>NC_071572.1:57985700-58358170 GCF_024509145.1 Vidua macroura | reverse complement strand
CATAGACTTTTTGTGTGCATTTTATCTGAAAAAAATGACATAATTTACCTCCACTTTTTACCTTTTCCTTTGAAATAATTAGAATACATATATTTACTTTGATAAGACAGAAAAAAAAATATTTATTTTTCACCCTCTAGTACCATTAAATCCATAAAGAAACTGTCGAAGTTCAGGAATTTCAGGAGTTATCATGGGGTTCTTTATCACCTCTTCTATAGAATTATATAAAAAATCATTATACTATCTAGAGTATGCTTATCCTCATTTCTAATGACTATTTCAAGTAATAAAAGCCTTATAATTATCAATATTGAACATTTATGTTTCAAATTAACAGAGTATAAAACACTTTCTTTTACAGAAAAACTTTCTCAAATTTATTCTCACTTTCAAACTGAGGTTTTATTGAAAGAAGTCCAGAGTTTTATTTTTTCCACACTTTCTTCTTGAGATTTTAAGTCTGTAGCATCATATGGAAGAAAAGAAGATGAGATTTTATAGACACCAAAATTTCTCTCCCAATGCAAAAGGCATAATTGATCCCCAGTAAAAGGAAAATATAAGGTAATGATCCCAAGTTTATAACCACCTCTTGTTTTTTAATTCATTTCCCCAAGAATGGGCACAGAAATATTTGAGAGACTAGTTACAAAATATAATTTCCTTCTTATGAAACCTGCTCAGTTTTATAGTCATGAAAAGAGACATTAGACATAAATAACACCAGGACATAACAGTTTTGCAAATGGTGTATATAAGCTACAATAGCAATATTCTATTTGTGCCCAACTGCAACTTCTTTGTTAAAGCTCTAGACTCCAACTCATTATAACACTCTCTGATACGAAACATGGATAGAGGCAAAGGAAATTAGACTTTTGGTGGTTCCTAAAAACAGCATTTCCTTTTTTTTTTTACTTCCAAAGAGGGTAAATAATTTCAACTGCTAACACATCACAAGAAACAAAGAAAACCAGACATGCCACCTGTCTTTAGGCACTCCTAAATTAGGAATTAAACATTAGAGAAGAAAGTTACAGTCTCTGTATAGTCAAGACAGAGGCAGAATCCTCCAGTTAGTGATTAACACTACAAAAAAACTCAGTGATAATTTAAGGCGCTAGACTTAGAATTACAGATTATATTTAATGTTCTTAAAGTAGGAATGCCATTTACTTTGGTAGGCTGGGAGTAAAAAAGCTGTTCCTCGAATAATTTCTTTTTAGTAGCTCAGGATGAAATCCAAAGAGCTAACAGGGCTTCTGTACAACTCAGCTGAGATCTGAAATACAAACTGAGCAATCTAGTGCGCAGTCAGCTAAAAGTTCAGAAGTCTGCAATTTGTATGCCAATATGTTGTCACCACAGAACCTACTTAGAACATTATATTTATAAACTTGTCAAAATCTTGAGATACCTGAATATATAAGCACTATCTTTCTCGTGTGAACTTGCATAAGTAGAATTGTATGGACCTTATTCAACCCTAAATGTCTTAGGAAAAAAAAAAAAAAAACAACAACCCAAAATATTCTGTAGTTCAGTGATGAATAGACTCTTAGGGGGGCACATTTCCACTATGCCATTTCTTATTCCATAACTGCAGCTGTTTCCTGTACAGAATATTCCCTGTGCGGCGTGGGTTTTCGCTCTCCCCAGCTGCACGCGGCTCTTGGGAGCCCGGCTGTGGCGTAGCTTCCACGTGCTGCCGGGGTTTGCTGCCGCGGGTTCCCGGACACGGCTCCGTGTCTCGGGCGCGTGGGCTGGCCAACCGCTGTTACCGTGCGCTAGGGACCCAGCAAAGAGGAAGGAATTTGTCCATTTACTCCGTGCTTAGCAGGAACGGTTTATTGGTCACGCAGCGCAGTTCGATGGAAAGACGCGACCGCTCCCGGCACTCCCATGGGAGAAAATGGCCTCTGACTGCCGGCGGGATAGGGCTTTATGGAGGGGCGGGGCGAGAGGATCCACGGCCTGCCGCCCAATAGGGGCGGCTGCCGTGGCGGTGACGCCAGCAACCGCGACCAACCAGAGAACCCCGCAGGGGCGGGCACCGAGCCGCGGGCTGAGCGGGATCGTGTGGCCAGCATGGGGTTTCCCGGGGCCGGATGGCAGGGTGGTTACAGGAGCGGCAGAGGGGTAAGATCCGGCAGCAGGGGGCCAGAAACCGTGGCGGGGGGAACAACGCGGGGGAAACGCGGGATTACAGAACTTATTTTAACATAAATTAAAAACCCTAATCTAAACCCAAACTCCGGGATGCAACACCCTGCTAGAAAATCAGCTCACAGGATCTCTTTACAAAAGAGACCTGAGGGTGTGTTTTCCCTACATATTATCATAGAATCCAAATGTTTTCCAGGCTGCTCCAAAAGTAGCATTCCAGCCACATGATAGGGCAGTAATGTAAAGAGATGCCACTGCATTATTCAAGATGATGCAAGTCTGTGTGCTCCACTTGTCAATGATTATTAACTTGAATATTTCACTGCTGACCAGATACTGACTCAGCTTCTAGAATTCATCTGGGCAACAGCATATTAGAACTGCTTGCCTGTATCTCACTGCATGATGCAGGAAGGCACTGATGTGCACTTTGTGAATGTGGTTTAATTATCAAAGCCCTGGAATTTAATTTAGCTTTCTTTTTCAGAATCTGGCTTATATAATTTAACAAGCTGAACACTTAGCAACCTTCTATGTTTTAGCACACAGACCATGAAAAGAAATAATGCATTAATATTGGGACAAGCTACAGAGGACAGTATGAAATTCCTTAGAAATTAAAGGATATCAGACTAAAATATTACTATTGTGTTGGATAGCATGCTGTATGCTATCTAATATTCAGTACTTGGTTAAGACAGACACAAAAAGTAGTCTGAATAATATGTCTTTTTTCTCTTCCTTTTATTTTTTGGTAACAAAGCAAACAATATATAATATCTGTTGATTATGAAAGTCCTACAATTTAAATATTAAACATCCTTTTGAATGCTAATAAAATATAATCCAGTATTAAATTGGTATTTAATTAGCACAAAACATATGTCAAGTTACAACTTAAAAAAAAAAGCAAACAAAAATATAATAAAAATCATGTGATGTATTGCCAATTTTATATGCAGATTGAAAAAAGTCTTCACAGACTTCATTTGCTACTCACTAGTCAGATACATTTTTGTTGTTGTTTTAACAATATATTTAATGAAAAAGAAGAGTAAAACATCTCCATGTAAATAGTTGAAGTACTGTGTGTGAAGTGACAGTGCTGCTGATCACATATCACTATGCCCATTTCTGTTTAAATATATTGATGAAGAAAACTATCACTTATGAAAAGAATTTCCTACCTATTACAACTGAGGTAAAGTTCCTCCAGATGATTTTTTTTTAAAGTACATCATTACTTGCTTTGTGATAGTGTAAGTATTTTAAAAATTTTATTTTGAAAAATGAGTATAAGATAAAACCTCTTCCTTTAAAATTTACTCTTTTACTTGAGCAAATTCTCAAGTTATATCTTGTAGTTGTTGTGTATCTTATTTTGGAAAAGGAACAAAGGAACACCTTTAAGGGATGAATTGTCTGAATTCTTTCTTTGAAGCAATGTCAAAAGACTCCAGTAGTGATTGAAATCTACACATATATATATATATATATATAGAGAGAGAGAGAGAGAGAGAGAGAGAGAGAGAGAGATTTAAACATATATAACCAGAACCAGGACGTTACTGAAGTACCTTGAGCAGTATAATCTGCAGACCTCAGCTGAAAATACAGGCTTTTTCCTCTGACAGTGTGTAAAGCCTGTTGGCTGTTGGTCTGTAAATCAACCTTTTTTTTTTTGTTTGTTTGGAAATTATTGTATGCCTATTTAAAATCTATTTTGAGATAAAAGGTTTTAGTAGTTTCATCCATTTGATTAAGGGGATTTAGGACGCTATGAAAACTGTTCTCCTGAATAATTGTTACCTGACATCATACAAAAATTGTGGTCTTAGGTATTTTTTTATCTAATCTCAGTCACACTCAAAATGCTTATATGTACTTCAGGAACTTAACTTCTGAAGGAAGTGCAGCTTTTTTACTTTGTTATCTAGGAAACAAGATACACAATGTCTTAATTGTTTAAAATAAACAGTAATTCTTTGCTTAAAATAACCCCAAAAACTGAATAGATCCAGTAATAGAGGACAGTCTTGGAAGTTCCAGCATTTTCCCTATGACCACCTGACTTATTTCTCTGTAGAGAAATAAATCTTCCCTCGCATCTTGGGAAAATAGAAAATGAGGAAATGTTCAGATACAAGTGTAACAAAGCACCTGGATATTAGTTGCTTTTATTCTACATCTTTCCTAAGAAGTTAAAATGACAGCCATTTCAAAGGGGCAGGTCGCTGGCAAACACACATTTGATTTTGAATGGATTTCATTCCCATCTGAAAGTCTGGGACTAATGCCATGTATTGGGAAGTTAAATATCATGCTGTTTATAAGAAGCAAGAATCAAAGCACATAACCCATCCTAATGGAATTTAGCTACTATTAAAAAGCATGCTTTCAACAGTCAGTAGCTTCTGTTCTTTCAACAATCTGCACAGTTTCTTAAAAATCTACAAGCCAGCAACCGTAGAATTTTATATCTTTTTCTCCCACCATAAGCCAATCTTTTTCTCATCTGTTTGTTCCATGGCAATTTAAATGAAAATAACCTTTTTAGTTATTACCTTCATCTCATTTATTAGTAATGAGTATTAGGTGTGTCTTAATTATTCATTTTAAATGACACCAACAACTATCTCCCCATATGACAGACCTGAAATGATTAGGCAAAGCTGTGAATACACATCAATATTTATTTCCTTTTGTTCTGCTTTATGTATTTTTTCATGAAAATAATACATTTTTCTATATTCTTTCTAAATTGATTAGTAAATATTTATTCTACATTATCTGAAGTCAAGAGATCAAAAAAATTATAATCTATTAAGTATTTTCTTTAAAGATATTTTTAAAAATAATTCTCAAATTCTCCTCTGAGTTACAATATAGCAATTTGCCTTCTTTTTAATCCTCTTCTACATCACAACAACTCAAATTGAGGTGTATTCCTGACAGATATCTCCTAACACGTCTTATTCAGCATGACAGAACTTCATTGAAATCCACAAAGAGGAGAACTTGGGCTTTCAGGATCATATAAAACTGAATTGATCATCTGATTATCTCTTGCAGGTATAAATCTCCTTTTACTTGCAATCAAGTAGGATCTCAAAAACCAAAATAATCTCATAGAATTGTTTGAAAAGCTTGTAAAATCAGAGTTAGGCTTGGTCTTTGATGCAGCATGACTCTTCTTCAGGTAACAGGCTTCCCTGTGCTACGGACTGTTTGATTCTATTATATAAATGTGGGATGACTTTCTGATGATATAATCTATATAATAGTTCCTGTGTACCTTCAGCTGCAAAGAGCAGGACAGTGGGGAAAGGAAACTGGCCCTTTGTGAGAAGAGTGCAAGTGCAGGAAGCTCTGCCTAGGAACAGGTATTGAGCAAGCTGAGAGATAATGGGCTGGGATTAGAGCTCAATGATGTGGACGTTATCATTGTAGATGTCTTCCAACTAATGAAGGAAACATTATATTTGTAGCGTCTGCTCCTCATGGTAGACCTTAATCATCCTAATATCCACTGGGAGGGAAGCATCACAGAGCAGAAGCAACCAAGACAGTTTCATGGAATGCATTGATGACAACTTCCTGGCAGAGGCAATCGAAGAAGCAAAAAGGGGAGATTCTTTGCCGGAATTCCAGGTAAGGAATAAGTCCAGCTCTTAAGTGAACGGCCCGTATGGGGATAGAACCACAACCTTGGCATTATTATTGCTGTGGTCTAACCAGCTTCTTCTAGTATGTTCTGTACTGCTGAAATGTAATGGGAGTGCTGGGTCTAGTTCTGTGCTCTGGAGTGTCTCACCACACTCATCATAAATAATTTATTCCCACTGAGAAGGAGAAAACTCTTTCTTAGAAAAAAAGTCGTGTCTAATACAGATAAAAAAACAAAACATAACAACCCCTTGTTTGTATTGTCAATCTTTTTTTTTTTAATTTTATTCCAGTTTGAACCTCAATCTAAGAGTTTAATGAGCAACATAATCAGGAGCAACCATACTGACTTCAGATTTTGCTTTTGGTTATTGAGTTTCACCTTTCTCAAAACTTTATGAAACATTACATCTATAGTATCAATTCTAAGAATAACTATTTGGTTTTAATAGCAAAATTGCTGAGAGAGAGGGTATTATACGAATCCACTTATTTCCACTCACTAAACTATTTTTCAAAAGTCAGTACAAGATAGGCACTTCATTACAGAAAATTTTGATTCAATAACAATTTCAAATGTAATATTTTTAATAAGAGAGACCTCAACAAACACACAACATGAACAAAATAATTTGTAGAAAGAATTAAAGCAAAATGTAAAATGATTTTGATATCCATTGACAAGTAAATCTCTGATCTGTAAACCTCATGAAATCTTTTTGTTGCAATATTGTTAGCAATTTCCTCATATGATTATCAGCATAACAGTACAATAAGCAATCTTGGGAACCTTTTTGCAAATATTTATGAGCAATCATGTTAGTTTTGTCCGTGGATAAATTCACCTGACTTTCTGTTTATCTTTTCACAAAGATGTCTCCTGGCTGGAATAAACATAATGCCACCTTAATTATGTTCTTGCCATGGTAGCATAAATTATTTATGCTTTAACATATTTATATTTAGCCTTCTCTAGTTTTCATTCCTGACCTCCTGTGTGTGAGCTATTGAGGAACACAGTGTTAAGGTATATGACTATTACGGCTTGGTGGTCCCCGGGGGTCCGTCTGGTCCCCGGGGCAGCAGACGCTGTAGGTGTCCCAGATAGCACTGTGCTGATGAGGCGCAGCCTGCCTGGGCCCCTTGGCTAGCTCTGGGCCACTGGCTACTTTGTGAGCAATTGTGGAGTGATTTCAGCTCTTAGTGATTTCAGCTCTTAGTGATTTCAGCTCTGTGCTTGCAAAGTGCCTCAGCAGACGCAGGGAAGGAGAGAGGTGAAGGCTGTGTGGAGTTCTGCGGAGATGTCTTTATTGGCAGCTTCTGCAAAGGGTTCCAGTGGCAGCTCTTCCATCTGAACTGGGCAATGGTCTGGGTTTATATAGCCTGTTGAGGGATCAGGATTTGTCCTGTGGCTGAGGTAGAGGAGAATACGACCTGTAGCCTTACAGAGAGATAACAGGGGTCTGATGTGCGGAAGAGGGGCAGCTCTGTTCCACTCATCATGACTCTGCATTTCTTATCTTAGGCTAGTGACCGCCATGGAGGCCTTGCAGGGCCTCTGACTGCTACATATGACCTAGCAATGTTTACTGGTTTTTTTACCTTGTCATATCTCTTAGCAATGTAGATCATTGAGACTGAGCAGCTATGCTAGCCGGCCCATGAAATTGTAAAGGTGAGAATGTTCTTAGCTACTTTAAGTGGATTAAGATTTTATACATATCAAGAAGGTCATTCCAGCTGCTACATCTGCTTTATAAGTGCACAGCTCTGGAAATTGTCAATGGACAAAACATAGGCTATCATAGCAAGATCATTAAATCAAAAATTGTCATGGGACTGAGTGTCTTAGGAGTACTAAAAGTTGTGATGCACCTCCTCCCATTAACCGTAGGAACTGGGAGCAGCCAGTTAAAGGAATTAAAAGAAGGATTTCAAACTGATGACCCAGTACCTGAAAAAAACATTTCTTCTTCTGTGACCTTTTCCCAGAGTCAGTAATAACAGCATCAGCATCCCGATTAACTGCAATTCCTTAGTTAGGAATCAGAACGTTACAGAACTCAAATGTTTCTGGAGCTGTGGAAAAGATCACTGCCAGCAGCAAATCCAGCAGATCCCAATTGCAATTGAGCAATTTATT
This sequence comes from Vidua macroura, assembly GCF_024509145.1. Taxonomy (NCBI): domain Eukaryota; kingdom Metazoa; phylum Chordata; class Aves; order Passeriformes; family Viduidae; genus Vidua; species Vidua macroura. The sequence goes on along the minus strand of NC_071572.1, from coordinate 58,350,192 downwards.
TAGAGCACCTTTAAAGTAATTTTGACCAATCTGATACAGCATACAGAACAAGCTATTCAGCTGAAAGTATAGATTGCTTCATATACAAATATGATATATAATTGCTCCTGCAAATAGATTTAGGAGGTGGGGAGTAACTCTAATAAAACCAAACCCCCAAACCACATTGTTATTCTTGTTTTCTATCTCTGCAATGTGTATTGTGTTTAATAATAATAAATGTACAGACAGTGGTATTCTGATTCCCAACATGAGCTGGGAAATCAGTGATTTCGATATTTTTAAGGAGAATGGTTGAAATTAGTGAATTAGGCTCAGGCTTCTCATTATTCATGATAATTTCAGGCCTATCTTACTCAGATAGTACCTAAACAATACTAGCAGAAATTTAGGTGTAATACCCCCACTAGCCAGTAAGACTATTTTAACTATCACATCTAATCAGGACTTTCCTGGCAACCGTTTCAGGTTCTAACATTCTTGACACTCCAAACTAAAATGATTATGAAATATGAATGAATTTTACTGTAGAATCAATTTCTAATCTTTTAAGAGAGACATTGTTTGGATAAACCTATAAAATTATTCTGCCTCCCATTTGTCAAAGCAGAAATGAAGAGCAAATTAAAAGTGAAGGAAAGGTGGAAAAAGGTATGCATATTTTCCCCAAGATGATGCCTGAGTGGGAAAAAGTGAAATTACATTTATTTTGAACCTTTTGGAAAATCAAATGATCTTCTTAGCTTGAAGATAGTTGTAAACCTGGTTTTCTCTCTTTTGCCACTGTAGGTTTCCCTTCACCATGAAAAAAACCCAAACAAAGGAAAAATAAGACTACCTATAATATTGTGCTCCCAAGCCATAACAAAGAGTTCTGGACTTAAGGTAGATGATAATAATGTCTAAAGTTATTCTATTACAGGAAGAGGATTCATAGCTACGGGCCATTTCTGAGATGATGCCTCCCACACTTCTGAGTCACACTGGTGCAGGTGACATTTACACTATTTCTCAAAGAATACTTCTATGACAGAAATGAGATAAGCAGAGCTATTTCTGTTGATTACAACAAATTTGAGTAAATAAGGGCCAAAAATTAGATTCTGAAAATCTTGGCCATTACATTTATAGGACTAATTAAAAAAAAAATTTTTTTTTTTTTTTTTGGTGGATGCATGCTACATTTCATATATACAGAATGTAAAAGGCAAGCTACTTAATCATTACAGAGTTAATAACACATTAGATATTATATCTGAAATGGGAGAAGCAAAATTGTTTCCCGGATATGTGATTGTCATTCTGATTACTCATTGATGGCTGAAACTCCAGAAGATGAAGACATCTAGGAATAAGAATAAAAACATATTCTAACTAGAGATGAGAATCCCTGTAATAATATCCTTGGATAACTCCATTCTGGTATAATTTCTTCAGACTTTTAATTCTTGACGATAGTTCATGAATATACTACTAATTGCTGAATTACTCATAAATAGTCACAAATTGTAGAGTCTCTGGAGGGGATAAACTGTTTGTTATGGGGCTCTCTTCCTGTCAGGACCTGTGCAACATCTGGAAACTAAACACGATGATCATTTGGCTCTCTGACAGGTCCAGACCAATATACTGTTATAAAAACATTATATATTCACTCAATCAGGCCTCTTATGATAAAGTGTACTAATTTACTAATTTTGCAAATACAGACAACAGTACTGCTTACATTTTATGTACAGTGTCTTACACAACAATATCCTTTCAACATTTCTTGATTCAGTTCAACTGTTTTATTGTGATTTGCTCTTCTACTGATCATACTCTAACAACCACACTTGATGAAAATATTAAACATCCAAACTCTGCATCTACATCTTAGGTCTTTGTGGAGAAGCTTAATATCAATTTCCCACTTCAACATGACAATAGTTTGGAAGTGACCGACCTTGACTCTTGGTTCTTCTCTGTGTAACCTAACAGTAAATGACATAGCAGGACTGTTATAAGTATGCATAACACTAGATATAATCTCAAGATATTTAAAAGGTAGACATAAAGACATCATTTATCCTATTAGTTGTGTCCTGGAGGAGACAAGATATACAAGCATATGAATGTTTGCTTCCAAGGTCTTACAGGACATAATCAATATGTTGGTTATACAGTGGTTATGCTGTTCAGAGTCACATAGAAGCCTGTAGGCTATAACCATGCAATGTTATTCAATGTAGTTTACATCTATACTCAAGTTAGCTCTCAGTAAGAGGCTTTTCTGGAATCAGTTGTGCCTATTTAATATGGCCAACAATGTAGTGCTGGCCAACAGAAATTACAATAGACAGCTCCTGAGAGAAGATCATATTTCCCTTCCAAGATAAATTGTGAGTTTTGCCTACTTACCTGAAAAAAGTACTAAGTAATTTGCATTATAATATGTTGTAATAAAATATGTTGCTGCAAAAACAGATGGTGCTGCCCTTATAAGTCTCTTAGCCCTAATGAAATAAACTGTCTTAGAAGGTACACTGCTGAGGTGTCTTCCCCTGAGCAAGGCAGTGTGGAAACAGAGCTATATGAATAAAGGTTAGGAAGCAGGAACACAGCCAGAAATGTGTGCACCACTGACTCCTTTACAGGATGAAAAATCAAATAATCTGATGACTCTTAAGAAAGTCCCTGGGTCTACTGCCCATCTGTTTTACTTGTGTGCACTTAATGATGACGGAATTGTCCTATTCATTCTTACAGCTGCTGCTGGGGTAGTATTCAGACTCTTTTGAAAACCATCATGTTACTCAGTAAGGGCAGAATCTGAACATCATTTTGAGTCTGCTGCAAGGGAAGACCACTAGTGGTCAGAGTCTGACCACTCATTTCCCCAAAGACCATGAAAATCGACACAACTTTTAGGGTCCCTGTGTCCAGGTTGAAAATAGCAGCCAGCTGCCTCTGGGCCCCAAATCTGATGGATCAGCCTTATCACACATACACAGGAAACTCTGTATGGAACAGACCTGGGCTCACTGTGCATAGATGTATAAAGCCATCCTAATTTCTTCCCAGGGAAAGTCAGTACTGCAGGCAGAGTTATTTGCTAATAATGGTGTAAATCTGCAGCCCTTTAATATCGTATTGCCTTTGCTAGTAATAGGCTGTAAGCTCTGAGTTTGCTGGCTTCAGGGCTGACACTATTCACGTCTGCTGTGTCTGAAGTTGTCTTGACCTGCCTGCAGCTTTGTTTCACTTGGTTTATCTATAAAAATAATTGCTCTTACAGACCAGATAGCTATGTCTAATTTATTTTACTTTTGTTGTCTTTGTAAGGTTAAAAAAAAACAAACTCTATATAGGCGTTATTAGTACTTCTATGTAGAATGAGAGGCTTATGACTTTAACATACTGATGTAGAGCAGAGGAATAGAGGTCTGGTACAATAATATCCTTGAGAGGTGGGAACTGGGGATGTATCAGAGAGAAGTACAGCAATGGGACTTTAAGGGATAGGGCACAGGGTGGTATTGGACACCTCACAACTGTGAAAAACTCAGTGATGAACATTTAAAGAAAAATAGACTTGGAGCAAAACTCATTTTGTCAACAAAAAGAAAATAAATACATATTTATATGACATATGTAAAGGGCAACATATATAGTAATTTATAGTAATTTTGATACAAGATGAAACTGTTAAGTTCTTAGAGAAACAGAAAATTGTAAAAGTGTGTCCATAAATTCAAAAAAAGGACCACAAGTGGACTCTAGAGTGAGAAAGAAGCCATTAACAAGAACATCACATTCCTCACAGCAAAGGACTCTAGCTACTGATGATTCACCAGAGCATCCCTACCATAGCTGCCATTATAAAACTACCAAGTAGCAGGAAGAGGGGGAACCTGAAACCAGTAAAAGGAGGAGAATGCAAAGGATGTGTACACAATCTTTTTTACTACAACACAATTAATTTTTTCTTCTCTGTAATCAGATCTAGCGCAATAATGATTTTTCAGTTTCACTATTAAGATTCAATGACATCAACAGCCTTATTTGTAATGCATTTCCTTTTTTTGTCCATTCACAAGATTTTGAGCATAACAAGAAGACATAAGGAAACAGTCTGTTCAGATTGACTATTATCTACTTCAGAGTGCTCAAATTATTCAATAAATTCTAGTGAATTAAGTAATAATAATAATATTAACCTTTAACAGAGGTGATATTACTCTTTGAATAAAAGAAAGATAGATAATGCTGTATTAGTAATTACCACAGTATATTTCCCATGAAATAAAATTTAATAAAACATGGGCCTTGATCCTACTCACAGTGTTTTGTAATAATTAAATTGCCACCACACTTACTGCTTTTAATGATATTTTATGAACTTTAATATCTATGTAGAAATTGAATATTTTCTTCTCTCAAGGAATAAAAGCAAAATAACTTGTTTTTCTGTGTTAAGACTTACAGTGTACTCAATGAAGGTTGGAATAAAAGAGATTTGCTAAAAATATATTGCCTAAATTAAAAAAAACCCCATACTTTGTAATTTACATAGAATCTTCTGTGCTTTAAATATATCTTTTCTACATAATGATGTACACGTACAGAATGTGGAAACCTTGTGCTGGAACAAGTATTACATATGCCCATAAATTAATGTGTCCCCTTAGGAAAATGAAATTTCACAATGTAATTACCCCATTTCTTCACTGAAGACATAAAGGAATTTATAGAACTAATTACCCTGATAATGGAGAGGGATTTTTCTTCTCTTTCATTGCAATCCCACCTAGAAGCATGACATAGGAAGATGTAATTCATTGAACTCCACAGTGGCTCTGCTGTTATATATTTATTGGAAGAAACTGCGGCATTTCAATCGTTTTCTGTCAAATTTATTCATAAACTTCCAATATAGTAATAAACACAATATTTCAATATAATCCTGGAGATTTTGAAATAAACTTTTCCTGCTTCAAGTTTTATTCTGTTAATTTTCCACATAAAATTGTTATTAATTGAAAAAAGCAATTGACTAAGTTACTGTTTTTTCAAGTCTTCTCTTCCACAACTCTTTGTCACACAGCATGTGAGGTGCCACATTAATACTGTTCTTTAGCTTAAGAAAGCTTTCACTGAAAATATTTATGGTTATCCTAAGAACTATCCTTAAAGCTATATGCAGCTAGTTAAAATGGATTTCTTTTAATAATAATAATTAGAGAACATCTTTCATTTCATGATCTCAAAAATGTTTGCAAATTGGAACTGTTAATTGTCTAAAGGCAATATTTGCTCTCTAAGACAGTGCACATTGGATGGTTAACTAGACAAGAAAAACAATCTTATATTTAAGGAATGTCACGCTCAAGAAATCTTGTCAACTAAAACAAATAAAACAAACAAATACATTTTAAAAATAATAAATATTAAAGAAAGGAATTCAATAAAAGTTTAGAAGCACTATCAGTCCTCTGAAAGGCTCCCAAGCCAATATTTGAACTGGGGAAAGGATCTCTTTTGTGAGTATGTGGGCATGTGTGTAAGATTTTTAGTTTTGTTTTTAAAAATACAGTTTGTAAAGCACAGCAGGAATAGAAAAGTTTATGAGGAACTCCATATACAATTCAGATTCATTTCAGTTTGAAAATAGCTTTAAGGTCATTGAGTCCAATCAATAAACTGTTAAGGGCACCACTAAACCATGTCCCTAAGCATGACACCTGCACATATTTTAAATATCTGCGGGCCTGGTGACTCAGACACTTTGTGGGACAGCCTGTGCCAATGCTTGATAGCTGTTCCAGGGAAGAAATGTTTCCTAATATCCAGTTTATATCTCCCTGGCACAACTTTTGTTCACGAACAACTGGATCAGTTGGACAGCTTCCATAATTCTTTTCCTCACCTGCTGTCTCAGGAAGTAATCTTCCACACACTGCAAGAACCTCCTAGACTTTTTCCTCTCCACTGTATTGTTTTTCCAGCAGGAGTCTGCTAAGTGGAAGTCCCCCATGCGAACAAGGGCTAGCTTTTGTGAGACTTCATTTTATTTTACATATTATAATTATAAAATATTTCATGTGCCTTTTCATCTGGGTAGGGTGGTCTACAGCAGACTCCTACCAGGATATCTTCCTTGTTGACCTTTCCCTTGATTCTTACCCACAAAGACTCAACCCGATCATCACCACTGTCTATCAAAACACTCTATAAAATACATGATTACTCCACCACCTCTCCTTCCTTGCCTATCACTTCTGAAAATTTTCTAGTGCATTCATTGTGGCACTCCTGTTGTGCAAGTTGTTCTACCATGTTTCTATGATTGCAACTTTATTTCTGCACCATTTAAAAAATCATTTTTTTCTATAAATGGCAAATCTACAGCAATCAAAATAGTTAGACTTCAAAGACATTTAACATCCCCTACTCTTACTGAATTGTAAGGACTAGTTATTATATCAAAGTGCAGACAGTCATAAAAGAAATGTCAGGGAGAATTGGTTTGCCTGAACATCAGTGCTTTAAAATGCAACGGTTAGTGCTGTGCTAGTCATCTTGGGCCTGTGTTATCGTCAATGAAAAGAACCAGCATCTCCAGAGAGAGCACCCTATGAAAGGCAAGCAAATTAGATCAAAGCAGTCACCCTCTGGAAGTGCATATTTATCTCCAACAACCATAAATGAAGCCTGAGGTGAACTGCTCAGACTCAGATGTCTAACACAAAAATGTTAGGTGAAATGAACCTCTAAAATTTACCACTGAAAGCTCTATACAGTATTAATTCCATATCTTTCAAAATTTTTCTTATTTAGCATAGAGCACAAGTCTCATGCAAGAGTGTCTGAACTTAAGATCTTAAGAACAACAACTGAAAAATTTTGCAGTCACAGGTGAAGTCACCCTTTCTACTGGGCATTGACAGTGTTCTGAGGCATTAATTTCCATATCAGGAAGCTTGGGTGAAAATGTCCAGATAATCCTGAGAAGCAGATTGCTCAAAGGAAGAAGCAAAGACTCAAAACAAAAATAAGGTGTTGCTACCAATCTCCCCAGAAGAGAAAAAGTCTTTTTTAAACCTAGCATCTGGTGTCAAAATGAATGTTTGACGAATAGTGTCTAGGAGACTCCTGAGATCAGAAGACTGGGTGCTGAAATTTTCAGCTTTTACAAGGAAAGCAAAGAAACAAGAAGCAAGAATCTAGGAAGGAAGACTGACCAAAAGTAACCCTTTATTCTCATTTTCTACAAATACAACCAGAAACATTGAAAATATGATACAGACAAAAAGATAATCACTTCAACTGCCTGGCACTGAAAGAGTCAAAATTTAAAATTTACATCTATAAAAGTTACAGAGGAATGTTATTGTAAAGTTAAGACCAGGTCACATCATCAAATGTACTATTAAAAATGTTTTCTGAAATCCTATTAACAGTGTTGGTAAAGGCAACTTTTGCAAAAGGATGATCTACATCTCTCAAGCAATGCTCAAGCAACAGAAAAAAAACAACAAAAATAAAACAAACAAACATACACACAAAACAACAACAACAAGAAGAATGGAAACTAAGAAAAATTATCCCCAAATAGTAAATATATAAATTGTTTTCTAGAAATATTTCTGACCTATAGTAGAAGAAGTTGAAATAGAAATGGAAAATAGATTGAAGCAAGTAAAAAAAAAAAAAAATAAACCACATTTATCAGAAAATTGTGCTCAGTCTCTTCTAATTTATACTATTTTAGAAACATATTCCTTCATTTCTGATAATGGGAGCACTCATATTTTTATATAATAAATGATGTGTTCATATATATATATTGAATGTCTGATACCAATCTATAACAATTGACATCATATCAATCACAAATTATATTTTAATTTCTTCTGATGTTTGAAATCTTTCAAAAATTTGATCTAAATTACTTTAAAAATTTCCTTGAGTATGACTTCCCTTGAAAACTACATTTCAATAGAACAGGAAAACTTCTGAACATCTAAAAGCCTTTTGGTTCCAGAAATGGTGTTTTCGTATAAAACAAGCAAAATCTTTGAGATTATTCGAGCAGGGAGAGAAATGTCTGTTTTGTGCTGTTTTTCTCCCTCTAGAACTAATAGTTTAGGAGAGAGAGATAAAAAAATATTACAAATTAAAAGGGAAACAAGACTCTGTTTCTAAACTCCAAAAGGCAGTAAGAGTTGAGACTATGATTTTCCATAGTAAAAACATTTTAAAAAGGAATGATGTGGCTTCAAAATAAAAAAAGCAGTTCTTAAAAATCTGGTAGAGGAAGAAAAGATCAATAAGATCAGTGACAAATACAAAATGCTGTTTATGGAGAGGAACTAATTTTAGTGGTTTTAGATTGCTTATTCAGAATATTCAAAAGATTACGCATTCAAAATACTCAAAAGAAAAGAAAAATGGGTGGTGATGATATTTTTAAATTACAGAGTAAATATAATCCTGCTTCATTTGAGGGTAAATTATCACAGACTCAAGAAATTGCAAATTGCAAACCCAGGTTTAGCTGTCTTTTTCACTTTGAAAGTTTAATATTTTCAGCCAGTATTTTATAGTAGTGATTTTGATGAAAATTAAATTTCAACCCCCTAAAATTCCCAAGCAGAAAAGAAATACAAATATTTGTTGAATAAATTGTTGACTTTCAGTACTTTGTCCAGCTCTGCTATTTAATAAATGTGGCCTTGAAACCACTCTAATATTGTATCTAAATTTATTTATATGTTCTAAATTTTGTGGCCCTTGGCCTTAATTTATACAATCCTTAATATCTAGAACATTTGGTGGAAGGGTGTAATTCTACCCTATCTATATTCTATCTCATACCAAATTTAAGTGAAAAGAAAATCTTGTCCTCATTTGCCTCTCTTAATTCCTTCACCCTCCCACCATCTCCATTACTGACTTTGTGACTGAACACTCTAATTTAAATTGTATTCATCATCTGCTTTGTGCACAAGTACAGGCACAATTTATTTCATATATTGTTTTTATCTTGCATTATTTGATTCTATTATGTCTGTTTGGAATAGAATATACTTTCTCAAATATCAGTTGTGTCACAATGGTTGCAGAAAAACATGCTGTATATGTTGACTTAATCCATAGTTCTTAAAGAATTCTTGTCTTTCTGAGAAGAAGAATAACTTTCCAAATTTTTAATGGAAAAAGAATTGATGTATACTTCCACTCACTTACTATTTGACATAATGATTATTTGTGTATTATTGTGTGATTACAACCAATCATGATCAATTGTATGAAAAAGTAATAGCAAACAGTAGTCATAATTAATATAGATTAGAGATGTAGTCTAGCTATTTGATAGATTTTTTTCAGAAGATTCTCCTTTAGCCTTGCTCGAGTACTACAGTGGAAGTTTCAGTCCATCAGCAGAGAAATGAATATATAGACTGAACAAAATTAGATTTTTAATTTCTATAATGTGGGATAGAAAGTCACATCGAGGGACTAGGAGTCAAACATGCTGATATGTGAAGTAAAAGGAAAAGAAAACTAGGGGAAGCAGAATGAAAACTTTAAAGTGGTAAAGAATATCTGCCTGTGGCAGACTTGAGGAAGCAAATAAATGACATGCAACTGGAACTGGAACAGACACTTTAAGGGAGATGAGATGGGCTACAGTGGGCAAAAAAAAAAAAAAGAAGAGCACATAACAGCTGAAAATAAGTAAAGAGCAAGATAAATTGCAATGCACAGAAAAATGTGAGGAAATGCAGGCACACAGAGATCAGAGCAGTATACGGGAGATCATGGAATGTAACAAAGATGAACTGATACCCAAATAGCTCTGTCAGGAAAAGGCAGAGGAAGAAGGAATTATAAGATATTTACATTATATTGTCTTTATAGGGCTGATTTTATTAAAAAATCTAATTACAATATGAATTGCAATGCTTTCAAGATGCTTCTACCATAAAGCCCTAGGAAATATGTGATAAAAATTCATTGATGTAAAGTTCTAGTGGTAATGGATCAATACTTTCAATCAAAAAAAAATATCCTGAAGAAAAATAAGTCTACCAACTAAGAATTTTTGTGTATTTTACTTCTTTTAAGAGAGATTATTTTTAAACTGTCCTAGTTAGTTATTAAAGATTATTATTATTATTATATTATAATTACTTTATCTTAAATATAAGTTCATAGCTTTTTGACTTATTTCCTACATCCAATCTATATGGACTATTAATGGAAATAACACCTGTTTAAATCATACAATATTTTTCACAACAATTCTCTTGCCATTTCCTAAATGACAGGCAGTGCCAATGCTGTTGTATAAAACAGATACAATGGGAAAAATTGAATACTTTAATAAATATCCAGGCTGATTTTATCTCCTTTGGGTTACTCTGGAGAGCAGCCAACAATCTCCTAACTGCCAAGAGTGTAAGAAGCAGAAGGGTGTATCTTGGATAGTACTCTTCAGAGATAAGCCTCCCTGAGGTAACAGTGAAGTACTGGAGATCTTGCAGAAACTAAAGGACTATAAGGTTGATAGCAAAAGGGTTTTAAAATCATGGGGATTTGGTGAGTTAGAAGGAAAATTAAGCTTAGTAGGCCCTAGGAAAATACCCTGGGAAAGTATAGGCCTTGTACTTGCTAGAACTGCACCTGTGTAGCTAGTATATGATAAATGGCATAATTGTTAGATGTGATGATTGTTTAGTAATTAGATATAATTACTGTTTAATCGTAAGAATAATCATGAGAAACTGGTCAGGGGCTTGAGAAAGAACACAAGAAACTCATGTTTGAATAAAGTCAATGTATACAATAGGACAATATAAGTTTAATAATTAATATGTAAGTTATATAACGATAGAATATAAAATACGTTCAGCTCGAAAGCCATGTCAGAGTCAGATTTGGGTCTGTACCCCTGATTCCGAGAGCTCTACAATAGAAGCACCTGCATATAATCATATTCCATGATTATGTGTGCTCCTGAATGCTAACAAGGTAGGAAGAGAGATTAAAAAAATTTTTCTTATTCTCATTGTACTAAGAAAAACAGTGATTCAGCAAAACACTTTCTGAAGATATTTCCATTTGGCTTCTATACTCACATAATTACAGAATGGATAAGGTTGGAAAAACCTATGGTGGCCAATGGCTATGGTGGTACAACTTCCCTGCTCAAGCACGGTCATCCCAGAGCACATGACACAGGATTGTGTGCAGACAATTTAATCAAAACTGTAGGTTGAAAAATAAACTTTTTGTATTGTGGCAATATTTCACAGCACTGAGTACAGTTATGTCATTGTTGATTAAGCTAAGCTTTTTTTGTGTGTTTTAAGGAATAGAACGATTTTCCTGCACTTTATCTTGCTCCTACAACTATTAAAGTTTTTCCTCTTAAAACTTCTGGATTAGCTGAAATAGCTTATTCTTTTCTTTTTCATTCTATTCAGTGAATGAACATTTGCCAGCCAATAATGCATCCCTTTACAGGGAGGTTTCATAGCTGCCTACCTTGCTGAGATTCTCTGAGAATTAAGTATCTAATGCTGTTAGTAAGTGCTTTGCAGATGAAAATTGCAAAGTGAGTGCTAAATATAATTACTGTTATTAGAGACACATTCCAATCCAAATGTTTCTTTGATTTTATAGCTGACATAGATTCCATTTGATATAATATGCAAAATGGCCTTTATAAGAGTGGTCAGGTAATGAAAGTTCCTGTGATGTTTCTTGCTGAGCAGCTCATAATAATTTGCAAGCTAAGAATCAAATGCATTTTTAAACAAAATGCTTTCCAAGTAAAGTAATATTTTCCATCACTCAAAATGACATGAAAAGGCTATAAGATTTGAAAAGTATCCCAACAGGAACCAGATCTTGACTGGTAGGTTTGTAAAGATAGAGCTCTTTTTGTTTGCATAACCACACAGGCACCAGAAGTGCTAGCAGAAAAAGATTTAAATGTGGGTCTAAATGCACCATCAGGTAGTGAATTTCAGTGGTTGGTGCACAATTATGATTCACAAAATTTACCAATTTTTTATATTTAAGAATATGTAACTTCATATTTGGAGACTCCCTAATCAACCACATCTCCTCCTGTGAGTACTCCTACTAGATTCACGAGTGCTTAAAGGACATCTGGGAATGAAACCATGATGGCTAGAGATGAGAAATAGCCATTCAGTGATGGCAGTGAGGAGAGCTCCACTCCACACCTGACTGAGGCATTACTTACAACGCTACCAGAATAATGGTTTCTTTGGCTTCCTTTTTCAGCTGAAATACAGGTTTATTTCACAGAATCAAAAAACCACTAGTTTTGAAAGGGATCTCTGAAGATCATCTTGTACAATGCCCCTGACAAGGCAGGGTCATCTAGAGCAGGTTTCACCTGTCCAGGTGGGTTTTGAATGCCTCCAGACAGGGAGGCTACTGTCGCGCGTCGCTTTTCCCACCCCAACCAGCTCCCGAGAGCGCGGCTTGGGGCCTCGGCTCCTCGCCAGGATCAGCACGCCGCTACTTCCGGTCACTTCTGCGGCTGCGCCTGGGATGGGATGGCCGTGCGTTGTCGTCGGTGCGAGGGAAGGAAACAAAGAGGCAGGGAATTGTCCAAACCTGTCCGAGTCGTGGCTGGGCGCTTTATTGGTCACGGAAGCTACAATGGAGAAGCCGTGGCTGCTCCCAGCCTCGCTTGGACGAATCTGGCCCCGAGGCTGGGGTGCCGCAGAGGGATATAGGGGGGGGACAGGGGAGGATGGGAGCTCTCCGCCCAATGAACACAGACGCTGTGGCTGTGACATTGCCACAACGGCCAATGGGCACACAACGGGGGCAGACACGGGGGTTCAGGGCCAGTGGGACCACGGGAATGAGGTGATGAGCATGGAACTGCCGGGGACTGGACGGGGGAGTGTTCACAGGAGTGGCACAGGAAAAGACCCAATGGCCAGCAGCCTGGGGCTAATTTCCGTGGGGGTGGTAGACATGGGGGACACACAAGGATACATGGAACCAGTAAGCTAATGAAGACCAGAACCCCTAATCTGAACCCAAACACAGGATGCAACAATTCCCTACTTTAAAATATATTAAAAAGACAGTTGCTTTGACTTGGATGCAGTGGCCTCTTCTTCCAGCTTCTTCTGCAGAAGTGACCGCGGTGGCTGCTTTGCAGATGGAGAGGGCCTGTAGATGATTTTTCCCTGGGTGTTTGGGGATAGGGGAACTGGGGCAACAACTTTATTACAAACATGTGGACTGGAGATATACACGGACTGAGGTAGCTGTATGGAGAATGTGATTTAGGGGGATGTTGAGTCCCTTCTCTCCCTGCAGCGCCTGCAATTGGATGCAACCCCTTGGTTGGTGGGATCACTGGTTGCATCCACTGGTATTGCATCACTTTGACTCCCAGACTGTCCCAGAATGTAAGGTTTGACATGCCTCCTGGGGATCCACTTGACTCCTGAGGGCATGGATATGCAGGCATATCCCTGTCTCCAGGCCAAAAGTGGGAATGGACCCTGGATTTCTTTAGAGTCCGGATCCCTCACTAACACTGGAGGCCTCTCTTCTGGTTGGAGCTCTTGACATTGTTTGAAATGTCTCAGGGCTGGCGGTTCTGGTCTGTCAAAAGAGCAGTTTAGAAAATTGATGGTGAACAATGCCTTGCAGAGCCTCTTGTGCGGTGACAGCACTCGCACATCCCCCCGCTGCTTCCGGAGGACCTGCTTCAGTGTCTGGTGGGTCCTACCTATTATGGACTGGCCAGTGGGGGAGTGAGGAATCCCGGTCTTATGTTGGACCCCCCATTCCTGCAGGAAGTTACTGAGCACCCTGGAAGTATAGGCTGGACCATTAGCAGTTTTAATTGTGGCTGGGACCCCTAAGGTAGCAAAGGCGTGCATGAGGTGTTTTCTCACGTCTGAGGCCCTTTCCCCTGTGTGGGCTGAGGCAAAGACTGCTCCCGAGAAGGTGTCCACGGTTACATGGACATTCCTGAGTTTCCCAAATTCGGGGACTTTGGTGACATCCATGTGCCATACCTCACAACTGCGGAGACCTCTGGGATTCACACCTGCTCCCAGTGTTGGTAAAGATGCGTCCTGACAGCTGGGGCATGAGGCCACAATTTCCCTGGCTTGATCACGCTGCAGATGGAACTGGCATACCAGACCTGGGGCAGTTTGATGGAACTGCTGCTGGCTCAGCCTGGCCTGCTCAACTATATTCGGCTGGCCTCTCAGCTGTACCGGGGCTGCCAGGGCATCTGCTCTGCGGTTCCCTTCGGCAATAAAGCCTGGGAGATCCGTGTGTGATCTCACATGTACCACATAAAAGGGTTGTTCACAGTTAGAAACCAGGTGTACCAATTTTGTGAGCAACCCGAAGATGACCTGATTTGGGATCTCTTTGATGACTGCATGTTCTGCTCTAAACACTGCTCCTGCTACATACGCAGAATCTGTTACCAGATTGAAAGGTGGATCAAATTTTTCAAAAGCCCTCATGACAGCATCCAACTCAGCTACCTGTGGGGAACCTTCCACTACCTTAACATCAGATTCCCACAGCTGAGTCTCTGGGTCCCTCCAAGTCACCACTGACTTCCCAGACCCATCTGTGAACACTGTCAGTGCTCTGAGTGTCTTTTTAATTTGCAATTCTTTTGGAAACAATTTGAATTCTGTGTTGAACAGATGATGGCCAGGATGTCCAATTTGAATTTGTCCTGAGAAACTGTCTAGAGCAAACTGCAAATTCTCATTTTGCCTTTAAAAGATGTTCGAAGGTCTCCTTGGTCATCTTCCCGGTGGATGTTTTGATGCAGAGGTGGATACATGTGAAGTCACATCCTACTAGTACTTGCAGACGAGCCCTGGCCCGTATTATGAGCTGTGCCATCAGCTCTTGTGGCCTGGTGATACTCTTGGACTACCTGTGGCCAAGGAACACCCACTCTATTATCAAGAGGGGGCCCTATTGGCCTTTGTCCCACCATATAAATGGGGTAACTCACCTAGGATGATGAAGTGGAAAGGCAGCCCTGGTTGACAGCAATGGGCTTGCCTGCTTGCTATGATGGTTTGGACCTTCTCGAGTACAGCTCTGTCCTCCGGGTCCAGACTCTCTGGGAACTTAAATCCCTCCCTTTCTGCTAACAAGTCAAAAAGAGGGGATAGTTCCCTCGTGGTGAGTCCCAGCCATGGCCTGATCCAATTTAAGGATCCGCACAAGCGCTGGATGTCATTCAGCGTCTAATGGTTGTTATTTTTTTTACTTAATCTGAATTTGTTGAGGCCTGATTGTTTGATTATTAATTTCCAGGCCCAGGTACTTCCAGGGTGGTAGCAACTGTACCTTCTCTTTTTGCAACTCAAATCCGGTTGTCAACCAGGCCCAAACGGTGACTTCCAGAGCTGCTTGTAGGACCTCGCTGTCAGGGGCACAAATCAGCACATCATCCATGTAATGACAGAAAATGAAGGATGTCCACTTGGCACGCATGGGGGACAGAACCCTGGCGACATACCACTGGCATATAGTGGGGGAACATTTAAGCTGCTGAGGTAGTACCGTCCAGAGGTAGCGCTTCATGGGGGCTTCTCTGTTGATGGAGGGTACAGAGAAGGCAAAATGGGGAGCATCATCCGGATGTAACGGGATTTGAAAGAAGCAATCCTTAATATCAATCACAGCCAAATTATAATTTTGGGGTAGCATCAATGGAAATGGCATACCCGGTTGGAGAGAGCCCATATCTTCCACGGCTTCGTTAATTTTTCTTAAATCGTGGAGGAGCCACCACCTGTCCTTCCCCGATTTTTTAATTACAAACACCGGAGAGTTCCAGGGGCTGTTTATTTCTGCTATGTGACCGTTTGCCAATTCTTCCTCCACTAATTTTGTGAATGCCTGTAGTTTCTGTTTACTCAGCGGCCACTGCTCCACCCAGACGGGCTTATCTGTGAGCCATGTTAATTTCTGAGTGGGGCGCTCCTCACTGGCCGCACCTAAAAATGCTGGGGGGCTGGAAATTCCAATCTGGCCCCCCACTGAGCCATGGTGTCTCTTCCCCATAATGTAAATTTGCAATCGATCACGAACGGACGTACTGAGGCTATCAGCCCGTTCAGACCCTTAATTTGGATGATGCTTTTGGATTGTCTTGCTGGCTGGGGCCCACCTAATCCTAAGACTGGCATGGCCACGCTTTGCAGTTCCCACTGTGATGGCCACTTGTGTGGTGGGGTGATCATCACTTCTGCCCCTGTGTCCAACATCCCCTGAAGATATGCAGAACGCCCCTCACACTTGAGGGGTTTTTCCTCTCCCAATTTCCCAGCATAAAAGACTGAGAGTTCCAGGTCATTGCACAGAGCACGAGGAAAAGGAATTGCCTGTGCAATAACTTGGCCCTTTGGTAGGAAGATGTGGGGGTGGACACAGCGTGCCGCGAGATAGAAGAGCCTCGGATTAAGGGTGGAAATCACTGGAGGAACCTCTATCTGTAGTGGAGTGCTTTTTGTGTCTCCGACAACGAGGTACCTGCAGTTCAGAAGGTTTTCCTTCCTCCTGGTTTCACAGTGGCAGATGTGTGATAGAAGCTCTGCATCTGCTATGAAGAACTGCCAGTCCTGGGAACGAAAGTGGACAGAATTGGTGAGTCAGAGCCAATAAAACTCCTTGATGTCAGTAGTCAAGAGGCAGCTGCTCACAGATGGGACTAGATGGTATATCGCAACTCCTTTAGCGGTGCTGCAACTTGCCTCATTTTTATCAACATGCGAGGCAAGTGCACGTTCTTTCCCTAGTTTTTTGAAATGGTGGGGTTCCCATCCCCCCTCCCTCCTCCTGCAGCCCCGGGCAGTGTAGTCTCTAGAAGTGGGCAGCGATCCTGAAAATGTCCCTCCTGATGACAGTGGAAGCACCGGCATGTAGATGGAAATTGCCTCGGAGCTGAGTTCCTTGGAGGAGCAGCAGCTGATGCGACCAGCTTGTCTCTTGGTCTCCTTGGGGCCTCCTCCTCCATCAAGTGTGATTTCAGGGTGCATTCCTTGATGATCTGGTCAAGGGTTGGCACTGGTGAGGCTGGTAGTGACAGGATGATTCTTTAGCACATTGCATTGGCTTTCATGTGCACCACTTCTGGAACCAGTCCGTCTCGGTGTTCAGGTCTCTCCACCCGTCTCTCGACCGCTGCCCAGATTCTGTCTACAAAATCTACAAAAGGCTCCGCAATACCTGAGCTTTATTTGTATTGTCGTTAAGAAAATGTCACCTTTTAAATCACTTTAAAATGCTGATTTTCTTCATGAACCACTGCCTTATCTCTAAATCTTTAATCTGAATGAGGTTAGAACATGCTTTCTGAAACCCTTTAGCAATTTCTTGAGTACCATTGGGTTTTTTTAAATATGAACTGATACTTATGTTGCTATTTTCACAAGTTAGGCATAATTTAAGTATTTCCTTACCTTAACACTTTGATTTTTTAAATCAGTGGTTATACTAAACTCAGTGTGCTTTAGCATTGTAGTGACCAGTTCTTATATGGAACTACTACAACAGGTAAAATTTTCACACCTTGCAAAAACTCTAGACATCCATAAAGCAAATAAAATGCAACTAGCAGAGGTTGATGGCTTAATGTAAAAATTGCTAATAATATGCTGTCTGGAAAAAGTTGAAATTTACCTCACCCAGCAGTCATTTAGTCCAGAAGACAAACTTTTTCAGTTTAATTACCAAAACGTTTCTGAGTGTACATTTTCCTGTTCATGAAGATATGGTAATGTTTCACACTATTAAGACACAAAGAAAAGTTTAATATTTTAAAGGAGTTACACTGGTTTAGCTCTTCAATAGCATATATTTTATATACCTATAAATGTCTGTTACAAACCTAAAGAAAACATAGTCTTTGAATTGCCTGTGTTCTATGATACAGCTCACATATCAGAGAAAGATGAAGAGGATATCATACCATCTAAATCTATACTTACAAGTGAAGCTTTTGTAATCCAGTCTCTGACCGTTTCTCCCCTGGGCTATTCCAGTCGAGCATCTGTTGAGGGGCTTATTCTGATAATGCAGCGCTCTTAGGGCTCTGCATATATTAACTGTAGAACTACTAAAACATTGTGTAATGTTCAATTATAACTCTGAAATAATCCTCTTCAAAATTATTTTAAAAACTTTTGCAGCAGAACACAATATAATTCCTTCTTCAGCGTCACTAGAAACATTTACTGAAAGTAAATGGTTTTGGGATGAACACTTAAGAAAGTTAGGCTCCTGCTACTTATTTGCATAAGGAATTAACTGTCTGCGCTCAGAGAGTTCAGGTTAAAGGCTCTATGCCTAGTTGGAGGTCAGTGACAAGTAATAACTCTCAGGGTTCTGTCTTGGCACTGATGCCTTTCAATGTCTTTATCAATATCAGAGAAAGCTTTGATCAAGTGCACCTTCAGCAAGTTTGCAGATGGCATGAAGTTGAGCAGTGTGGTTCACACAACAGGAGGATGGGATGCCATCCACAGGGACCTGGACAAACTGGGGAAGTGAGCCCACAAGATCTTCATGGGGTTCAGCAAGTGCACGTGCAGGTGCTGCACCTCTTTTGGGGCAATCTCACATATGAGTACAGACTGAGGGATGAACAGATCAACAGCAGCCCGGCAGGTTCTAGTGGATGAAAACCTCTGCATAGGTCAGCTGGTGCACCAGAGCTCAGAAGGCAAGCCACATCCTAGGCTGCATCCAAAAGTGGCCAGCCCCTCTACTCTGCCCCTGTGAAACTCTGCCTGGAGTACAGCACCCACCCAGGTCTGAAGTACGCAGCTAAAGAAAGACACTGATCTGTTTGAGAGGGTCCAGAGGAGGACCATGAAAATGAACTAATGGCTGGAGAACCTCTCCTATGAAGATAGTCTGAAAGAGTTAAGCTTGTTCATACTGAAGAAGAAGCAGGTCCTTTGCAACATTTTAATTCATAAAGGGAGTTTATAAGAAAGTGAGAGTGGGAATTTTACACAGGCAGGTAGTGATAGAACAAGGAGGAAGAATTTTAACTACTAGTAGTGAGATTTAGATTAGATACAAGGAAAACATTCTTTACTGTGAGGATGGTGAGGCATTGGAATAGATTGCCCAGAGAAGCTGTAGATGCCTCATCCCTGGAAAGGTTCATGGCCAGGTTGGACAGACCCCTGAGCAACTTGATCTGACAGAAGGTGTCTCTGCTCATGGCAGGGGGCCTGGAGCCAGATAATCTTAAGGTCCCTTTGAACCCAAGCTGTGATTCTATTAGTCTTTGTGCCCATGGGAAAAGGGAAGAAAAGAAGAAGGTAGATGGAATAAAGGCAAAAGAGTGATCATTTTGAAGCAGTATCTGTGTTGTATTATTCCAGGTTGAAAACATACTTGGAATGACTAGGGCTGTGGTAATCCCATTTAGCTGGAGTTTTCTTTCAACATTATTTATGGAAATAAACATCCTAACTCACTTAAGTACGATCTATGTATTATCTGAGCTACACTAAAACAGTTATTGGAATTTAATTTTAGAACCCAAGCTACAAATAGACAAATGATAATTACTCCATTTTATTTTCCTGTTTGTTGTATAGCAGTATTTTGTGTGAGTGAATTGCCCATTAATAGTCTCAACAAGCTACTTTTGTAAACAAGATAAACTCTTAATTATATTTTATCTAACTGTACTGAATGTACCACAAATTAATGTACTACATTTAAAAAATGGTATTAAAAAAAAGTGAAAAAATAATTCGATGTTGTCAAGAATGAAAGGTTATTCTTTCTAAATCTTTTGAAAACTGCAAATTTTTGCAAGTGTGTTCTGAGTGAGACCTTTATCAAAAAAAAAGTCTGAAATAAATTAACTAGGTGTTCCTTAATATATACATAGAATTTTATTTTTTTTTTAATTGAAGGTTTAATTTATTTATTGTATTTAATTTATTTATTTATTTATCTCCTTGATGCCCTTGAAGGATATTAAATTTATAGAAGAGCTACATGCATTAGTAAAAACTTTTTGTGAATGTTTATTTGTTTGAGAAATGTTTAATATAAATAATATGTGATCCTTACTTATACAGTTTTGTGATCCTTACTTATACAGGGAAAATTTTTGTTTCCCACTTGGTCTCATCTACTTCTTCATCAATGAGAAAGATTTCTGTTTGTGACAGTTTGCGACCTTCTTCTTCAAGAGGGAGCCCACTGTATCTCCCCAGATAGAAGCATACTGTCATTATTACTCATACATAGGTAGATAATTGGTGAAAAAATTTGGATGTGCTTAAGTGTAGAATTTCCTAATTAAAATTTCCAAAAACTGTAAAACCATCTCCAAAATACAGAAGGACACAGGTCAGAACATACTTCTGTAAAAGAATTAATGTTATGAGAAGATTTCTGTTGCCTATCAATATAGGTTTCTGGTACTAAATATTTACTCTACTATTCTATTTGACCTCTAATTTGAGATATTTTGGTTCTTCTGAAGATCACGTCATACATGCTAAGGCTGTGAAATTAACTCAGACACTCTTAAGTACCTTAAATGGCACTAGTTGTTTTATAAGTTGTTTTTTGTTCTTTAAGCTATAATTCAAGTCCCAGCTCAGCAAAGTTGCTGGAGCACGGATTTAGTTTCTGAAGGATAGGTGGCTTGAGCCATTTGGGATGCTCTTAGGGATTTGAGATAGAGACCTAGATCAGGTAGATACAGTATTTGTCTTGAAGGCATATGTATCAATAGCATTGATACATATGTAAGTTACATTAATTTTATAGAATAATCATTAATTCAATTAGAAATCATTTCATGGTCCCTCACTACTCCTTGGTCATGGCTCGACCATAACCCTATAATAACAAAATGAAAAACAAGTTGTGATTCAATCCTGTTTAACCTCTAATTTTCTCCCTCTTTTGTGAAGGACTGATGCTATTGAAATTAGCACTACAGTTTGTGCAGTATGATGCTCGCTTTTTCATATCCCAATGAAATGTTATGAGCAAAGCCCTTCTCATTTCTTTACCCCTCCCCATTTCTTCCTGCATCAACCAAGCAATTGAAGAGTTGCAACCTTTGAATATTACAACCTTCTCCCCTGCACTCCCCTCAACACTTGAATGCTTTTAACATCTACAATTATATTTGAATTCCTGCTTTGATTAAGCTGTTTAAAGTCCTAAGACTATATTAAAATTTCGCACACATAACAGCTCGGCTATGTGAAAATATATCAAACTGAACTCTTTGGAAAGAGTAAAAGGAAAGCCTGAAAAAACAGGAATATTTTCTGAAAGTGTAAGGAATTTTCCAAAGGATTGTGAAACTACACAAACACAAATCCTTCAATCTACTCTTGGCTTTCAGTTCTAGTCCCAGCAAATTTATAAGTGCTTTATTTTGGAAGTTAAAAAAAATGCTTGTTCCTAGTATTTTCACAGTTACTTCAGTCACAGGGACCAAACTGAATAAGAACCTATAAAAAATTAATATTTTTGATCCATTTCTTTTTTCTTTCATCAGGCTGCTTTGCCTGCTCTAAATAAGTTGTTTGCTTTTCTCTCAGTAAATCAGTTCTTACTTAAGATAAATTGATGTCTGGCTAACTATGCAATTGTACGGTAGGTGACTCATATAGCACCTTTTTAAGCCTAAATTTTACATAATTTAAAAATAGAAAATGGAGCAGAATAAATACTTTGTACCGGGATTTCCTGTCTGTCATTCTGCTTTTTCAATAGAAATCTTCTTTTGGGGAAACCATGTTAAATCTCTATATATCTAATTTGTAAACAGATAGTATTTGCTCTCAAACAATGAAATGCAGATTGCCAGAAGCAGGCATCAGAATGTTATTGAAAAATTCCCAGCAGAGTTGAAGTTTTACTCAG
The DNA here is from genome assembly GCF_024509145.1 of Vidua macroura. Taxonomy (NCBI): domain Eukaryota; kingdom Metazoa; phylum Chordata; class Aves; order Passeriformes; family Viduidae; genus Vidua; species Vidua macroura. Next base: position 58,328,229 of record NC_071572.1, on the reverse strand, counting down.
AGTCTTGCTACTCCAAGCAGTCTTGGCAATTCCAGAAATAAATCTGCTTGTGGCAAGATATATAAATTTAAATGATTACTGAAGTCCCATTTAAAATATAAGAAAAACATGAGAAGGAAAAAAAAAAAAGAGAAAGAAAAGAAGAAAAAAATCAGACAAGCAAAATAAATACGAAATAAGGAATTGTCAAGAAATGTCCCTACTAGCTGTTTAAGTACAATTTTAAAATTATGTAAAATTATATAAAGTAGAAAAAACTGAAAGGCATCCCTGTTTTCTAACTCTGATTCAACTCCTGTCAAATAATTTGAAATAGTTGCAAACTGTTTTCTTTCAGAGTAGAAAATAATAACATAAGGTGAATATCCAAGAATGCACTTGGACATCATAATAAAGTCCTTTTAATTTTTTTCAGCAAGCGAGTAAATGAAAAGATGAAAGAAAAGACCCTCTCAAAACTAGTGTAAAACTGTGGCTGAAGCAATTTCTGCTGTTACTCTTTATCATGAAAGCAATTCTTGAAATGAAATAAAAAGTTCTCCTCAGGATCAGTTACTGACTTATCTCGAGAAAATTTGTCTTATTTTGGATGTATTTGATTTTAACTCAGATGCAGATCAGAGCCTTAGGAAAGAGATTAGTTACCCTGTCAGTGAGACATACTTTTCTGTGGATGAAGAACTGTTGTCAAGAAATACCTAGAAGCCAAGTGAATTTTAGAAAAGCAGAACTTCAAATCCCTTGAACACCAGCCAGATCTAGGATCCTTAACTTGTGTAGAAGTATCAATTCTCTTATAAAATAAACACTTTCTTTATTTATGGTTTCAAATCCTGAATTTTATAAGAAAGGTTCATACATAAATGTTGCATATAGGTAAAGCCTTATATAGTAAGGGCTTTGTTACCCTTGTAAAATCATGGCTCAGGACTGGTACTTCAGCTAAGCAGAAAAAGACTATGGGAAAGTGGCTCAGCTAAATTAGAGGTAGAAAAACAAGTTCTATAACCATTGCATATTCACATTGTGTATGGTATATGGTGGTTAGTTGAATGATGTTTGTTATGATTTAGAATCATGTAGCTGATAATGGGCTAACTGCTTAAAAAGGCCTGGTTTGTGCAATAAAATGGTACTCCTTTGCACTTACCCAAGGACTCTGCTTGCTTCACTTTGTACAGATAAAGACAATCATTTGACTTAGAAGTGAATTTTAAAGGTCATCTAATCCAACCTCTCAGCAATGAGCAGTGACAACTTCAACTAGATCAATTTGCAGCTTGCCCCATATTTTATTTTCTTTATCATTTGTTTGGTTATATCATAGAATTGTGCCATGACAGAGTTGTTGAGGGTGGAAGTGGTCTCTGGAGAGCACCAGCAGAAGTTTGGTGCATTTCCAGTTAGGAGAGATATTCCCATTTTTCCATAACTCTGTATTCCCATTGGGAAATATCTAACCTATAGGAAAAACTAATTAGAGGGTTTAATGTCAATTAGGTCCTCCTAAGTACATACATTTTCCAGGCTATAGAGAAATATTTCCCTGTACATAGAATTTATGACTGCCTTTTGCAGATATCAAAGACTTTGTAGTAGACAAGAAAAGGAAGTCTTTTGGTGCTCTTGGGAAAAATCCAAGCACTGCTATCTCATCAGTTTTAGGCATCCAACTGTATTAACGTACACTACAAGCTATAGGGCTTTCTGCTTGGATCTTGCTTGTTAACTCCCTGCAGATGATTCCATTTTGCTAAAATAATTATTCAATCAGCAAGAGGAAATGAGCAAACATGATTCTGCAGCATGGAAGACATTATAGGACTAGCAAAATCTAGTTCTATTAAATTCACAAACATTTTAGACTAAGAAATAATGGACAGCATGAATGAAATCTAATCTCTTCCTTCAGAAATTATAATATATATTAATACCACAAATTCCAATTAGTTGTGACAGATGTGCAGTCTTTGAAACAAGGGAGGCTCTGCTTTCAAGCTTGATTATATCAATAAAAATATAGTACACCAGTGATTTGTTCATGCACTTGAGTGTATGATTTTTCACATACAAATGTCTCCGTAATTTTTTTTGGTTGAAGCCATACACACCCCTCCATGGAAATGTTATGCTTTTACATTATCTTTCTCCTATCTACCTATCACTTTATTTAATTTTAAAATATTACCTGCCACTTCAGACAAAGCAAGTTTTTTGGGACAATAAATTTCAGGATAGCCCCACATAACAGCTAGCACTATTGTACTGTGAGTTGCAGCCTATAAATATGACATTTCAAGAGCTAGGTGAAGCTAGACATATAACACTTTTGAAATTCTCATTTTTGTGGGTCTCTTCAACACCTTAGATCTAGATGTTAGAGCAATTCAAATAAATGTGAGTCACTGTAGTAATCTGGTTAAATTATTTCATTATCTCAAAATACAAATTTGCTATTAAATTTCTATTATGGAACAAATTTTAGGCTCAATCTGTTCTCCTTAATGATATCCCTTATTGCTTTACTTGCTTCATTGTCATCCTCATTAATTAAAAAAACAAGAGAATCTTACTTGAGTCCATTTTTAAGGAGTGCTACATAACTAACAAGAGCAGCTTATTATCTAACTTTCTCATTGGATTCATGGCAACAACACCAAAAAAATCATAAGCATGGATTCTTCTTGAAAGTAGTCTCTGGAGGACTAAATTTATGTGTGCTCTCAGGGCTCTTAGTCACCTTAGTTTCCTGGTGGGCCAGTAGCCACTGAGAAGCAGTGAGAGAGAATCAGATCCAGAGGCCTGTACTGCGTAGGCTGTGTGTCTGAGTCCAGGTAACAGAGGGATCCACATCATATATATATCTATTTATTAATTTGCTTTTATAGATAGTTACAGTTAGATGATTCATACGTACACACGTACATACACGCATACATACATATGCTTACGTAGATATCAGTGCCAGCTGACAAGGAAATGGCAAGAAGCTGCTTCGTAAGTTCAGGTTGGACATTAAGAAAAGGTTCTTCACACAGAGGATTTAGAGCCAACCTTCCCAGGGAAATGGTCATGGCATCAAGACTGTCAGAGTTTAAGGAACATCTGAGCATTTAGTCATGCGGCTTAATTTTACGCAGTCCTGTGAGGAGCAGGGAGTTCAACTTGGTCTTTATTGGTCTCTTCCAGCTTAAAATATTCTATGATTTTATGATTCTATGATATATATATAACCTTTATATATATATATGAAAAGTTTTCCCACTAGAAGATCATCAATCCTGATCAGCCATGGAAAGAAGCAAAATGAGACGATGGATGGTTTTTGTTCTTGTCTGACTGTGGAGTGCAGCACTCTGTCTCTCTTAATTTGTGTGTCCATCAGCACACACATATGCATATTGTTTTATGTACATTGTATGGATTTTTTTCCATGACTACTGGACACACATGCTCGGTCTTGCTCCTAGTTGGACTTGGGGACCTGGAGCTGCAGGAGCATTACCAACAATAGACTGCTAGACAAGACTCAACAATGGAGACCCAGGTGGGTCATGAGAAAAGAGGAGGAGAACACTTCAAGGAGTCTCATCAGTTGCAGCTGAGGTTGTATCAGAAACTGTCATTATCATCCAGAGAAAAACTGACCACCTTCTTTGAAAGGTTTCCTTCTAAACAAGAGAAATGCAATAATATGCCAGTAAATATTGCTCTTCCTGACTGTACAGTGAGAGCAAGTGATGCAAATGCTGCACCATGACACTTGGGCAATTGGAAGAAATAACTCTTCTCTAATTTTTTTATCATTTTTTACTAAGCCAAATTTGGTAGACAGGATGAGGGTGAACATTTTTAAGAGAGAAAGAAAATATATGTGTTTTCCTTTTGGATTCCAAGTCAAAAAAAAGCCCTTTCTCTTCATTTGGACTAATATTTGCCGCTTATATATGAATATATAACTCACAAAGTCCAAGAGAAAATTTGCTATGAAATTTCTCTGAAAGAGTAACTAAGGTTTGGCATTTTTCTAGGTGACTTTTTCTGCTGTGTTCGATAACTTAAGGGTGAATGTCATTACCAAGGTATGTTACTCCTTATGCATTTCAAAACAAAATTGTCTCTACTGCGTAAAAGGAAATGGTGTCTTTAACCTTTGTACATAAAAAACATTGAATTTTTTGAGAATCAAGTATTTATTTTTTCATGCTAAAATTTCATTCATGAAGCTGAAGGATCTAGAATGTGTTGTCACCTCTATATTTTTCTACCAATTTAATACCCTTTTCCTTTGCAAAGCCTATAATAAATGCATTGTTATAGCAGAATTGGTGCTGAAATTTTCACTGGGTCTTGCAGCTGAATTATCTTCATATTTGTTTTATGGACTTGGCTTTTTGTCTACCTTTGTCTCTCTAGGAACTTAGAAATTTTTTTTTCCTAAAACTTTTTTCAGAAAGATCTCTTCATGAAGTAGAAATATAAACTTCTCTACTGCAAGAAACCAAAAAACCCACAGAAATATGCAGTTGGCAGAACACAAAGAAATAGTTACATGAAACAAACAAAAAGAAAAATGTGATGTCAATTGAAATGCAATTCCTTTTGTATAAATCCTCACAGAAGGACATAATGAAAATAACTTTTATGTGTTTTTTGTTTCAAGAGAAGCTGAAGATCAAATTTTACTATCATAACAGATTAGTTTTTAAAATTAAGTTCTTACCAACATAATTGTAAATTTTTTGAAAGTACTTCAGCCACTAAATTTCATGGTTGGCACACCTGAAGGACAGGATGACATCTAGAGGGACCTGGTCAAGACTGGGTGCATGGGAATCTTGTGAGGTTTAACAGGACCAAGTGCAAGGTGCTGCACCTGGGTCAGGGCAGTCCCTGGTATCATCTCAGCTCTGCTGAGAAGGACTTAGGGGTGCTGCTGGATGAGGCTGGACATGACCCAGCCATGAGCACTCACAGCCCAGAACAGAAGGACAAATGTGTCCTGGGCTGCATCCAAAGCAGTGTGGGCAGCAGGGTCAGGGAAGGGATTCTGCCCCTCTGCTCCCCTCTGGTGAGACCCCACCTGCAGTGCTGCACCAAACTCTGGGCCACCCAACATGGGAAGGACGTGGACCTGCGGGAGCAAGTCCGGAGAAGGGACACCAAGTTGATTTGAAGGCCAGAGCATCTCTCCTACGAGGAAAGGCTGAGAGAATTTTGTTTGTTCAGCCTGTGTGATCTGTTTGTGGCCTTCCAGTATCTGAAGAGAGCCTACAAGTAAGATAGAGAGAGAATATTTTCAAGGGCATGTAGTGACAGGACAAGGGGGAAAAGTTTTAACTGAAAAAGAGAATAGTTTTGATTAGCTATTAGGAAGAAATGCTTTATTGTAAGGGTGGTGAGGCACTGAAACAGGTTTCTGAGAGAAAACCTGTTGCCCCATCCCTGGAAGTGTTCGAGGCCAGGATAGATGGAATCCTGAGCAGCCTGATCTAGTAAAAGATGTCCCTGTCCATGGCAGAGGGAATTGGAATTAAATAATCTTTAGGGTTCCTTCCTACTCAAACTATTCTATGATTCTAAGTTTTGTTGTTAGTTACACATTCTGTTGTGAAAACTATGACATGACCGTATGGGACTCATACACTAAATAATTAATATCCTGTATTAAAACACTTCTTGTATTGTAAAACAGAATCTAAGAGAAAAAAAAAAACATGAAAAAATCAGGGTAAAAACCACAAAAATAGATAAAAAGTATAAACACTTGTACCTTGCTTGATTAAGCTTTTATCTACAGTGTTTAAAACATGTACTAAAGTAGCCTATGCATGCATTTTGTGGGTTTTTCGTAATATAAGAACATCTACTTTATATCCAAACATAAACCTACCAAAGTTCTGAAGTTTTTTCTTCACTATAATTGAACAGATGTGCAGATGCACAAATCTCTATTTTGGCAAAAATATATAAGGGGTGGAGAGAGATGAAAGACTGAAGGAGAGAGAAATTTTTCTAATACTTTGAATATCACATTCTAAATCTACTGTCTCTTAAAAAGACTGCAGGGTAAACACAAATTCTCTAGTCTCACTTTATAAGAAGCTTTCTTGATTTTCATTGGATTTCTTTTCTTGCTATGAAAATTACCAAAATTGAAAATTTAATTTATATAGTCAGTTAAGTGCTGACATTTTGTATGAATCTTCAAAATACCTGTAAGCTATTAGATAAGAGTTGTACATTCAGAAAGGCTACTATATCTCCTCCTCCACAGAAAACTGTGTTGAAATAACTAGAAACATTTGTTTAACTTCCTTCTCATTAAAGCTGATCTCTTCCTCTGGTTAATCTGTAGCATCATGAATACTGCAGTACCACATTTTGTTTACTATAAATGTTGAATATAGTTTGAATCAATAATCTTGCTATAGAGACTGATATAAGTGCTAAAATTATTTCATTTCATGATTTCTCATTGAGGTCTATTGGATTCCACTGCACACAGTGAGGAAAATAATTTACAAATGTAAACTTTTATAAAGCTGCCACCCTTTTTTTTTTTTCCAGGAATATCTGTAGTAAGTTGTTGCATCCTGGGATTGGGTTTTAGGGGTTCTTATTTGTGTTAGCTAGGTGAGTCCTGTGGACCCCTGCGCTTCCCCCATGTCGTTTTTCCCCCCCCACGGTTTCTGGCCCCATGCTGCCTGCAGCCAGATCTTCCCCCTCTGACGTTCCTGTAACCACCCGCCTGTCCGGCCCTGGGAGACCTCATGCTTGCCACCCCAAGCCACACGATCCCGCTCAGCCTGAGGCTCGGTGCCCGCCCCTGCGGGGTTCTCTGGTTGGTCGCTGTTGCTGGCATCACCGCCATGGCAACTGCCCCTATTGGACGGCAGGCCGTGGATCCTCTCGCCCCACCCCTCCATAAAATCCTACCCCGCCGGCACCCAGGCGCCATTTTCTCCTATGCGAGTGCCGGGAGCTCTGGAGGCACGTAAAGGTGTTTTTCTTGTTTGTTTGGGAATGGTTTCTTTTTTGTTTGTTTGAGGTGTTTTTTTTGTTTTAAGAAGTTATAATAGAAAAATTGAAACTTATCTCTTTGTTTGCCATAAGGGGTTACTATCATAGAATTAATACTGCACTTACTATTTAATTGAAAACAAAAAGTGCAGAGTATGAGGAAGGCTTTTTGCAGCTTCCATAGCTAAAATTGAGGATGTGACTACTGTGATCTAGTTTCATTCCATGGTAAATACTTTCAAGCAATGATTATTGCTTTGCGTAAGGATATACAATAAAATCAGAAATATCCTAAGACCACAATCCAGAAAATCAATTAATTTGTTCAATAATCATGAAAAGATTCGTACATTCAAATATAAATGTACAATTTAGTGCTGAAGTAAATTGATGTCTGATTAGTACAGAGGGGTTTTAGACCAAAAACTGTGAATATGGTGGAAAAATAAGGATATTGCTTGTAAGTAAACAGTTTTTCTGAAAGGTATTTCCTTAAAATTAGCTATGTAGAAGTCCTACAAAACAGAAAAGGCAAACTAAACCAAACCACTGTTTTCACTTACATTTCTTCATTAGGCTTTCTGAAAGAGAAAATTAATATTATGTATGAGTAAGAACTAATTAAATTAAGCAACTGTGACATTTGTGATAATGACACCAATTAACCAAAAGCAAAAAGGATATGTTCAGTGAAATTCAGAGCTAACATCTGAAATATCATTAATATGAGACTTCTTAGTGGTGTTCTTCATTTAGAGCTGTGGTATTTATGCAGAAGTGAGCATTTCAAGGGTGAATTTAGCATAGGACAGGAGGAAGTTTATTGAGAGCTGTTCCTATTAATAGAAGAATTCTGATCTGAGTATGCCTGACATTCATTTGTCATCACTGCTGATGACATGTATCTTTATCTACTCTTTTAACAGAAGTGCTGGATGAGTAGAAGTTTGTACACACACTGTAGAATCTCAGACACTGCCTATTGCCAAGTGAACAGAAATAAACATAGTGAATCACTATCAAATCACACATTCCCATCACTGAATTTAATGGGAATCTATACTGAAATCACAACATACAGTGGATTATGGATGAACTGCAAACCACTTCCCATAACAGTGTGGACCGTCAGTAATTTTCAGACCAATTTGACTGTAATAACCCAGTGAGAACTATCTTGTTTTGCTTTATATGGAGGCAAAACAAAAATAAACTCTGCAGACCTATTTTCCCAAACGGCAAAAGGCAAAAAGCAAAGAAGGAACAAAATAACTAGACCCATAAATTGTTTATAAAGAATGAGCGTTTAGAATATATTTTTCAGTATTTAAGTTGCTCTATTATAAACATTTTCGTCATTTAAATTTCAAGTCAGCTAGAAGTTGCAGAAGATGAATATTTATTCAAAGATTCATATGAGTATTTAGGCAGCCCTGACTATGTAGGCACCTGTTTGAGTAACTAGTATAAAATTTTAATCGTAATTTCACATATACTTACTGTGATAAATAAAAATTAGTTTGTCAAAAGTCTTTGAGATGTCAGAGAAGATAAAACAGGATGTTTGGGGTAACTTTGTTAAATTTAATTTCTCAAGTTCTACTTTTCCATGGTTTTAGTCATTTAACAAGAGTTAAACTGTAGGTAGTCTTTAGATCATTGAAGTCTACGATCAAAACCAGATATTTAACTCCTCTTTTGTTTCTGGTTTGGTTTGGGTTTACATATGCATGTCTGAGAGACCATAATGTCCCATTTGAAGCTGTAGTAATATACTGTATTGTACAAATAGCAAGCATGCTAAAGAAAGCACTATTCAGAGGTATCCAGTTACATGATTTTTTTTTTAAAGAAGCATTTGAAGACTTCTAAATAAAATGTGAATATTTACAGAAATATGAATTTAAAATAAGAGAATATCAAAATACTTATTTGCAATACTTACTATGGTCATGTCAATGAAGATTGATATTTTCCCATGTGATAGCCAAAAGCAGAATTAAGAAATGACTGGAACTTCACATGTGAAGTTTTCGTAACTTGGAAAATTGTAAAGCACAACTCCTTTAGGTGTTAGCTAAGATCAACATTGTCAGTTGCTGCAGTCTGTTGCACTTTGAATTGTAGCAATCTGATCACATTTCTGAGACTGAAATGGCTTTGAATAGTGTTGTTCAGAACACTTATTTTATTAAGGCATTTTCTCAATAAAGAAAGGTGGATATCTAGTTTATTAGACTTACTGAAGCAGTGTCCAAATGAAAGCTGCTATCAAATTTGCATACAACAATGCTACATCTCTTTCAAATATGTATTTCTTTAATATATATCTATTTACATTTTTATATATAAACATGACACAAAGCTCTAAGAGAGTTCTCAATTTAGAGAGATTTTTTTTTTTCTATTTTCCATTATACTTTTACTTCAATTCTACTAAAGGCAGATAATACAATAAATAGTTTTAATAAGATGATCCCCGGAGTGAACATAAGAATACATATAATTGAGTACAAGAAAATAAATAGAGTTGTGACATTAAATTGGATGCTAACAAACATCTAGGCTGTAGTCTTCCACACAAAAAGAACATTTATTTTTCAAATCATCATGATAATATGAATAAGTAACCATTAATGACAATATAATTATATCTTTCATAAAAAAAGAAGGAAACAGACACGATTGAATTTACATTTGTGGCTCAGACCTTGTAGAACTGTCTATCAAAATTCTTCTTTGGTCTCCATGGAAATTCACAAACATTTATTTAGGCTTATGTTGGCATTTTTATGCAAAATCCAGGGACTGCTATGAGACAGATTCTAGGGTGAAAAAAAGAAGAAAAGAGGGAAAAATGGTGACTGTAAAAGTAAAAGAAACATGTTCATAATAAAACTAACAAAAGATGGATTTATTTTTCTGCTTCTGTTTTTGAATTGTATGTAAACATAAACCTTCTTAAAAATGTTTGTTGCCTGACCAGGAAATACGAGATGATATTGATTGTCCGCTGAATCATTAGAATGAAGAGCCAAAAAAAAGTGCTCAGTTTCATATTAGACTGTGACCTTGACGTCATCAGTGAAGACTGAGGGACAGCTATAACTCCCACGAGGAATCATTTTTCTGTTAAACAGATTTCTTCTCAGCAAATCATGCTGATGCATCCACTGTGCAAGTTTGTGAGAAGCTGCATGGCATCAGGAAAGGTTAAAGTCTCTCCATGTGCCCTCTGGATACCTTGTGTCCATAGAAGACAGTGACATCTCAAAAGATCAGCGTAACTAATCTCATTTTTGTCCTTTCAAAGCCTTTCACTCAATCTTTTTAGGCTTGTGAGACATGTTTTATTATTAGAAGAGATTACAGAAATCAATGATTCCTACTACAGTATAATAATTAAGAATATGTTTTAAATGAATAGCCATAACCTTATTGTTTGGAGGAGTAACTGTAATACTATTAACACATTGGTTTTAGGAAAGTTAATTCTGGTAAATATTTTGGATCAATTCCATTAGATTAAAAAAAAATTAATAGTAATAATTACTCCCGGAACAGTGGCTTTTATTATTCTAGTTGTATCTTGCCTTGGATGTGCCAGACTGTTGCTTGAATAAAAAGATAACAAGAAACTTCTTGGTTGGATACTCCACTTTCTTTAGATTTCCCATAGGGTCTTATGAATAGATCTAAAGAAATGTAGTCTTGCTGGCATCAGCTATGAGAGACTCATACTGATATCTCATGGATTTTTGTTGTCCTCCTTATTTGATAGGCTGTGTTTCATGAACCCAGGATGCATAACAACAAGACTTTCACACATAATTATTTCCATAACAGGTCTTAATTTTCTTGGTACTCAGTATTAGAATGCTTTATTTTTAGGTGACTATAATCTGCAGCACCACAGACAAAGACCATCATTCCCACCAGAGTGTGGCAGAAACATTACAATACCAATTACTTCTATACAAGGAAATAACTATGTATTATTTCCCAAACTGTAAAAATACTCAATGTGTACTATCCCTCCATTTTTTTTGCCAGCTAAACTTACATGTTTATGTTAATGTGATGTAAATGCAGCTAGCCTGTAAAAGAAATGACCATGTAATTTTGCATGTTAGCAAACAGCAAATTTTACTTACTGTTGATAAAACTAGGATAATAGAGGCAGGGATTGCTTATACTGCAGTTCAGATATTTAGTATTGTAAATATTTTAGTAGTGGAACAGGCTGCCCAAGAAGGTCATGGAGCCTCCTGTTGCATCCTGGGTTTTGGGTTCAGATTTGGGATTCTGGTCTTTGTTAGCTTAATGGTTCCATGTATCCTCGTGTGTCCCCCGTGTCTTCCCCCACCACGGAAGCTAGCCCCAGGCTGCTGGCCATTGGGTCTTTTCCTGTGCCACTCCTGTGAACACTCCCCCGTCCAGTCCCCGGCAGTTCCATGCTTGTCATCTCATTCTCGCAGTCCCACTGGCCCTGAACCCCCGTGTCTGCCCCCGTCGTGTGCCCATTTGCCGTTGTGGCAATGTCATAGCCACGGCGTGTGTCTTCATTGGGCGGAAAGCTCCATCCTCCCCTGTCCCACCACTATATCTCTCCACGGCACCCCAGCCTCGGAGCCAGATTCGTCCAAGCGAGGCTGGGAGCAGCCACGGCTTCTCCATTGTGGCTTCCGTGACCAATAAAGCACCCAGCCACGATGTGGACAGGTTTGGACAATTCCCTGCCTCTTTGTTTCCTTCCTTCGCACTGACAGCAATGCGCGGTCATCCCATACCAGGGTGCAGCTGCAAAAGTGCCCAGAAGTAGTGGCGCGCCGACCCTGACGAGGAGCCGAGGCGTCAAGGCGCGCTATCGGGAGTCGGTCGGGGCGGGAAAAGCGACACACGGCAGTAAGTGGTGACCAACGTTGGTGCCACAGCCAGCACAGAGTCATAGAGTCATAGTGCAGGTGGAGAGCCACCACAGAGCACCCAGGAGCCACGCGGGGAAAGCCCTGCAGCCACTAAGCCGCACTGCTGCCAAGACCAGTGAGCACCGCTGCCGAGACAACCGAGCACGATCTGTGCAGAAACCCACAACCACCGCAGAATTGCAGTCCGCGGAAAAAGTGCTCCGTGCAGGACTGAAAACAGGAAAAGAGCCCCCGAAGTAAGTCAGTGACGTCTCCGCCACCCACAGGGAAACATGCTGTGTTTTCTGCGTGGGACTGGAAGCATAACCATTCGCGGCCACGGAAAGCCAAAGAATGGACGCTTCCTGGGAAAGAAAACCCTGGTAGCAGCTTTTATTTGTGAAGATTTCTGTGTGGTGAGTGCCTAGCGACGGGAGGGTACCCAGGCTATACTCTCCTTCACTTGGGTGGGCTTTACCGCGCTTCCGAGGGTAAAGAACACGCAGCGTGCAGCGTGAGCGGTGGCCGCTGGGTTCTTTCACTTTTTTGGGGTTTTTTTTCCCTCTTTTTCTGCACCAGGGGTGAGGTTGTGGGTAGAAATAGCATGGGGACCATGCTATCTACCCAACAAAGGGAATTTTACATCCAAGTTAAGGGGATTTTATCAGTGAAGGGCCCCTACCCCAAGAGTACGGTCAAGCAGTTTGTGCAATGGCTGTTTTTCTCCTTCCCAAGCTTAACCACAGAGGATGCCCACAAGGCAGAGTTCTGGGAGTGTGTAGGGGCCCAGCTAGTAGAGGGAATCGACAGAGATCCCTCCATAAAAAGCTGCTTCCCCAAGCTCCATTTATTAATATTGGAGGTTGTAAAAACAGAGTCCACATAGAATGCGAACTGGGAAGGAAAAAAATCCATCAAGAAAATCTGTTGCTTTCCCTGAAACTGCTTCCCTATCCTCCTCTCCAACCACTTCTTCCCCTAACCCGGGTGGGCAGGGGTGTACCCCGTTGATATGAGACGCAGGGCAGCTCCACAAACGTGAACCATGTTCCTGGCTCCCCCAAGCCCCCCCCGGCATCCCCACCTTAGCGAAACTAGCCACTTTGCTGAGGAACCAACCCCAAAGCCCTTTCCCAATCCCTTTTTCCCAGTCAGGAATCCCAGTTTTGGCGCTACCCCGTGGAGTTCAGGGTTTCCCTGAACCCTTTTCTTTGTTGCCCTGAGGAAGCCGCGACCACATGGCTTGGGTCTTTGTCTTCCCAAGATGGAGGGCAGCCACATGGCAGGGCTTCCCCTTCCCACAGTCCCTTTGTCTCCTTTGTCCCTGCCTTTGACCCCACCCCCTCCTGGTTCCCTGTGGGCGTGGGCACTGCCTACTCAAGGCATCGGGTTGCCACCCTACCCCCTGTTCCCCCTCAGGTGGGCGTTCCCTCCTTCCACGTCCTGCCTGCTGCAATATCAGCCCCACCTCCCCCAACAGGGAGGGTTCCCTCACCTCCACACCATTGTCTCAGGGAGAAGATTCTGCCCGCCGTGTCTGCCCTGTCCCTCGCACCCTGCCCCCATGTCCTCCTGCTCCTCAGATATCCGGGGGGCAGAGGGGGGAGGGGAGGGGAGGGGAGGGGAGGGGAGGGGAGGGGAGGGGAGGGGAGGGGAGGGGAGGGGAGGGGAGGGGAGGGGAGGGGAGGGGAGGGGAGGGGAGGGGAGGGGAGGGGAGGGGAGGGGAGGGGAGGGGAGAGGGCCCAGTCTACGAAGTCGAGCAGTCGCTCCGCATTCCAGCCTCCTACACCAGGGGAGGGGAGAACCCTACATGGGCACCCCTTCCCTATGAATCAGTGAAAGAGGTCTGCAAAACATAGCGTGAATTTGGCAGAGCAAGCCCTTTCTTTAAGGGCATTCTAAAAGCAACTTTAGCATCTAGAACTGTAGTGCCAGCAGACCTTATGTGTCTTTTAGCTGCCTGCCTCTCCCATCGGAATACAGCCTGTGGGAGAGGAGGTGGAAAAAACTGTCAGCAGCCCTGCTTCCCGAAACCCGAGAAGGGCCTTACAGCCTGGATTTCGTGGAAGAACCAATCACCCTAGACCATCTTGTGGGTGAGGGAGAGTGGAGTGAAGGGCAACTACAGGCTCGGGGAATTCCAACAACCGTGCTGGACATGTCCAGGGGTGCAGCAGAGCGCGCATTCCTGGGCATGCCCACCAAGGATCCGGTGGTACCCTATACTGCAGTTAAACAAGTGTTGCAGAGCCTTTTGTAGATTTCGTAGACAGAATCCGGGCAGCGGTCAAGAGATGGGTGGAGAGACCTGAACACCGAGACGGACTGGTTCCAGAAGTGGTGCACATGAACACTAATTCAATGTGCAAAAGAATCATCCTGTCACTACCGGCCTCACCACTGCCAACCCTTGACCAGATCATCAAGGAATGCACCCTGAAAGCACACCTGATGGAGGAGGAATCTGCAAAGAGACCAAGAGACAAGCTGGTCGCATCAGCTGCTGCTCCTCCAAGGAACTCAGCTCCGAGGCAATTTCCATCCACGCGCCAGTGCTTCCACTGTCATCAGGAAGGACATTTTCAGGAACGCTGCCCACTTCTAGAGACTGTGCCGCCCAGGACTGCGGGAGGAGGGAGGGGGGATGGGAACCCCACCATTTCAAAAAACTAGAAAATGTACACGCACTTGCCTCATGTGTTGATAAAAATGAGGCAAGTCGCAGTGCCGCGAGAGGAGCTGCGATACACCATCTAGTTCCATCTGTAAGTGGCTGCGTCTCTACCACTGACATCAGGGAGCCTTACCGGCTCCGACTCATTAATTCTGTCCACTTTCGTTCCCAGGACTGGCAGTTCTTCATAGCGGAGGCAGAGGATCTTTCACACATCTGCTGCTGTGAAACCAGAAGGAATGAAGAGCTTCTCTTAAACTGCAGGTACCTCGTTGCTGGGGACACAAAGAACACTCCACTGGAGATAGAGGTCCCTCCGGTAATATCCACCCTCAATCCAAGGCTCTTCTATCTCGCGGCATGCTGTGTCCACCCCCACCTCTTCCTGCCTAAGGGCCAGGTAATTGCACAGGCAATTTCCATTCCTCGTGCTCTGTGCAATGACCTGGAACTCTCAGTCTTTTATGCTGGGAAGTTGGGAGAGGAAAAACCCCTCGTGTGGTGTAAACTCAAGTGCGAGGGGCGTTCTGCATATCTTCAGGGGATGTTGGACACAGGGGCAGATGTGACGGTCACCCCACCACACAAGTGGCCGTCAAACTGGGAGCTGCAAAGCGTGGCCACGCCAGTCTTAGGACTAGGCGGGCCACAGCCAGCAAGGCAATCCAAAAATATTGTCCAAATTAAGAGTCTGAATGGGCTGCTGGCCTCAGTACGTCCGTTCGTGATCGATTGCAAATTTACATTATGGGGAAGAGACACCATAGCTCAGTGGGGGGCCAAATTGGAATTTCCAGCCCCCCAGCATTTTTAGGTGCGGCCAGTGAGGAGCGCCCCACTCAGAAATTAACGTGGCTCACAGATAAGCCCGTCTGGGTGGAGCAGTGGCCGCTGAGTAAACAGAAACTACAGGCATTCACAAAATTAGTGGAGGAAGAATTGGCAAACGGTCACATAGCAGAAACAAACAGCCCCTGGAACTCTCCGGTGTTTGTAATTAAAAAATCGGGGAAGGACAGGTGGTGGCTCCTCCACGATTTAAGAAAAATTAATGAAGTCGTAGAAGATATGGGCTCTCTCCAACCGGGTATGCCATCTCCATCAATGCTACCCCAAAATTATAATTTGGCTGTGATTGATATTAAGGATTGCTTCTTTCAAATCCCGTTACATCCGGATGATGCTCCCCATTTTGCCTTCTCTGTACCCTCCATCAACAGAGAAGCCCCCATGAAGCGCTACCTCTGGACGGTACTACCTCAGCAGCTTAAATGTTCCCCCACTATATGCCAGTGGTATGTCGCCAGGGTTCTGTCCCCCATGCGTGCCAAGTGGACATCCTTCATTTTCTGTCATTACATGGATGATGTGCTGATTTGTGCCCCTGACAGCGAGGTCCTACAAGCAGCTCTGGAAGTCACCGTTTGGGCCTGGTTGACAACCGGATTTGAGTTGCAAAAAGAGAAGGTACAGTTGCTACCACCCTGGAAGTACCTGGGCCTGGAAATTAATAATCAAACAATCAGGCCTCAACAAATTCAGATTAAGTAAAAAAAATAACAACCATTAGACGCTGAATGACATCCAGCGCTTGTGCGGATCCTTAAATTGGATCAGGCCATGGCTGGGACTCACCACGAGGGAACTATCCCCTCTTTTTGACTTGTTAGCAGAAAGGGAGGGATTTAAGTTCCCAGAGAGTCTGGACCCGGAGGACAGAGCTGTACTCGAGAAGGTCCAAACCATCATAGCAAGCAGGCAAGCCCATTGCTGTCAACCAGGGCTGCCTTTCCACTTCATCATCCTAGGTGAGTTACCCCATTTATATGGTGGGACAAAGGCCAATAGGGCCCCCTCTTGATAATAGAGTGGGTGTTCCTTGGCCACAGGTAGTCCAAGAGTATCACCAGGCCACAAGAGCTGATGGCACAGCTCATAATACGGGCCAGGGCTCGTCTGCAAGTACTAGTAGGATGTGACTTCACATGTATCCACCTCTGCATCAAAACATCCACCGGGAAGATGACCAAGGAGACCTTCGAACATCTTTTAAAGGCAAAATGAGAATTTGCAGTTTGCTCTAGACAGTTTCTCAGGACAAATTCAAATTGGACATCCTGGCCATCATCTGTTCAACACAGAATTCAAATTGTTTCCAAAAGAATTGCAAATTAAAAAGACACTCAGAGCACTGACAGTGTTCACAGATGGGTCTGGGAAGTCAGTGGTGACTTGGAGGGACCCAGAGACTCAGCTGTGGGAATCTGATGTTAAGGTAGTGGAAGGTTCCCCACAGGTAGCTGAGTTGGATGCTGTCATGAGGGCTTTTGAAAAATTTGATCCACCTTTCAATCTGGTAACAGATTCTGCGTATGTAGCAGGAGCAGTGTTTAGAGCAGAACATGCAGTCATCAAAGAGATCCCAAATCAGGTCATCTTCGGGTTGCTCACAAAATTGGTACACCTGGTTTCTAACTGTGAACAACCCTTTTATGTGGTACATGTGAGATCACACACGGATCTCCCAGGCTTTATTGCCGAAGGGAACCGCAGAGCAGATGCCCTGGCAGCCCCGGTACAGCTGAGAGGCCAGCCGAATATAGTTGAGCAGGCCAGGCTGAGCCAGCAGCAGTTCCATCAAACTGCCCCAGGTCTGGTATGCCAGTTCCATCTGCAGCGTGATCAAGCCAGGGAAATTGTGGCCTCATGCCCCAGCTGTCAGGACGCATCTTTACCAACACTGGGAGCAGGTGTGAATCCCAGAGGTCTCCGCAGTTGTGAGGTATGGCACATGGATGTCACCAAAGTCCCCGAATTTGGGAAACTCAGGAATGTCCATGTAACCGTGGACACCTTCTCGGGAGCAGTCTTTGCCTCAGCCCACACAGGGGAAAGGGCCTCAGACGTGAGAAAACACCTCATGCACGCCTTTGCCACCTTAGGGGTCCCAGCCACAATTAAAACTGCTAATGGTCCAGCCTATACTTCCAGGGTGCTCAGTAACTTCCTGCAGGAATGGGGGGTCCAACATAAGACCGGGATTCCTCACTCCCCCACTGGCCAGTCCATAATAGGTAGGACCCACCAGACACTGAAGCAGGTCCTCCGGAAGCAGCGGGGGGATGTGCGAGTGCTGTCACCGCACAAGAGGCTCTGCAAGGCATTGTTCACCATCAATTTTCTAAACTGCTCTTTTGACAGACCAGAACCGCCAGCCCTGAGACATTTCAAACAATGTCAAGAGCTCCAACCAGAAGAGAGGCCTCCAGTGTTAGTGAGGGATCCGGACTCTAAAGAAATCCAGGGTCCATTCCCACTTTTGGCCTGGGGACAGGGATATGCCTGCATATCCACGCCCTCAGGAGTCAAGTGGATCCCCAGGAGGCATGTCAAACCTTACATTCTGGGACAGTCTGGGAGTCAAAGTGATGCAGTACCAGTGGATGCAACCAGTGATCCCACCAACCAAGGGGTTGCATCCAATTGCAGGCGCTGCAGGGAGAGAAGGGACTCAACATCCCCCTAAATCACATTCTCCATACAGCTACCTCAGTCCATGTATATCTCCAGTCCACATGTTTGTAATAAAGTTGTTGCCCCAGTTCCCCTATCCCCAAACACCCCGAGAAAAACCAGCTCCAGCATCATCTCCAGGCCCTCTCCATCTGCAAAGCAGTCACCGCAGTCACAGTAGCAGAATCTGGGAGAAGAGGCAACCGCGCAAGAGACCAACCCAAAGCAACTGTCTTTTTTATATTTTTTAAAGCGGGCAGTTGTTGCATCCTGGGTTTGGGTTCAGATTAGGGGTTCTGATCTTTGTTAGTTTGCTGGTTCTATGTACCCTCGTGCATCCCCCATGTTTTTCCCACCCTGCGGTGGGTAGCTTCAGGCTGCCTGCCATTGGAACTTCCCCCTGTCACTCTTGTAACCACTCCCTGCCAACTCCTGAGGATTCCATGCCTGTCACCCCATTCCCGTGGTCCCACTCGCCCCAAAGCCGCCGTGTTCCCATTGGTCGCTGTGGTACACATCATCTGCACGGCATCTGTATTCATTGGGTGGGAAGACTCCCCATTCTCCCTGTCCCACCCCTACATCATCCCGCTCCCCCGCCGGTCCTGGTGCCATATTCGTCCACGCGAGGTTGGGAGCGGGCTGCAGCTTCTCCCTCACAGTTCTCACGGCCAATAAAGTGCCCAGCCACGACTCGGACAGATTTCGATGAATTCCCTGCCTCTTTGTTTCCTTCCCTTGCGCCGACAGCAAAGCATGGCCAGCAGCCCACCCCGGAGCGTGGCAGCAGAAGCGCCCGGGAATTGCGGCAAGCCCTGGCCCCGACGAGAAGCCCAAGCCAGGCACTCGAGAGCTCACTGGGGCCGAGAAAAGTAACGCACTGCCGCTAAGTTTCATAGTCATTCTCTAGAAATAAACTATTCATTAGTTGATCTTAGTTATGCCTATAAGTCTGTAAAGCAGAAGAATTATTAGCTAGGTGAGATCAATTTAAAGTGTGACTCTTTTGTTATACTAAAATCTTAACTTTTCATATCTAAAGGATTAGGAATAATTATTAATAAGTACCTTTATGTTTAGAATTCAGACCTTATGTTAATGAAATCAATCTAATTCTTTTATGTACTTGAATAACAATTGCTAGTTTCTGTTATCCTATAAATGACACATAATGGTGAAAACTTAGATTAGTAACAAAATATTTATCTTAATTTCTAAATAAAAATCTATATTTACATATTCATATACTTGAGCATAATTTTCTGGTTTGTCTACCTGTAAGTTTTCTTAGTTGAAACTTCAAAAGGTTCTTTGAAGTTTCAAATATGTCTGTGTAGAATAATAGAAAGATTCACATAATTCTACTACCAGAAAATATGTTACATAAGAATTTTTCTCTAACTCATTTTAAATTATTAATGATGTTGGAAGAAACAGTCTGATAAGCCAAGTGATTTTAAACAGGTGTGTACATAAACAGATATAAAGACAAAAATGTATAGAAATTATTTTTCCTGCTTACTAAGACTACTAAAGCCACTTGGAGAAAATGAATGTGTAAGAAAAAATAAAATTACCCTGTATAATTTAAAACTGTTTTTCTAGATGATTAAATCATTATTATTTCATGTAACCAGAGGAAAAAATTATTCAATTTCCTCTTAAAAATTTCTCATTATTTGTTTTTTTTTTTTTCTTCTAATTTCTGGTTGCCCAGTTATCCTGTTCTTCAAACAAATTTAATGCATGACGCTGGAGATTAAAATCTACGCTAAATAGCTGCATTGAGCTAAAAAAATGAATGATAAACTGTGTCTGAGCAAAGTCCCAGGTTGTGGTGGCTAAATATATAAGTGCAGTATCTACAGTCATAAATGGAATGACAAGCAAGATCTGTGATTAACTAGATTTAAAAGAGGAGTCAGCAACAGGAGACTGAAGTCTGTTTATACACTGATATGTAGAGGAGATGGGAAAATATACCCTCGGAGCAAGAGTGAATAGGTGTTCTGGCTTACTGGCCTTACTGGCCTTCTGGCTTAATGTGTGACTCTGAAGTCCACACAAGTCATGTGCCAAAAAGGGTAGGACATTTTCACTCTGTGCTACAGGACAGAATAAACGTATCACATGGCAAATATGCAGGTTATATTCAAATTATATTGATCAGATTTTAAAACCTATTTCAGGAGAACCTGTGTCCATCCCTCATTTCATGATGTCAAAACCTACATTCTGATTTCATTTTCAGTCCTCTGCCCTCATTGTTCTGTACAAACATCTACTCTTGATAGAGCAGCAATTTTTCATATACAAGCTGCCATTTCAATTCTTCACACTGATAACATTTATTTCACTCTTCTTGTCACATCATCCTTGCTTTATTATTTTTATTATTATGTTTTTCAAATATTGTTCATTATTGTTGGTTAATGTTGCATCCTGGGTTTTAGGTTCAGATTTGGGGTTCTGGTCTTTGTTAGCTTATTGGTTCCATGTATCCTTGTGTGTCCCCTGTGTCTTCCCCCCCCCACCACGGAAATTAGCCCCAGGCTGCTGGCCATTGGGTCTTTTCCTGTGCCACTCCTGTGACCACTCCCCCGTCTGGTCCCGGGAGTTCCATGCTTGTCATCTCATTCTCGCGGTCCTACTGGCCCCGAAGCCCCGTGTCCACCCCCGTTGTGTTCCTATTGGTCGCTGTGGCAAACAACGTCACCACCACGGCATCCGCGCTCATTGGGCAGAGGGTTCCTGTCCTCCCCTGTCCCACCCCTATATCCTTCCGCAGCTGCCCAGCCTTGGTCCAGATTCATCCACGCGAGGTTGGGAGCGGCTGCGGCTTCTCCATCGTGGCTTCCACGACCAATAAAGCATCCAGCCACCACGCGGACGGATTTGGACAAATTCCTGCCTCTTAGTTTCTTCCCTCGTGCCAAAGGCAACGCGCGGTCAGCACACCCCGGGGTGCAGCTGCAGAAGTGCCCAGAAATAGCAGCCAGCACTGACCCTGACAAGAAGCTGAGGTGCCCAAGACGGGCGCTTGGGAGCCTACCAGGGCCGGGAAAAGTAACACACAGCCACAGTTAATGGTGGCTTAGATTGACTACTAGTCAAATATTCCTTATTAAAGTTAGCTTTTACTTTCAGTTTCTTGCAAAAAGGTTTTCAGCCAGATAGTTTGGAAGCCGTTTCCATTACATTGCTTTTGGGGAGGGCAAATATAATATATAGGGAGGTATATCTTTTTCCCAAGAAAAACATAGTTTAGAAGGAATCAGTAAGTTGGAACTAAAACCCCAGTGTTCCATCAAGGGTAAGCAGATCAATGTGTACTTCAGAGATTTATATTGTTTGAATCTGAATGATTGATTCATTCTGTTGGAGGGCACGGAACACATGAAGCTTTCTGGACATGTTTTCTACAGCAAACAGTGCCTGAAAAGAAGTTTCAAAACATAAAGACTTTATAACAAACAAAAATGTGCTCTATGATTTGTTACTGTACTCTACTTGGGTCAAAAATTGCTTTTAACTACTTAAGACCTCAACAGCTACACTTATATGCTAATTTTCAGCAAGTACAAATGATAGTATTACTGATATTTAATAAATATGTGATTAAGTTATTTGTATAGATATCTGACATAGAAATAATGTCAGATAATTTGAAACATATCTACAACTTTGAACTATTTTAATCATCATAAAAAATTTCCAAGTTCTACTTTGTCACTTAGACTTCTAAATTACTGTCCTCCTTTGCTGCTCTGTACGTCTTAAATTAATTTTCTAAGAATTCCATTCTGCAATTCTGCTCTGAACTCTGAGATTTGTGTATTATATTTTACTTTCTAACATGAAAGACATGAGAAAGAAAATGTGAAAGACACTTGTGACATTAATTGTGCATCATTCCTTTTTACTGACAACAATTCACTTGAAGGTCCCCTTTCACCTTATTCCATTAAGACCCTGTGTTTGTTTAGGGAACTACAGTCAAGTAAGTACTATTGATGAAGCCTCAGCTTTAAAGGAAACAGCAGGTTCAACTTTTGTGACATGCAAAGGGGCTACCTACTGCCTGTAGAACCATTTGGAATAACTAATTTGGTATAGCGTACACGTAAATATTGCTGTTTGTACAGGTTTGCTTTTATCACATTACAGAAAACTAATTTTCATCCATATGTTTGGCTCACACATAGAGTGACTCATCTGATGTCAGGAATGTGGGCTGTATTCATGCATTTGATAATGTATTTTTCGTCAGAATTGTATAACATTATGAACTGACAATGCAGAAACAGCAATTATTATCTTAAGTGAGATAAGAGAAAATTTTAAAACTTGATGACAAAATTGTTCAAATTAAGCATTATTTGTGTATTAATAGAAAGATGAAAAAGTCTGATTTCCCTCTCAGTATATAAAGATATTGGAATATTTTCAAAGTAAATGTCTTCATAAAAATGATAGAATTTTTTTAAAGTACAAAATTAAATGAATTGAACCATTTTGTTCTTTGTAAATTATTCCTGAAAAGGATATGGAAACATTTGGGACATTTATTAAGAGGAAAGCAAGTCCATCTGCTATGGGAGACATGTCATTGTGCAGATCAATGGGAGAATAGCTTTAAGCAACGTTCAAAAGGAGTTCTACATCTCACTGAGTAATGACTCACAAAGGAAAATCTTGTGGGGTTTAAACAAGGGGGAATTTGTGCAAAGTTACGGCTGGGAGAGAAAAGAGTGAGAGTTGGGGAACGAATCACGAGTTTCATTACACTGGGAAGAAGGATTCTAGTTTAGATTTTTCTCTTTCATGTTAAGATGGTTAAGATTATTCCCTTAAAATATTTTCCAAGCTTGAATTAATATTTTTTGTTTGTATCAAACCAAAATTAAAAAGCATTATCTCTATTTAAGCCTTGCAAGCTGTAAAACAAAAAATGTTGCTGGTTTTCCATATGTGCACCTAGTTGTGCAAAATGTTATAAATAGATTTTAAATCCTTAACTACAGAGATATTTTAATCTCTCTTGTCTGTATCTCTTACCTGGTTTTACCCAAATAAAGGGCTCTAATGCAAGAATAGTAGTACCCTGTTCAGTGTTCTTTTGATCAGTATGTAAAATTCCGAACATCCATCCAAGTAGCATCACAATAAATGAAATGCCCTGTGACATATCAGTAAGTGTTGGCAAAATAAACACATTTAATATTTCAGAATACCTCTGTCCTTTATTATGAAATAGGGATTTCATGGCATCATAAAATGTCTTCCAAAGAGACATCATGTTAGTTCAGGACTCTGTTTACTGTATTTTAGTGGCAGAATCCATCAGGAAGAAGGAAAAGTGTCACTGTCTTCTGTTGCCTTGGCAACTAGTGTTGCCAAATAACAGGCTGGGTACCTTCTAGCAGGTTTAAATTTTCAGTCTGCTGAGATACTGACTGTAATGACAGTAGAACAAATACCTTTTGCTAAATGCTTTCTTCATAGCAAAACAAGATAATATTTTGCGTATCTTTTCACTACTTTTGATGCTGTTTACCATTTGCTTTGTGTTATCCTTGTTGATACCACTAGCTGTAATTAATCTGAATTCTAAATCCTCCTTTAAGTCTTTTATTTTGGATATATAATAATTTCTCAAATTCCCTCATGATAGTACTTGTTTCCACACATGGTCTTTTTCACAATGGCAGATGTTGGTGGGATGGCTGAAGAGAACAAAATATGAATTTTTATGGGGTTTTTATTCAATGTGTTTGAACTTTCTTTTCTTGTGGGTGCTACAATTTTAAAATATTTCTCATAATGAGATAACTGGGTGGGATTAGACATCTTTAGCTGCAGGGCAAATTTAAGGACTAATGCAGCTGTTCCTGTAATTGGCATGTCGATAAAGGCTACCTCTGGTGGGGTTGAAGCTTTAGACAAGCTTGTCTGGAGCAGATGGTGCAGAGCTTCTCTCTGACATAAGACACACTATTATCTACAGACACACAGATGGGAGTCCTCTGATCCAATGTAGATGCCTGAATTTAAACTAGTTACCTTAGATTCTTTTTATTGCCAGTGAAGAGAAATAGGCACTGTTAGGAAGACATTTATTTCTACCTAATGTAGACTAATAAAATAGGAAAGATGAACTTTACCCTACATGTTTGTATTTCTCTCTTCTGTATAGAAAATAAGCTTAGTGTCTAACTCAGACAGAGAGATCTACTCAATGCCTAAAATTGCATGAGCTGAATCCACTTTTTTAGAAGTTTATGGAGACCCCAGTTATCATTGCCCTGGCCATTAACCAAGTCATTTTGTGTCTCTTCTGGCCACACCTTTCTGTTCTTAATTACATTAGTAGATTCATTAGTCACTCTCAGCCATGAGTTAAATTAATCTGAAGTCATTTAACGTGCATTAAACTATCAGGCAACTGGGTTTAACCCAAAGTTCTCTGTGGGAAGGCACTTCTATACTAGTCTTTAAATTCCTTTCAGTGTTGTTTTTAACTTGTGTTTGGGCATCAACTCAAGATGCAAAAGCATAAATTAATTTGTTTTCAATGCAGCTGTCTGCATGTGAGCTGAGTGCATATGTTCTGACTATAATGGATGGAGATATGGGACATAATGCAGTTGCCAACCTGTGGGCATCCACTGCCATTCCACACTCCATAGGGTAAAGGAAACTTCAGGGCAAGGTTAGCAGATACAGAACAGAAGCAATGAATGACCTGTATCCTGTTGATCTAGCCAGAGGCCAAGTGACATACTTACAATACAATCTAAAAAAAAAAAATTAGAAATTATGACCAGGACACCAGCTGAAGTTTTCCATAGTAAGATGTTCAGTTGACCAGTTGTATCACAGCATCATACAATAATTCCTTGATAACTCATCAAAAAAATAAGGCAATACAATTCAGTCCAAGCTATAAAGCAAATTATATGCTCAAGCTTTAGTATATATTATAGATTCAAGGCTTAAAGCTTACATTAGTTTTTTTTTGTCGTTTTTTTTTTTTTTTTTGTGAACAATTCTATTCAGATTGGTATTAGGACAGTGTTTAGAAAGACAGTGAAGGAATGATATACAATAAATTATAAAAGTAGAATGTTAATTGCTTATCTAGGAGTCTGTTTTCCAGAACTGTGTTTGTTCTGGAAACAACTGACTGTTGCTGAAAACAATGAGGTTACACAAAGAGTATGGTAAGAATTCATCCTAAAGTATGGTCATCTCCTCATTTTCTATTATTTTGTTTACAGATTATTTGATTTGTGTCTGGCAGCAAGTCACAAGTAAATGAATGTACATTTATAGAAATTAATTCTCTTTGTTTTATATTAATTGGCTAGCTATAAGCACTTAATCCTTCATGGATGTACTGCAGTTGCTGCAAAGCACTTCAATATTTTCTGTAAGAACCTGGTGTGAAGCAAGTTTGTTAGTTATGTGTTTTTGATGTGCCCTCAAGTAATTTGCATATTCTTATTTTTCTGTTTTCTAGGACAGCTGGGCCATTTCTTTCCCTTCCAGCAACTTTGGAACCTCTGACAATGTAAATTGGCAGAGATCTGTTGATTTCATTGGCAATGTATTAATCTAGTTCAGCTTAGAGTAGCTCCAGGACTGTAGGAGGTGACTCTATAGATGAGACATCTTCAGTATACATTCGGAACAACAAACTTTTATGCCAAAGGTATAGATGCAGCTTTCTCCTCTGGGAGAAGATGTCACCAAATATGCACACTCTATCACATATATATTTCAAAAATGTGCTGTCAGAAGTATCTGGTCCCTCTGGGTTTAGGGTACTGACACCAATGAAATTCTTTTCCTTTAACTGTCAATGATCATGGAACTTTTTAGAGTGATAATTATGTTTTCTTTCTTTCCCTCAAAAGCAATTTAGCTTATTTTTATTTATTTTATATCCCAGTTTTACTTCTTTAATCTTACTATTCTGTCTATTTCTCCTTATAAATCCAAAAACTGCTCATAAACATCTGCAATGATTCTGAAAGGAAGTGAATCCAAAATGAAAAGTTTTATCCTAAGCAGTTAGTTTTCTAAGCAGTTGGTTTTCTCCAAAGCATAGTTAATTTTCTCCTAAGCATTAACATTTTTAATCTTAAAGCCCTTTTATCTTTCTGGAAAAGAAATTAAAGGAAAGTGGTTAAGATTATAGATGAAGAAAATGCATTGAATCATTCTCAGTTTATGTTATTTATATGCTACTTGAGAAAGAATGCAACAACATCTCTGGTTACTCTTGAAATTTCAATAGAACCTTGGTCTAAATATACTGACCTAAGGATATATTCTTTGTCTAATATACAGAAGTGAATTGCAAGGAAATTAGCAGAATTTATTCAAATTTTTCATTAAAAAACACACACAATGAAAACAAAAATTACCTACCTTGAAAAACTGTTTTCATTAAAATTTAGCCAATCTGTTAGCACTTCTTGGTGTTGTCAAATTTTGACTGTGAAAAGGGCCTAAATTCTTCTGTCTGCTTTTTGTAAAAGGAGATAAAAAAATTAAAATAAGAAAAAAGTTGTCCTAAATTAGATTTTCCATTTTATTTAACAATGTTTTTATATAATAGTTTTTAAAATATCTTTAAAAACCCATATTGTAGACCTGTTTAAATATTAAAAAAGTTTTCCACTGGTATATGGTGCTTGTTTACCTTTTGTGTGGGTACTGTATGCTTTATACTGGGCAAGGCAGAATCTTATGCCAAGAAGGGAAGATTGCTTAGCTGTTTCCTCTGGAACACCTCTGCCTGCTCACCAAAGGGGTGGTTTGCGGATGCAGTATGGGGCAAATAGAGAAAAATCCACTCAACACAAGATCCTGCACCATGACTTCAGACTCACTGACACCTCAGCTGTGTTATTCTGAGCTGAGCTGAGGCTGGGTGCCCTGGATGCAGCTGCCTGATGCTACCTGAGACACAGGTACTTGCTGAACAGACTGGAAACAATTCTGGGTGCAAAAAAGCAGTTAATATAGACAAGTGTGTGATGTCAGAGCATAAGAGGACAAGAGAGAGGAAGAGAAAAAGCTTTCAGTAGCACCAAAATAACACTGGCTTTGAAAGCCCCTTGAAAACATAAGATATAAGCAGCAGAAGGCTTTTCATGAGGCATGGTTCAAACCCACAGCCAAGCCTGACCAATGACATAGAAAAGATTTTTTTTTTTTCTCTAGAAATCACTGGACTAGCAAGCTATGCAAAGGAAAGAATTTCTTATGAAGACATAGTAGACAGTAATTTTAAATACTTTTTGCTTAGTTTCACCTGAGTGGTTAGCATTTTCTCCATTCTTATAGTCTGTTTGTTCTTGTTTTTGTGATGAAAAATTAGCTAAAGTGACTAGATTTTTCTGAAAATTTGCTTTTTTGGAGGAAGATGGGTAGTTGCACTTCAAAAGTTGATAAAAATATTTTTTAGAGAGTGGAAGGCTCTGGAAATTTGTTTAATTACTTCTAAGAAATTGAGAGGAAGAAAGGAAGAAAGGAAGAAAGGAAGAAAGGAAGAAAGATCACTTTCTTCCTCCCAGTCCTCTGGCAAAGTTGGAAATTCTAAATAATCTGACTATTTTTACATTAACATAAACCATTTTTTTGCTCTTTGCTTAATCAGTTTAACCTGATCTGAGGCAAGTCATGTTTCTGACTGAGGAATACAGGAAAAATTAGGTTATAGTCATAAAGTTAACGACATTTACAGAAGTCAGGGCTGTTAACAAGCCTCATTGTTTAGGTGCGTTTTTTGTCGGCACAAAAATTGGGAGGTTTCAGTTTACAGTAAAAAAAGAAATCTGAAGGATTCCGTATTTTTCAACACCATACTAAGAAAATGTAATGGGTCAGCTGTTGCGGTATGATTTCATGGTTTACCCCTGAACCCCGGCTCCTCTCCTGAAGGTGTCCTCACAGGTGTGTCAATCATTCCTCCTTTCCCCACCCTGACCCCTGCTGAGCACTGTCTGTCACTCCTGACATTCCAGAAGTGCATCGAGTGATTGGGCAGATTCAAAAGATGCCCTCCACCCCCAGGGGGCATTGGGCCATCCAGGTGTCTCTTGTCCCCTGAGACCTCCTCTCCCGTACCTGGTTGGTGGGCTCCCTACCCCTTCCCCCCTCCCCTCCCCCAGGTAAAAGAGAGGGGAACCACGTGGTCCAGGGAGTTCTGATGGAGCAGTCACTAGCAGTGACTAGATTCAGAGGCCTGCAGGGGAGTTCTGCTTAAAGCTGTATATTATATTTTATATAAAATTTAATATATAATATATATTATGCATATTATATTTAATATAAAATTTAATATATAATATATATATATTATATGTATATTATATTTTATATAATATATTTTATAAAATCTCTGATGAGACAGAGAAAATAATGAATATATATATTCATTATGCTACTATTCATTATGCTACTATCATACTAGAAAACAATATGCTATAAACCAGTTTTTCCCATCATATCTTGAAGTATATTTTTTAAAGAAAATGTCTCTGAGGACCAACCTCTCTTCTGACTTCTAAATACAATGCTACTTACTCACAACATTTTCAAAAGATTAATAGTGAGGAGAAAATCTTTTTGAAAATTACAAATGAACACATGTAATCATGACACTTGAAGAATCAAGACAGTTTCAGTCAAAATCTGACTCTTATTGTGCAAGATTCTTAAGAATCTTGTGAATATTCTTAAGAATAATGTGACTCAATGATTAGCTGTTGCAAAGTCACCAACTCTTTACAACAGGTGTTGCTGCCCTTCTTTGGATCATTTTATTTGGGAATATTTAACTATTCTCAAAGAGAGGTCTGCAAGCAGGACACACACAAGCAAAGGCATAAAGCAATAATTTATTGGCTAATACATGAAATATGCAGCTAGATATTTTGAACTCTTAGGATAAACATTAGTATGCTCAACATCCCTACAAAGGTCTGAAAAAGTGTTTGCTGCCCAGACACGCATTAGTGAAGAGAAGCATCAGCTTTAGCTGCTCCCTAAAATGTTGCTAAGTTTTGCTAAGTTGCTGAACCCTTGGTTCCTAGCTTCAAGGTATTATCCCTCTTTAAACTGCCACCCCATGGAGACCGCTGACATACAACAGACTCACATTAATGACACCATGTAACTCCTTGGACTGCTCTTTTTTTCTTTTATGACAACCAAGCTGTCAGTTTTCTTCCTGAATCTTTATGATACTCACAGATTCTGTATCTGTAATTGTCCCTCTGCCAGTAGTTTTCCCTCTTATCCTACTTAGCCCCACTCTCTGGACCTTCTCACCACTTAAGGATTTCTTCAAAAGCCTGGACCAAAGATGTGCTGCTGAGCTACATCATAGCTGGGACTGGGTAATATAGACAACCAGGCCCAGAAGAGGCAGGGGAGGTTACAGCAGAGGTTACAGTAAGAACAGATTTTACAAGAGCTCAATGTTCATGACTGGCCTGGACACATGGAGTAGAATTGATTGCATGGTGACTTGGCTTCAGCCCACTTTGCAGCAGTGTGTAAGTTAGGTGCCTAATTACTGGAAGCTTCCCTCCTGTCAGGAGAGAAAGAGAAGCTTCTCCAGGCAGAGAATTAGACCTTAATGGCCTAAATAAGTATCAGTAGATGCCATCCTCTCCCTTCCTAACCTTCTTTCCCTAGAGGAAGCTTTGTCTAACAATCCCAACTAGGTAATTTAGTAAGAAAAATTCTGCACTTCCTAGGATGAACTCAGGTCTTTACTGACAATAATTTCTTATTGAAAAATAAGCATTTACCCAACATTTACTGATAAATGATGAATGCTCAAATTCTTACAATTTTTACTCCTAAGTAGTTCTACTAAAATCATGCAGACCAGTTACATAAGTACAAAGTGTTACATGAATGCATTCAAACCACTTTTTAAAAGGCTATAACTCACTCTGCTTGCTCTGGACTCAGGATCCAATGGTGTTGCTGACAATTTGTGAAGCACATAGCTGCCTCAAGGTCTCTCAGATATATAGACATGGGAAGGAGAAGGGTAAAGGGCTGGAGACAGCCTGTGACACAAACCTAAGAATTAAAACTCCTGTCCCAGAGCAGAATTAGGGACCTTGGAAAATTGAATTTACAGTCTTATTACTGCTGTTGAGATGGGAAGGGGGCTGGCAACTGTGCTGAGAGAATCCATAACATGATCTTGATAAGTAATCACAAACCACAAAACATAGTACCATTTATAGCAGCAAGGGCTTTAGCAGCTTTTGGCCAACAGCCTGAAACATCTTCTCTGAATATTGCTAAACTGCTTGTTTACTGCCAGGAGCTCCCTGAGGTTTAGAAACGCTTGGAAGAGATCAGGTAATCCACACAGAGAAATGGAGAAACCTAGCTAAATGCCTGATACACGAACTCAGTGTGCAAGGGTAGAGCCCTCCTCAGTATGCCAAGAACAGTCATGGGAGGCAGAAGGAGGTTGGCTTTGCACTATGTGAACAGTCCACAGGATGGTCTGATTGTTGCATTTCTCCAAAATTTAATCAAGAAAGTAAAGAGCACTTTAAATGCAGGAATCCGCTCCTATTTTGTGCATGTCCTGAAGGAGGATATATCACACTTACCCTCCACTGCTTCTTACCAAGCCTCTTTGGATCTAGCCTCCCTTCACAGTCCTTCCACATGTCTGAACAGGCTGCAAAAGATCCAGCCAGGCCAGGAAATCCCCATGAAAATACTTCTGCAATCTCATACTTAATCAGGTCCATGTCACCAGGGTCATGTCCTGTCCTTATCCAGTGTACAAATACCTTTTATTACCTGAATAAAGGGTAAGAACCCAGTGTGTGAGATTATGTCGAGATCCAATTCCCTGATCTGCCGGACACACATCAGCTGGAAACAACATAGCAAAGTGGAGAGCATGAGTGTGTTCATACCATATTTTTTTCCTGTTAAGTTTTCCAACTGCTTCTCCCTGCAACAAGAGGGCAAGTCAGGCACAAGGGTCCTCTCCAAGTGTGCCAGGATCCTGTGCCAGGTGGTAGGTACACTTTTCCCTCACCTTTTTATTTACACTCTCATGTTCTAACCACTCCTTGAGTTGCAGGATCTCATCACCCTTTTCCCTGATACCTTCCAAACTGGCTCACCCCACTAAGGAGGGGATTCTTGACTGGAGGGATCTGTGTGATGTGGAGTGTCAGAGCCACCACAGGGCTTTTTTCCCTTCCTGAATGGTGTCAATTCCCAGCACAGAACACCCATGGGAATTTTTATACAATTTCTTCTGTGACACACACACTGTTCCTCATCTTCTAATGTTTTGTCTCATACTCACGTAATTATTCCTTGTTTTCTTTTTTTTTTTTATCCCTCTCCCTCCTCTGGGAGACCTCATGTTTAGCCAAAAAGTTGTTCTGAACACATCATTAGAAGGCACCCTGGTTCATCAGGGCTCTGACACTAAAAAGAAGCATATCTGAGCTTCTTTTGCTACAGCCAGATACATGCTGGGACACATAACTGCCTTATTTACCCATGGCTGCCCACATCAAGCCAACTTTCAATTAGTTTCCTGAAGCCCTACTCAGTTATATGTTTTTGAGCCTCATTTACTACTGAACAGGCATAGACTCCGTAAATCTTAGTAATGCAAAAAATCTGAATGATTGCAATCGCAAGTAAAAGTTATGCGGGTGAGTAAGGTTTGCCAGATCAGACCACTAATTAATAAATGTCAGCAAAGTGCTTGTAATGAAAGATGCTGTGGGAGCATGGCACATTCTAATTAAAACGTCAGATTTACTTCCACAAGGTAATCATGGACTTTGTAAAAGATCGGTGTTTCCAGAACTTAAGAACTTTAAAAATTTCTTTTTAAAATGAATTGTGTTTATATTGAAAATTTGTATTCCATATATTAAAAAAAAATAAAACAACGTATTAAAAAATGTTAGCTGGCTTATGACTTAGGGCTCCCTGGAGGAGACCTTGCAGTTTATCCTTTTATATTGGAATCTACTGCACAACATGTGGAAAGACACCTATTTTTGACTCACAGAAAATTTCAAATAGTGAGCAGTGCTATAAGAGTTCTCAAAAAAATATCTTAAGAACTTCCATTTAATGCAGTATTTTATGAAGTCATATTGTGGGGTAAGAGGTATTTTAAGAATGAATCAATCACATCCAATTCTGCTTAGCTATAAAGCACAAAGGAAAAAGAAATGTCAGGCACTACTGTTTTTCTTCTTCTTCTCAGAACCAGTTATGGAAATGTGATTTATGTGTATGGTGCTGTAAAACAGAAAGTAAAAGGACCATGGTTAAGTGTTCCCCCTGGATAAAAAAGAAAATGTGTTATTTCACCACAAAATTAAAACTTTTGCAAAATATTAGTCATGGTGAAATATTCAGATTCCCAGAAGAGTATTTCAAGTGCTTTTGCAGCAAATGTTTTCGTCTCCTCTTCCAGCATTCAGAAGAAAGACTGTCAGCTTAATAGAGCAGAAGAAGGAATATTGTATACACTTTTCTGATTCTAATATATAAATATAACACTTTTTTTTTAGTACTGTGACTAGAAAAGTAGTTTATTTAAACTCTAATATTTTAGAAATTTCCTTTGTCTCTAAATCAGCCCGTAATAAAATCCATTTTTCGAAAGCAGATCTCCAATTTGTATTTTTACCTCAGCATTTTCCTTTTTTTTCAGTTTTAAATAAATGATCATGTATCTGGAGCTCACACTAGGTAACACCTATTCCAGAAATAGTGAAACCACCATCATCAGGTCTATTTTAAGAATTAAGTGCTACTTAAGGATACAAGTGGAAGAGCATTATTATTTCTTTACTATTTATTTATACTTTTTTTAGGGAGAAAAATAATACATGCATGCCAGGTGGGGTTTTAGAAGCTCTCAGAGTTTTATTCTAAGTTTCTTATCATAAAAGGATAGTTCCCATGGTAACAATTACATCATTTGGCACACATAGTACCTGAGGAAAACAGTACCATTTAATAAAGAAAAACACATTCACCACTGTGTGATGTGAATTGATTTACTTGTTGCCTAATTATGTTTCCTAAAAACAGGAGACTGCAACAGTTTTCAATGTCAGCATGACCATTTGCTTGTCAAAATTATCCTTTCTTCTCCCAGTTCTTTGTATCTCCAAAACTCCCTCTGCCATTCATTTTGTAGAAGCCTTGACACTGTTCAACTATTGTTGAAAAAGAACAAAGAACCTACTCTACCTATGCCATTCTTTCTGCATGCTTACACTCTTTCTTCTTCTGATGTTGAATGGTATTGTAGATTTTCTGTATGAAAATAAAATAAAATAAAATAAAATAAAATAAAATAAAATAAAATAAAATAAAATAAAATAAAATAAAATAAAATAAAATAAAATAAAATAAAATAAAATAAAATAAAATAATAAATGCAGATTGAATCCTAGAGATGAATGGTTTTGTTAGGGATATTTGTTTTAAAATGTTTTTCCCACATTTAGCTAGCTGCTTGAAAAGTAATTTGGATTACACTCTTGCAGGACTATGCAAAGGATAGCTATTTTTTGTGCTCACATCTTCTACATACATTTACAAATACTACACATGTGGTCCAATGAGTTAAACACTAAAGACTGTAAGCAAGAGTTGATGTTATCCAATACCCAACTTTTCCTATTGGTCAATATTTTCCCTCACTTTTTTTTCCCCATTCTGTGTGTTTTCATTCAATTTCTGCCTCACAGACTGTAATCTCTCCTGAGTACTTGTCTCAGTTCTTTGGGATGTTAAAAACCTAATTATTTCTTCCTTTCCTAAGAATTAATCATTATCACCTATTATCGATGCCTAAGTTTGAAGTAATTCTCTTGACTCCTTCTTAATTTTTGTTGGTTGCTGCGTAAGACTCTGCTTTTTGATAAAACAAGAAAATCCTTCTGTCCTTCTCATTTGTAATTTCTCTAGTGGTTATTTGAATTCTGTCCTTCTTTTACTAAATAAAATTGGAAGTATACTAGGACATGCCTGCGGTTGCAAATCTGGAAAAAATGTAGGGTGGATATTAATTGCCTTAAGCACCAGGAGTCAGGCAAAACAAACAAAAAAAATACCCCAAACATTTTTTTTTATTTTTAAACTTATGAGGGCACACATTTTTTAAAGATTTAAACCACAGTGTTGAAACACTAAAATGGACACACAATCTGCCTGCAAACCCTGTACCTCTGAAAAATGCTGCTACAATTCCGCTACTGTCTCTTTAGGATAAGTGCTGTTTAAATTCATTTATTTCCTGGGAAATGATTTTCTGATCTATCAAGACATATAGGTACTGTGGGATGCAAAAATTAATCAAGAAAAAGGAAATGAGGCCTTTTTTGTTGTTGTTGTTGCTTTCTCTTAAAGAAACCTCTCAGTATTATAGCAAACTAAAATGAAGTCAAGTGGCCAAAGATAAGGGGAAGAACAGAACTTCAGTCAGAAAAGGGTTGAGCCAGACAGCACCATTTTAAGAGAGAGAAGAGCATAATCTTTTGTGGATGACTGAATTTTACTAACATGAATGGTAAGGCATTCTACAGAAAGTTCTTTTCTCTTTGTCCTGTATATAAGAATTGCAAAAGAAACAGTCAAAAATGCCATTGAATTAAGGTTGTAAGTTCATAGCTTTTCAGGGGCAATTGTTACCCTGAACTCTTTAGATGCATTGAAATTACTTATTCTCAGTATTAGCTGCATAGAGAATTAAGGCGACTCAGTTTTGCAAAATTGCCAATTGCGGCATTCTGGTGTTTCTCCCGGGTCCGGAGCAGCCGCTGTGCCTGGCGGGGCACCATGGCTCCTCCGGTCCTGGTCCCGCCGCTGCTCCCAGGCTCCGTGGCTCCGGGAAGGTGGGTAGGCCACTTCGACCACCATGCGCATCAGGGACCTTGATAAAGGGCGAGAAGGAAGGACCAAATTCCCCGCGGCAGGAACTGAGAGCATTGATGTGCTCCCAATTCCTGAGTTGGACAATATGGCCACCCAGCCCCGGCCTCGTGGGAATTTTATGGAGGGAGGAGAGGGGGGGGTGTCACGTGGTCTGGGAAAGCCAATAGGGACGCAGTAGGGGATGGCACCAGGACCCGGGGCAGTCCTGGGGTGTGGCATGGCCCAGGGGAACCAATAGGGGCACGGCAGGGGCGGTGCCAGGGTCCGGGGCAGTCCCGGGGCTGCGGGGCTGTGGTGTGGAAGGCAGGAGCCAATGGGGAATTGGCAGGGGTGGTGCTGGGGGTCTGGGGCGGCCCTGGCCACGGGGGAGGGGTAACAGCAGAAAAGGACCCACAGGAGGAGACAGGGGGATGGGAGCCAGGCTACATGGTCAGGCAACTCGGGAACCGGGTACTGCGGTGGGAGGGGGGGGGGAACCGGGGGATACATAGGGGTACACAGAACTTGCTAATATACATCAGAACCCCGATCTAAACACAAAGTCCAGGATGCAACAGCCAATGATTTGTTCAAGCCTGTATATGACTGTATATGACCAGATTCATCTTCCTGATTAATCCAGATCCTTTACATTCCCCTTCAGGGTTAGAATAGGCAATGCTTTAGTTTCAATGGCTTTTATTTGCCTTGACATTTTTGCATAGTTAAAAACACTTGGATATCTTTTTCAGTTTCATAAAGCAATTTCCTCATAACACTCCTCTTTTTGCTTTGTAGTGCCTTGTATTCCCAAGTTCTTACTTATGACCTTTCATGCTGGAGACAGATTACACCTAAACAGACAACACCTCAATCTTCAGAGGGGGCTTTCACATTAGAAAAAGATGAAATAAAAGTGGAAACAATGTAGTACGTTCATTACTTTCAAAGGACTGTGAGTCTCTAATGCTTTAACAAAAAAAAAAAATTCCAGGCCATGCACTTATGTGACCTTGGTGGAACTCTTACACGAAGTAACAGGATTCATTTGTTATTTAGAAACATTTAACTAATATGTTATTAATCCCAATATGAATGCTGACACTTGAAAACTTGACTCTCTTTATGTTTAATTTTTCCGCAGGGTCTAGGTCCAGGAGCCCAAGGACTTCTGTATCTTCTTTGAGAAATTGAAGAGTGAATCTGTGCTGGTGATATCCTCTCGGTCTGGCTAACATGAGTCCCATAAAAGTGGATCCCTGCAATGGCTAAGTGACTGATAAGCTAATAGGATGCTCGCTCCATGACTACTCTATCACTCTAATTCACCATAAACCTGCCCTGCAGCCAAAATAAGCAATCAGATTCCCATATCTCACAGCGAAAAAGCATTTTTCCAACCAGATGGCCAAAGAAACAGATTATGTCACTACTCTGGTACAAAACTGCTTGTTTGTTTTCTTGATTTATATGTCATGTAGATCAATTTGCATAACTGCATTAATACTAGCACTAAAAAATGGGAATGTGTAGCTTGGGACAAGAAGTGTGACCATCCTTTTGGACAGTGAAAGTGAATTTATTGCGCTTAAAAATGGCTGTATATCTGTGAACTGACTAGATCATAACAACTTCTAAAGAGCGCTCCTAAAATTTTCACCTGTGCTTTTCATCCTGAGAGAGAGGGAACATTTCTCCTGCAGTTAGCCTCCCCTCAGGCCTGGGAGGGCAACAGTTTCAATTACCATCCCATAGGTTGCATAGGTCTCTTTAACAGGATGATTGGCTTCATTCATCTAAATGGAAATAAACCCAGTTAGGAGAGTTCTCAGTAACTCTACCCTCCTTAAGCTACTGTCGCCCAAGATGATGCTCTGCATACAATGTTATTCAAATAGTTAGTAAACTGAACTCATGCTTCAGTTTAAAACAGCTAGAGAAAATCTAAAGTAAAATTCAATATGCAAAACATTCAATCAAAAACTGAATTGCAATCTGAATTGTGGAGCAATTCCAAGAAAAGGCAAGTCAGTCTGATAACAAGAATGCAGAGTGATGCAGGCTCAACAATTTACTTTTCTTCTTAATGGATAAATGAAAATGATGTTCTCAGTGCCAGGCACGTTCTACTACAAGCATAATAAAGGCATTGATTCTGATCTAAATTAGAAATTCAAGGAAAAGAGAGGAATAAGAGATTTGCCTTTGTAGCACTGCAGCAGTAATTCACCCTTAAATTTTATTTTTGTTGTTATTATTATTATTATTATTATTATTATTATTATTATTATTATACAGAACCCTTTCTCCCACAGTCTTACAATACAAGAAACAAAACCTGAACATTCTAACATTAACGTGATGCACTGAAGAAGTATGTGGGACTCCATTGCTAATTTCCTGTTGTGGGACTTGAACATTTTCCATATCTCTCTAGTCTGCACACACTCTGGCTTCATTGTGCCAGCATAGTGGAATGAAACTTAGATGAACAACAGGCATTCAGCACACACCGAGAAAAAAGTACATGAAGCAGTGGAGGTGGAGCTGGAGTGAGCTCCATTAGATCTACACAGATCACATGCCCGTGTGAGGCAAACCCTAGACATACATCAAGAGCTCTAAAATCTTAGTCTGTGCATGACTGAATTACTGTCTCCAGTGAAAAGCTGTTAAGGCCGCATCTTGATCCCTGTTCTGGAAATATCACTTAATGATGCAAAATCAGAGGTCTGTAGAGAATCCTATTGTATAGGTTTGGTGGATACGAGTGGAGGAGATACATTCACATCTAATTATACTTTTTTTTAGTTTAAGTTCTTTCTTGTTATAATAATCCTAATCATATTAACTGCTTTTTGAAGATTTTTTCAGCATCAAGAGACTGATTCCCTATGTTTTTCTTCTGATATGACCTCTCAGATAGGTGAATTCAACTGAACAGTATGAATGTCTTATTTTACTTATCATAAAAGCAACATAAGTAGTCCATGTAAAGTAGTTTTGACAAAAAAAGCATAGAGAATAAAAGAAAAACATAGACAAATATTTATTTGCATTATTAAATGGACTTGCTTTGGCCGTGATCTCTGTTCTTTGTTATTTGCTCTCCATGTTCATTTGAACAAACAGATTTTATTGGAACAAATGCTCACAGAAAAAGAAGTTAAAAGCCATGAGTATTTGCTAAAGCCAAACATTTAATTCAGACAAAAATTATCATTATGGAAATGCTTTCTCACTTTGTGAAAGATCACAGTAAATCACACAGAACAGCTCTACAAAACAAGGCAATATACAGGACTGATTTGAAATCACAAGTTTGAAAGAATAAATACATTTAAAAGGATGCACATCCAAAGATGAATTGTCTGATGGAAAGCATAAAAAACCAGAGCTAACATTCATGACATTGCATGGAATTCATAGAAGCGAATTAAGATTAGTTTAAAAAATTCTGTTTAACATAAATTTAAAAGTAAAACTGTGTTTTAAACTGTTTTTCTGTACACCTTAAAATGTTTTATTTCCACTCATTTCACCACAAGCTGAGTGGTGAACTCTAAGCTGAGTTCTCAGCTCAAAGTTTACTGTTGCTAGCTGATCTATTCCAGGCAAGAGAGTATATTTTGATTTTGGAATGAAAAAAAATTAATAATCAATATTCCTTAGTAAGTTTGGTATTTTTGTCAGGGAAAGAACAAAAACAAATAAGTAATGCCCACCAAAAAAAAAAAAATGCAAACCAAATAGTCAGAAGTAGCTGTAATGAGAAGAATGTCCTTCAAAACTGCTATCTTGCTTTCTTTCTCAGTATTTTTATAAACAGACCAAGCTTCTCTCTTGTCAAGTTTTCCCCTTGAGTAGGAGAGCTGATGAGTATTGATTTAGTTCACAAATATAGTTTGTGGTGTTGAAAAATTAAACTTTGTCATTTAGTACAATCCAATTCTATGATATTTTTTTTCATGATTTTTTTCAGAGTAAATTATTTTCTATGAAGTTATCTAGACAATATCTAAACATTTCATCTTAACGAGAAAGGAATAATAAGAGTATCAGTAAAAGGAAACTAGTGTATTTTGATAGTTTTATGTTTATTTTAATACATTTTTTTAAAGCTCTTTTCAAGGTCTCTTTATACTTTAAATTCTCCAAATAATACTTACGTGGGTTTTATTTAATTTTATTTCTGTCAGCTCAGGACCTCCACAGAAGAGCTGCCACAGAACCATGTACACAGAATTTACACCCATGAAAATGACGAAAACAAATTGCAATTGATTTTGCCTGATCTCTGGAAGTGACTAATTCCCCTCTTTAAGAGTAGTTGAAAACAGTCTCCTGAACTGACCAGGTATAAACTCATATGACTCATATATAAACATAAGCTGTCTAGCTAATCAAATATCTGCATAAAACAAATGTCTGTAACTCAAGCTTTGTTTTTGTTGTTGCTACTTCTTTTTTTAAGCAAGAAATAAATTTATTTAGCCATGATTTTGTTTTCATGTAACATATCCTATTTTATACCAGTGAAAATTTTGAAAATCGTACAACTTATAGATAAAGTGCATGAAGTAATTTAATGTTGGAAGCAGGAGGAAATTAGATAACTTTTGAGCTTTCTGACTTGATTAGAGTGGAAGTGAAATGTGTGAGTTTTAATTCTATGCTTTCTATCTACTCAGGAATTTGGTTTTGAAATGTGATTTTTTTTTTAATGGTAGTATTTGTTGAAGCGACATCAGATTTGCTAGATGTTCCAATTATTTGATGTGTTTATAGTTCTCATCTCTTGTTGAGCACCTGCAGGCAGCATGTTATTGGAACACACATTTTGATCTTTAGGATTTTTTCTATATTTCAAGATTGAATTTTCTGTTTATTTGCTATTGATGTATTTAGTTTTTAAGGACTTTATTTTTCCTTTTGCTTTAGTGATTTGCTGTTAACTCATGAAGACTGTATAGTTACAACAGCCAGATTCCTGCAACTCAGACTCAAAAGCATCTGAAACAGGTCACAATCACTCAGTAGAAATCCACATCTTTAAAAAGTGGTGTTCTAGGAGCAGCAATTAATTTTGCATGATTACCTCCTAACCTGTTAAATGGCTAGCTCAGATCTCCTGCTGTCAGTAAACAATCAGGGGCTGATTAACAGTCTTCTTTTCATTCCAAATCCCTTTGATGTATGCTGTGCTACTTTTGACCTCTTTTTTTTCAATGCTATGTGTGTTTCTGGAGTAGGTTACCAATTTCAGTAGTGGAAAGAAGAGAGTAATTCAGTGTGCCTGACCTAAAATGGAATATCCCAACTGAATAAGAAAGATCCACTGTCATATCTGCTGTTATTTTACAAACTATTTTCCAATCCCCACAATATACTTGTGAATAATATGTGAATCCCTAATCCTATTTTTATTTCCTTTTTCCTTTAAGCTATGTAAGTATTTATAACAGAGCACACACTGACACTACTGCAAGTAGAAAACAGGCACAAAGTATCCATAACCCTGGAAATGGAATAAGGTTTTTCATGTTGCTTAAATAGTACCTTAGCTTTACTTCTGAGACAATTACATTGCAAAGCTTCTATGAATCCAGTTCTATTCGTTTGCTACCTAGATGATTGTTATGGGATGTGTAGGTTGTCTCTTATGAAGTAAATGAAAATCATCAATTAAGTTTGTGTTATTCACCAAAGGCCTTATAGGTTGTATAGCTTGTTGTATATAGGTTGTATAGGTTGTTAATAATATAGTTTCTGCACCAATGACCTACATGGAATTTTTTTCTCCCTTTTCTCCAGTTTTCTGCACCTGTTGGTCTGATAATAGCCTTCAGTTCAGTGAGAACCTGATAAAAAATTAAGTTGCTGTTGACAACTATTGAGACAAGAAGTTAGCAGCAGAGGTTGATAAAAATTGTGTAAGAATATCCAGAGCAACTGGAATGAGAAAGGCAAAAGTACATTTTCTGAAGTTCTTCAATCATTTATGAACACCTCAAAGAGAGCTTATAAATAATAAACTCTATTGATTTTATGTGAAACAGAAACATTATGCTATTTAAAAGAACACATCTTTTCTTTACTGCCACTCTTTATTCAGAGTCCTGCTCTGTTTCATCTGATGCTTTGAAGTGATCCTAAGGACATAAGAAGTGGTGGGTGAGGCTGGCCCAGCTTCATTCAGCCCAGGACATTTTATATAGGAGAAGCATGAAAGTCTAGCCATTTTTTGAAGTCCATTCTCCTTGCGTACTCCCAGGATGCCACTATGAGAGATGTTGGAAAGAACATCTTTGCCCAGTTCTTTCAATATTCACTATAAAATCTGCAGGCACAGGAAGCATAGTGGCCGCTGTAGAGAGCCCCATACATCTCCAATGAGGAAAAAATCAAGAAAGACAATACCCTCTGTTACTTCTGTTATACTGGAAGGGAAGAGGCAAAATTTCCTGAGTAGAAGGTAAAAGAATGACTCTCAGAACTCCAGCCCCCAGCCACAAGCTGCAGCTCTATTCCCACAGCAGTGCATGTCAGCGCCATCTTATACCATTATACCATGAGGCCTGCCTCTAACTCTCTGTGCTGTTCAAGGAAATTTTAATCAGGTTAAAATGGGGTTCTTATCTACCAAACAATGAAGACAGAATAAAGAATACTTAAATAAATAAAGAAAATTATATGCAATTAAGAACCACAATGAAACAACTTGTTGGTGGTTGTCCTTTTTCTGTCATGGTAATAACTTTCATAATTGGAACAAAATCATCTGTGCAGGAGACAAAGTTCTTCACAGTGTGGTAAGAATTCTGGTATGATCTGAGAATTTCCATGGGTTTGAATGAAGGGCACATTTTTTGAATTTGCTTTCTTTGCCATAAACACTGAGCAGCATTAGGAGGGAAAAATTAAAAAAAAAAAAGGAAAACTAAGGTGGAGGAGAAAGAGGAGGAGCCCCAAAAGAGACATAAATATACCTTTCAAAATAAAATACTACATTGCATAGTATTCATTGAGAAACAATGAAAGTACAGCTTGATAGTCAACAGGATAATTCCTTATAGACAATATCCTGGGTATATACGCAGATGATTTAGCAGTTAAGTTCTGCTTAGATCGAACACAAATATCGCAAAACTCTTTTGCATGTCTTTCACTGAATATTTTTTTTTATACATTTCTTACTCTGTGAGTTTCTGAATAATCCAGAACTTTCTTCATCTTCTCAGTAAGAAATCTAAACTATAAATTTTACATTACAGATTAGTAGAATTTGTTCCTAAATTTCTGTCTTGCTTCAAGTGAGTTAAATTCTCCTCTTTCTATGTTTCTATGTTTCATCTTTCTAATGTAGTCTTTCTGTTATTCAGTCTTCATTTTACATTGTCACTTGCCTCTTGACTTGGAGGGGGAAATTACTTTCCAGTAGACTGAAATGTGTATTGTTCTCTCTATAGGGAAAAAAGTAACTATTCTTCAGAGGTTGTAATGATATGTTTCGGGTCCAAAGCACAAAATAGTGCAATGAGTCAATGAATCACTAAGAGTTTCTCAGACAAAGAAGCATATCTATGGCTATTAGAACATATTGGTGAATTAACAGTTGTGTAGTTGAATGTATCCCCTGCTGTAAATAAGATGCCAGAGAAAGTCTTTTTAGCTAAATTGTCACAACAAAACCCCAAAATCATTCTTAGTAGTTTCTGATAACTTTTACCATTATCCTTATTTAACCTGAATATTTGAAAATTAAACTTTGAAACAGAACTTCAGGTGAACACTAATTTTTCACACACTATAGGATTTTGTTTAGAACTACATAAAGTCAGAAATAACTTGGAACTCTGAATTGACAGAAAACAGAAATGCCATGGCTCTTATGTGCTAGCTGCAACTGAGGTATACTGATAGGGTAGTTTACTGTAAAAAAGTAGGTCATCAATACACAGGTGTAGTTAGAAAAGTAAGGTTCAGGGACAGATATTGACAGAGAAGAAACAGAAGAGGCTAGAAAGAAAAAATAAGTGTTTATAGAAAAATGAGTAGAGCTGAATCCTAATAAAGATGCTACAGGTTTTTAAAAGAGACTCAGAAATAGTCTTGTTCCCAAATGAAAACAAAAACCTAAGTGTAGATGTTGCAATGAAAGCAGATTAGAATTTCCTAGAGGAACAATTAATAAACTCTGCAAGTATTACTTTACTTCCTGACATAAACATGAACTGCAAATTGATGTCTTACCACAACAGTTTACTTTTTGTGCCATAAACCCAAACCAAAGCAGACTCATACTACAACAACCTTCTTCTCCTGGCAGATATGTGCATTATGTTTCCAAAGCCTCTCTGTTTTTTCTGCATGTAGGAGAAAAAGGCTGACAAATTCTGATAAATCTATTCTCAGTGCCTAAGACGTGTAAAACGTAAACTTATGGCAAAAGAAAAGGTTAAAAAAGGAAAGGGAAAACAAAAGATCATTTTCTCCCCTCTAAAAATAAGAGGAACAACAAGAAAACAGGAAGGAAGACATCTAAGAGGAAGAAGAATTTAAAAACTTGAGATAAAAAGAGAGCAGAATGTGAATGACACACATCAACATTTCTGGAGTTAATAACTCAGGACACTCTTATGTGGTCTGTATGTCTATGTTATGTATTCTCTCCTCTGATGCTTCATGTATGCAGCTGAGTTAAGAAATGTCACGAGTGTAGGATTGCTTTAATATTCGTGCAGAAAGAGAATTCTCCATTCCTTCCATTGCAACTTACCACTTTTACTTTTTGACCAAAACCAACCTAAATGACAGCTTATTACTGTCCCAAATGGTAGCTGACAGATTAAAAATTCTACTGAGCTTGCATTTTTTTCTATGAACATCTAGGAGTGGAAAACACTTCTAGATAGTTATGAGGCCACATCTTGATGTTTTTGTTCTTTTTCTATAAACTGTTTTAATTAATTGACTACTGAG
The DNA here is from genome assembly GCF_024509145.1 of Vidua macroura. Lineage (NCBI taxonomy): Eukaryota > Metazoa > Chordata > Aves > Passeriformes > Viduidae > Vidua > Vidua macroura. Next base: position 58,284,165 of record NC_071572.1, on the reverse strand, counting down.
GATGACATAATCCTGGTTCACCCACACTGAATACAATTAACCTGAGAGTATGGCACAAACTTGTCTTGCTGTTGATTCTAATTCTAAAAACAGAATCTCTTTGGCATGATTTTCAAAAGTGACCTCTATGTTTCAGTTATCTGTGCATGTTTAGCTGGGAACAAGGCATTAGGCTTATCTTTCATTTTCTGAATATCCTTTTAATTCTGAACATTAAATCCTTTAAAGTTTCTCTTGTTGGATATTCAGAATTGCCAGGTATTTTTGTAAATTGTGGCCCTACTCTCAGTAGATATTCACTAAGCCCAAGTTCTCATCACTCCTAGCTTTGCAGTCACAAATTAAAATTGGTATGACCTAGTTCTTACAAATGTGGCATTTGAGATTTACACCCTCGGTAGAACTTTCTTTGCACAAAAGGATAGCACATCCAAGATGGATATTTGTGTCAGGAAACTTTTGTAACTGGCAACAATTTGGGGAGGGTTATAAGATTTCACTGTTTGTTACTATATTTTATACCTTATTATTGTTTTTTTTTTTTAATTTTGTTATCTATTGCTTCTATTTAAAAAAGACAAAGTCAGAGTGATTACAAGGGAAAATACTGCTTGACTCATCCTCTGCAGTAATGTCATTAGGGACTGAAATGCCAGCTTTAACACAGAAATCTTCATTGCCTCCTGACACTGAGCCACACTGCACCTGCCAGTCTCCCAATAGTCACTTTTCTTGCTTCTTTTTTTAAAACTAAGCTGAAGCATCTAATTTAGTTTAAAATAGAATGGCCCTGGGAAGAACTCTTCTGAAAGCTGCAGTAGATCTAGTAGCTCATCTTCACTGGGGGCTAAGAATCACAATATCACGTTCTTCCGTGAAATCATGATAATTTTATGTGAGCAAAAGTGAGACTTTTGCAAAGTCAGCCAACACAAAGCAGCCATAACTAAAGAAAAGAATTTGATATATATACTGAGAAGAAATTAATTTTGGGGGAGAATGAGTGCCATGTAAAATGCAAACGGATGTATGAACAGTATTTGTGCTGGCATGGAGTTCCTATGCTTGGTTTGGCAACAATGTGGTTAAAGGGAGAAGAAAAATGGTTTAATAGGGTTCAGTACCATTTTTGGAAAGTTTCAGCTTGACTTAGTGGCAAAATCTCCACTACAGTTATCACAGTGAGTGAAAATTCTATTCCCTTTTTCCAAAGAAGCCTTCTCCATGAGAAAATGTTAGGGCCCAGAGGCAGAAAGTGAGATGAGGAATTGTTGGTTGAGCTTGTGCGTGAACTACAAAAATCAGTTTCAACTGCATCCAAAAGGCCTGATCCTCAATGCCTGCAGAACTGTTTGAGTTTATTAACTTCAGTCAGCAGCTCACTGAGGGTGAGATTGTGACTTTGAGATACACGCCAAAAACAATGAACAGTATGTCTGAAAACTATAGTAGAAGAAAGCCCTAGTAATGCAAATCCCTTTACTCTAGCTCTGTCTTATATCTAGTGAAAGAAAATAATAATTTATTGTGTTATATATTGTTTTCTTCACACTTTCTCAGCTGTATTAGCTAGGTAGAATAAAATCACTTTTACTTCTAATAGGTTAATATTTGATTTTCATAAAACAAGGATGTTATAGCACACAGAGTACTTTTAAAGCACCCTACAAAAAGAGAATACTTGATCCCAAAATACCTGTCTATTCAACTGTTGATTTTGTTGAAAATACCATTTTTTGCATATCCAGAGACATTGAACAAATCAACAGGTGCTTAGATAATCCTTGAGAGGTAAAAAAATCCCTTCTTTCTGCAATAGACCTAGAAAAGAAACACTTTTTTCCCCTGTAATTTAACATGATACAGAGAAAAAGTACTTAGTAGTAAGAAGAGGAAGTATAATCAAATACCAGTTTTAATTATCCAGTTATCCAGTTATCCTTTTCTTCCCTTTAAGTTTGGACATTTGTATTAATATGAGATATAAGTAGTGTTTGATATTTCTTCACAAAGATAGCATCTCTAAGTGTATGGAAATAATATCTAGCAGTTAGAAGATCTGTTGGGTATAGAGGAACTGTTCATTGGCAAAGTTGTAGTCTCTTGCTTTGGTTCCTCAGGTAGCTTTATTAAAAGCTAAAGTGTCCTCCTTTTCTACTCCATAACTATATCAATGATCAAGCATTATTCAGAGAATGTAGAGGAAAGTTAAGTATATACTTTGGAGTGAATGTCAACAAACAATCTTATTAAATCTTAGTTTTGCAGGTATCTTATTAAGTCATAGCTTTCCAGGATGGTACCAACAATAAACAGCAAGCAGGATGGGGAAATGGTGTTTGTAACACTTAGAAACTATCAAGATAAAATATACTTTGACAACAACAGGCCTACTTATTTGCTTTGCAGAGCTCTACTTGTAAAAAACGGAAAAGGTACAATTTTAAATTATATTCCCAAAACAGACATATTCAAGAATCTTTACAGAAAGGCAATCCCCCAGCACCTGATAGTCTGCTATAATCTGTAAAATCTCTATTAAAAAAACAGGCATCTTGCCTGTGTAATATAAATATCATCTTGGCAGAAAATAACAATTTCTTTTTGAAGTGTTTTCCTGAAAAAAAAAAAAAAAAAAAGCATGGAATATGGTAATGTTAAGGGGAAAAGCCCCCAGTGCAATAACTATGTTCTTAACATCTAATTTAGAGACTGGAATACAGGATAGATGCAGCTGTCCAACATTATTTCAGACTCTGTGGCTTTGACATTCATATTTCAAGTTTAAAACTAGTAAATTATTACCCACATAGAGAAAATAATTTCCTATATGTCTTTCCCAAATACTCTCTCCTTAGAATCCTTTCTTCCTTCTGGCTAGAGATTTGTGATTAGTTCTTTCTCCTGGGTTGGCAATTGACGATGGTGACAGCAACATTTCCACTGCCAATATCTCCTTCTTTCACTGTTTTCTCTTCCTTTTTCTTCATAAGGGAGGACTGGGAAATGAGCAGAAGAGAGAATAATATATATAACATAACAACAAAATGTTCTGTTTTCCTTATACCTACTCATGACTTACAGGAATATCATAGACTTCTCTTCTTATTATGATAGGATTTTTTAAAATAATTCTGCTCCCCAGAAACAAGTATTATAAGAGGGTTTTTTTTTTCTCATATTTGTGCCTAGACATAAAAGTAAATTTTAGGGGTATGTTTAGCAAATGTACTACCAGAATACTATTAATAATGAATGTTGGGTGTTTAGAGGGGAAAAAAAGGCATGGTAACTACTCCCAGAGGCTGCTATTAAGATTTTCTTTAACAAAGCATCTCACCTGGAGAGCTTTCAAATGAATTCCTAAAAGTAGCAATCTTTCCTTAGCAAATTCTCTTGTAGGAAATACAGACATTATATAACACCAAAAAGGTAAACTTTTAAAAATTCTGTTTGTTATTATTCTCTGTGCCATTCTCGTTTTAGTTCCTACAAGCTTTCTCTAAATTACTTTCTGTGTGGCAGATGCCCCTCCCATCAGTGTGCTATCAATGGATAGCACCCCTGGAGCACTGCACTTCATGATGATCCAGCTCAGATCAGCCAGGTGCTGCCCTAGATAGCAGTCTTTCCCTGTGGGCACACCCTGGTTTGTAATGTAGGCATGAAACCTACTTTAAAAATTCCCACCCACATACACAAAAACTCTCATGGAGTTAGCCTTTTCCTTGCTGAAAGCGAGACTTTTAGGAAATACCCTCACTGGAGTGTTGCATCCTGGAATTTGGGTTTAGATTAGGGTTTTTAATTTATGTTAAAATAAGTCAAGTTCTGTAATCCCGCGTTTCCCCCGTGTTGTTCCCCCCCGTGGTTTCTGGCCCCATGCTGCCTGCTGCCAGATCTTCCTCCTCTGCCGCTCCTGTAACCACCCCCTCGTTCGGCCCCGGGAAACCCTGTGCTGGCCACCCCAAGCCACACGATCCCGCTCAGCCTGAGGCTCGGTGCCCGCCCCTGCGGGATTCTCTGGTTGGTCGCTGTTGCTGGCCTCACTGCCACGGCAGCCGCCCCTATTGGGCGGCAGGCCATGGATCCTCTCGCCCCGCCCCTCCATAAAACCCTATCCCGCCGGCACCCAGGCGCCATTTTCTCCCATGCGAGTGTCGGGAGCGGTCGCGTCTTTCCATCGAACCGCGCCACGTGACCAATAAACCGTTCCTGCCAAGCACGGAGTAAATGGACAAATTCCTTACCTCTTTACCGGATCCCTAGCACACGGTAACAGAGGCTGGCCAGCCCACGCGCCCGAGACACGGAGCTGTGTCCGGGAACCCGTGGCAGAAAACCCCGCCAGCACGTGGAAGCTACGCCACAGCCAGGCTCCCAAGAGCCGCGTGCAGCCAGGGAGAGCGAAAACAGACGCCGCAATTCTGGAGTATTCACATTTCTACTTGATAAGCAAATCAGTAACAGAGGAGCCTGTAATTTGGTTTTGTTTGACCTAGCTCTCAGATATGCAGACAGTAATGTTATATGTTTGGGTTTTGAGGGTTTTTTTACTATGCAGTAACTACTCTATGATTCTATTTATTAAGCAAACCTCCACCTCATTGGAATACTCCTCTTTATAAACTTTCCAAAAGGCAACACAATTTAACCAATGTAGAAATTTTTAGTCCTTTATAGATAATTTATAAAGAAGTGGTATGATACGGTGGGCTAACCCTGGCTGTATGCCAGGTGCCCACCAGAGCCATTCCATCAGTCCCCTCCTGAACCTGACAGGTGAGAAAAAATCCAAGAGGATCACAGGATAAGAACAGGGAAAGATCACTCACATCAAAGATCAATTAACATCATGTGCAAGACAGACTATGCTTGAGGATATCAGTTTAATTTATTACAAATCAAATCAGAGTAAGATAATGAGAAATAAAAACAAATTTTGAAAAAAAAAAAATTTCTCTCCAATCCTCCCTTTCTCCCAGGATCAACTTCACTTTCAATTTTCTCTACTTTCCCAGTGGTGCTGGGGCACAGAGAATGGGGTTTGTGGTCAGTCCATCACACATTGTCTGCCGCTCCTTCCTCCTCAGGGAGAGGACTCACATTCTTCCACTGCACCAGCTTGGGGTCTCTCCCACATGAGACAGTCCTCAACAACTTCTCCACTATGAGTCCCCCCCACAGGCTGCAGTTCTTCATGTGGATCATCCACAGGCTTGCAAATCCTGCCAGCAAGCCTGCTCCAATGTGGGCTCCTCTCTTCATGGGGCCACAGGTCCTGCAGGAGCCTGCTTCAGCACAGGCTTCCTACAGGGTTACAGCCTCCATTAGGCACATCCACCTGCTCCAGTATGAGGTCTTACACGGGCTGCAGGTGTATCACTGCTCCACCATAGACTTCCATGGGCTGCAGGAAGACATCAGGATTTGCAGGGAAATGTGCTGCAATGCCTGCAGCACCTCCTGACACTGGTGTCTGCAGAGTGATTTCTCTAACATATTCTCACTCTTCTTTTTAGCTGCAGTTATGCACTCATTTTCCCCCTTAAATATATTCTATCCGAGAGGCATTACTACTGTGTCTGATGGGTTCAGCCTCAGCCAGCACATGCCACTGTCTTGGCACCGGGTGGCATGGGATCTATTAGACACAGGGGAAGCTTCTGGCAGGTTCTCACAGAAACCCCTGGTAGCCCCCCATGTTTCCAAAACCTTACTATGCAAACCCAATACATATGACTAGGAAAATGTTTAAAGATCACATTTGGAGCAGACCACAGAACACTCTTCCTGGAGTTTTATTTGGAAAAATGAGCATAAGAAAGCAAACAAACAAAACAAAAAAACCAAAACAAACCAAAATCAAAACAAAAAGAGAAAAAATTAAAAACAGACTACAAAACACAATACCCATATGAAAGGCTAAAGGAGACTTTGATCCTAGAGTGCAGAGTATGTAGTCAACCAAAATGTAATAATAATGTGATTCTTGTTCAATATATTAATAAAAATACTTTAAAACTTCTTACAGAAATCTGTGGGACCTGACATTAGGTTTCAGGATAAAATTCAAACTTAAGCTCTGCTGCCAGTAAGGAAAAGACCTGAAAAAAGACAGTAGCTTAAGCAGGACATATGTAGTATATAGGCATTCAATGCTTCTGACCTCCCTACAAAGCAGTGAACTTCCGTCTACATCATTAATCCTCTATAACCCAAATCTCTGTAACAATGCCCGTTTTATTGTTTTGACCATTTTCTTGCCAGCAGTGTTAGAACTGGTTAGCTACAAATTACTCTGACTGAGCCTCCAAAAATGAATACGTTTGTGAACTATAAATTATGTTCAAGATCATGTCACTCCTGCCTTCCCAGAACTATACAAAGTTCATTAAACTGTACATAGTATAGTGTTAATGCAATTTCCTTTGATGTCAATAGAGAAAAACACTGGCCATGTGCTCATTGCACTGGTAGGGATTTTGATGAAATAGGAGGACAGACTGACTGCTATACTGCTAGAATGTCTTTCCATGCATTCCAGTGCAAGTCTGTAAAAAAAGTAGCATGCCATGTAAGTTCTGAGTCAAAAAAATATGCATATTTGGTGTTTAACTACTAAGTTTGATTCTGGAGAAAAATGAAAGACAGTGGGGGTCCAGTGGGAAACTCATGCAGTCTTACTCTGATGTATTCATTACTGCCTCTATGGACTGTGGAGAAAAAAAATAAAGCTAAACATTTCAGTATAAATTTAACCTAATCAGTTTAGGATGATTTCTTTAGAATGCTATAATGTTTGCCACAGATAAGCGTGTTTCGTTCCATTGGAGCCTAGCTTAGAAGGAGCTCTCTGCAGATGTCTGCACCCAGTATCAGACCTTTACCAGTGAGATTACCGATGCTCCTGTTGGCAAAGGTAGAGAAAGAAGCCTTCATTCAGCTGACTTGTATTGCAGATTCTGACTGGTAGCTCTCAGCCTGTGAGAAGACAACCTGTGGAGCAGAGTGCTCTGAGTTGTGCTGGTAGAGCCAGGAACTGAGCAACTACCCGTGCTGGTGTTGTCACATCCATTGTTACAGAATTTGAGGCTGTGTATATATTGCTGATTTCAATCATAATTTAAGGTCATAGTCTATTGGTAGCTGTGATCATCAACACTGCCTGAAGACTGTATCAAGCCACATGGATCTCTTAATTAGAAAACATAGGTGAAGAGGACAAGATACTTACGCTTGAACAGTAATTGTTAAGAAACCAGATCCCATTTATAAAAAATAGGTTATATAAAATTATTTTTTCTTAATCATCTCTATGTTTTTTTTTTCTCAAATACCTATCTACAAAGAAGAGATAATACTCCTTTCCCTCCTGTGTTTGCATACTCTTATGGTAGAAAAATATCTATTGCAATATGCAGTTTCTGGACATATTCTTCTGGATGGGTTTCCAGATCTTGTCTAGGAGAAGAAGGTGATTTAGGATTTATGTTAATTATATTTTATAGTAATTTATTTAATTCATTCAAGACAAGTTGCATATTTGCCCATGCAAATTACCCATTGCATATTGCCTACATGTCATCTGTCTGTTTGACAGGGTTTTCTGCAACATCTAAACTGGAGAGGGAGGAATTTTATGGATAGAAAGTTTGGTGGATGAAGAATTGGTTGAAAGGTTGTATCCAGAATGTAGTGGTTAATGGTTCGATGTCCCAATAGACATCAATGATGAATTTTGTTCCATGGGGTCTGCACTGGGACTAGTACGGTTTGATTTCCTCATCAAAGACATTGTCAGTGGGATCAGGTACACTCCCAGCAAGTTTCCTGATTACACCAGCCTGTGGTGTGCAGATGACATACCTGAAAGACAGGCTGCCATCCAGAGGGGCCTGGAAAAACTCAAGCAGTGGGCCCATGTGAAACTCATGCAGTTCAACAAGACCAAGTGTAAGGTGCTGCACGTGGATTGGAGCAATCCCAGGTATCCACACAGGCTGGGGGATGGACAGATCAAGAGCAGTCCTGCCGAGAAGGACTTGGGGGTGTTGCTGGATGAGCAGCTGGACATGACCTGACACTGTGAGCTTGCAGCCCAAACAGGAAAGACAAATATGTTCTGGGCTGCATCCAAAGAAATGTGACTAGAAGGGCCAGGGAGAGTTTTCTGTCCCTCTGCTCCTCTCTGGTGAGGAGCACCTGTAGTGCTGCATCCAGCTTTGGGACCCTCAGAACAGGAAGGAAATCGACCTATTAGAGCAAGTCCAGAGGAGAGCCACCAAGATGATCAGAAGGCTGAAGACAGGCTGAGATAATTGCATTTGTTTGACCTGGAGATGAGAAAGCTCTGGGGACACCTCATTGAGGCCTTTCAGTACTTCCAGAGGGCTTATAAGAAAGATAGGGAACAGACTCTTTAGTAGTGCTTGTTTCAGAAGGACAAGGAGTAATTGTTTTAAACTAGAAGAGGGTAAATTAAGCCTGGATATGAGGAAGCAATTTTTTTACATTGAGGGTGATGAAATGCTGGAATAAGTTGTACAGAGAGGTGGTGGATGCCCCATCCCTGGAAATATTCAAGGTCAGTCTGGGTGGGATTCTGAGTAATCTGATCTAGTTGAAGATATCCCTGCTTATTGGAGGGGGTTGGAATAGATGGCCTTTTAAGGTTCCTTCCAACCCAAAATATTCTATTATTATTCAGAAAAAAACTCCACATAATATTTATAGCTGGCATTTGACAATTAATAAGGCTGTCAGATGGTTCCTCCATTACACAGAGAAGACACACTTGAAGACTGTAGAAGCCTCAGGTCCTTGAGTTCAATCCCCTCCCTTTTAAATGCCAAGGTTTTTCTCCCATCCTTAACTTTTATTTTACATAAGGAAGTTACCAACAAAACTGTTTCAGACTAAGTTAGGTGAAATCTCTGAGCATTTCAACACAGACCCCAGATGCTGAAACCTATTAGAGCTGTGTTCCATTACCACCCTTGCGTTTCACTTGTCTAGAAGGCTGCTAGAAGAATTTAATTATATTTTTTGTGACGTCGCATTGTTTTTCCCCCGGTCCCGGGTGGCTCCAGAGCCTGGCAAGGGGGCTGCTTCTCTCTGGGACCGGCAGCTGCCGCTTGCTCCCGGGCACCGCTTCCGCGGCGTGCTGACTGGGGCTTGCCAGGTTCTGTCACCCGCGTGAGGGTACAAGGTGAGAAGGGAAGGAATTGTCCACTCTGTCCACATAGTAGGCTGGAAAGCTTTTATTTGCTGCAGGGAGCAGTGATGGAGAAGCCGCGGCTGGCTCCCCTGCGCCTGCGTGGACGAAAATGATCACAAAGGAAGGCATAGGGTCTTATAGGGGGCGGGCTGAGGGAGGTGGAAGCCCTCCTTGCCCAATGAGGGCAGACTACGGGAGTGACATGGATTGGGGTAACCAACGGGGACGCAACAGGGGCAGACCGGGCTCTGGGGCGAATGGGGTTGTGGGAACAGGGAAACAGACACTGAACTTTCCGGAGTGGACAGGGGGGTGGTTACAGGAGTGGCGTGGGCTAGCTCCAATGGTAAGAGACCCGGAGCGGACCACCATGGAGGGGGGAAACGCAGGGGGTGCACAGGGGTGCACAGAACCAGCTAACTAGCACACAACAGAACCCCTAATCTGAACCCAAACCCATTATGCAACATCTCCCTGTTTTTCAAAAGATAAAAAAGGACGGCTGTTTGGTCTTCTTTGCTGCTCGTCTGGTTGCTTCTTCACTCAGCTTCTGTTCTTGGTGTTTTCTGCTGCTGCAATGGCTGCCCTTTGCAGATGGAGAGATGGAGAGGGCTTGCTGCGATGATGCTGGGCTGGTTCTTCTCCGGGTGTTTGGGGATAGGGGAAGTGGGACAACAACTTTATTTCAAACACATGGACTGGGGACACAAACGGACTGGGGTAGCTGGAAGGGTTCTTTCTGGCTTTGGGGAAAAAACATTTTTTAAAGAGATGTAGGATCTTTTCTCTTTGCAGCGCCTGCGGTTTGATGCCACCCCCAATTGGTGGGGTCATCTGCTGCACCCACAGGCACTCTGATGCTGCAACTCACCACCTGCACTACTTGCTAAATTACAGCTCCCCTTGAGGTGCTGTGGCCTGCCTTATTTTTATCTTTATGCGAGGCAGATTTGCATTCTTTTCTCAGTTTTTTGGGAAAGTGGGGTCTCCCTCCCACCCCTTCCCCCTCCCTCTGTCCCTGGGGGTGCCCTCCCCAAGAATGGACATTGGATAACAAAATGTCCCTTCCGATCACAGTGGAAGCATTGGCGTCTCAATGGAGGCTGCCTCAGAACAATGTTCTTTGGAGGCACAGCATCCAAGGCAACCATGTGGCTTCTGGGCTTTTCAGGGATCTCAAGCTGTGTTTCAGTGTTCATGGATGTTGTTTCTGGGACAAGCTCGCCCTGAACCTCTGATCCCTCTACATGTCTCTCAACTGCCACCTTGACCCGATCCGTGGAATCTGCAAAAGGCTCAGAAACCTGCTCCTGCTCCCCCTTCCCCCTGCTTCCCTCCCTCCCGGGTCTCTGGGAACCATGGGAATGCAGAGCCAGGGACTCCTGCTCCCCCCTCCCTCTGCTTCCCTCCCTCCCGGGTCTCTGAGAATCATGGGAATGCGGGGGCGGGGATTCCCGTCCCCCCCGCCCCCCTCCTTTTCCCTCCCCCCCAGTTCTCCAGGGCCCATGGGAACTTGGAGGTAGGGGATCCCACTCCTCCCTCCCACCTCTTCCCCCCACCCCGGATCTCCGGGGCCCATGGGAAGATGGGGACAGGGTGCAGGAAACAGGACAGGGGCTGCCTCCTCCCTGAGGCAGCCGGGCAGAGACAGCAGTGCTCTCCCCGGAGGGAGAGGGCAGGGTCAATGATGCAGCTGGGAGAACATGTAAAGGACTGGAGGGAACGCCCACACAAGGAGGAACAATGAGTGGAGGAGTAATCTGATCTCCCAAGGGGACGGTGCCCACGCCCACAGGGAGGCCAAAGGGGGATGGGTCAAAGGCGGGGCAGGGACACAGGGAACAAAGGAGAGAAAGGGGTTGTGGGAAGAAGAAGCCCCTCCAGGTGGCTGTCCTCCATCTTGGGAAGACAAAGGCACTGACCACATGGCCGTGGCTTCCTCAGGGAAACAAAGAAAAGGATTCAAAGAAACAGAACCGCACAGGGTAGCGCCAGAACTGGGATTTCTAACTGGGAAAAAGGGATTGGAGAAAGGGTTTGGGGTCAGTTCCTCAGCGAAGTGGCCAATTTCGCTAAGGCGGGGACGCGGGGGGTGGGGCTCGGGGGAGCCAGGAGCACAGTCCACTTTAGTGGAGCTGCCCTGTGCCTTAGAGCAGCGGAGTACTCCCCCCTGCCCACCCGGGTTAGGGGAAGAAAGGGTAGGAAAGGAAGGTGGGGAAACATGTTCAGGGGAAGCAACAGTTTTGCCCAATGGCTTTTTCCCTTCCTGGCTCATGTCCGCGTGGACTCCGCTTTTACAACCTCCGAGATGAGCAAATGGAGGGTGGCAAAGCAACCTTTAACGGAGGGATCCCTGCATTCAATCCCCTCTGCTAACTTTGCTCCTACCCGCTCCCAGACTCCTTTTTGCTGGCATCCCTCATGGTTACGCAGCTTCTCCATCACAGCTCCCCACAGCAAATAAAAGCTCCCCAGCCTAGCATGTGGATGGAGTGGACAATTCCTTCCCTCTTTGCCTCGTGCCCTCGCGCGGGTGACAGAACCTGGCAAGCCCCAACCGGTGCACCCCAGAAGCAGCACCTGGGAGCAAGCGGCAGCTGCCAAGTCCCGGAGAGAAGGGACCCGCATTGTATTTCCCCTGCCCAGGACCAGCGGAAAGACAATGCGATGCTGCATTTGGCACCCGACAGTGAGGCGAGGGCTGGCAGAGCCACCCGCACAGGCAGAGAATCACTGCAAAGCACCCAGAAACCGCACGGAGAGCCACCACTGTGGAGCCGCGCCGCCGACTAGCGAGTGCCACTGCCGAGCTGAGCGAACGCGGTCCACGTGGAGAGCCACTGCCACCACCACAGAGCTGCACTGGAACAGTGCTTCGTGCTGGACTGAAAATGGGAGTGGAGACTCCCCAAAGTAGGTCAGTGAAGTCTCTGCCACCCCCAAGGAAAGCACGCAATGTTTTCCCCACATGGGAGAGGAAGCGCAGCTTTTCACGGACGTGAGGCAGAAGAAAAGACACTTTCCGGGAACCGAGCACCCTGGCAGCAGTTTTTATTTGCGGAGATTCCGGTTTGGTGAGAATTTAGTGGTAGGGATGGACCCAGCTAATGCTCTCTTTTATGTGGGCGGGCTTTGCCACGTTCCCTAGGGGATGCGTGGTGCACAACGTGAGCGGTGGCCACCGGTGTCTTTCGCCCTTTTTGGTTTTTTTCTGCTTTTCCTGCACCAGGGGTGAGCTCAGGTGTCTGGAAATAGCATGGGGACCATGCTAACCACCCAACAGAAGGAATTCTATACCCAAATTAAGGATTTCCTATCGGTGAAGGGCCCCCTCCCCAAAAGTTCTGTTAAAAATTTTGTCCAATGGCTGTACTTTTCCTTCCCCTGCGTAACCATGAGGGATGCCGGCAAAAAGGAGTCTGGGAGCGGGTAGGAGCAAAGTTAGCAGAGGGGATTGAATGCAGGGTGAAATTATACCAACATACAACTACTTCCCATTTAGATTCCAACCCAGCTATGCAAAAATCTATCATCTGCGTGAGCGAGTTCCCTAAAGCTTGTCCTTGGATACATATGGACATGACCTATCTTACTTATCTGACTTCTAGAACAGGTTACTAAAGTGTAAACGCGTCCAAAACAGTGGATAGAACTTTGGGTCTATAACTTCATCTCCATTAATTGAATGCAAGGAAAGGAAATAGATAGCTAATATTGTTGAGACTTAATTTCTTCTTTCTGCCCTGTGAAATTGTGTGCACAAATTCGTTTTATAAATCTAGATACCATGTGGACCACGTTGTACGGAGCTGCAGCAAAGTATTTTATAGCATAGAGTTTATCATATTATATAACAATCAGTGTATTTATACAAAATGTCTAAAGGTATGTGCACTTACACTGCGAAATTTATACTGAGTTGCTCTGATCATTAGTGTAAACAAATAACCTTTATGGAGGGAAATTCATATTTGTTGAAGAAGGGAGCAGTGTTAGCACAAGAGGAATTTCTGTGCTACTGGAATATTAATTGTGGGACTCTTTTACTACACTGTGCCATACAGTGATACACTGCAATTAAACCTACAACACTGAACAACATGATTACAAAATGTGACATATATCAAATACATGTATTCTTTTGGTTCTATTTAAGATAAAAACTATTTTTTTTTATTTTATTTATTCCCAAATTTTAAATACTGTTTAAATGGAACCCTTGCAAAAATACTTGTATCAACTCCAGTTCTCTTCCAGCTTTTGTAATTCCCTGCCCTTAATTTTAAGACTGCCAAACACTTGCAATTGTTTACCTCTGCTGACTTTCAAATAATCACAATGTACCTTTTTGCCCATTTCATATAAACACTTCTCAGTTTTTGTCTGCTTATTTAGTCTGCCCATAATATTGCAAATTGTGGGCTTACACTCTGTTCACATTTCAAAGTGCAATTTCAGCTCCATCATTATATAGTTCAGTCTCAAATTACCAATTCCTTATGTTTCACTATCAACAAATTACTGAAAAATGATTAATCCAATTCCATAAACAATATAACATTCTCCACATGTCCTTTACATCTGCATGCACATGAACACACACATTGTTTATGACAATAATTTTTAGTCTATTTCCTTCCAGAAGCTAATAAGAAAATTTTATAAACCTGATAATTGTGATAAAAATGATTCCCATTGCCACAGCACTCCATCTGATATGGACCATCAAGTCTCGAGATAGCATGGCCACCATTTTTAACCTTCAAGATCCTCTAGAGTGATGGGGCACTTTGGTACTCAGCTATTTTCTCAAATTTACAGTAGTGTAATGCAGCTGTAAAATGTCTGATCTTTAGTATTCCATTCTGAAAACATTATATAAGCTGTATATTAGCATTTTTACTAAATAATTATGTGATACCCAAAGAATTTCTTCACTCTCCTACACATCTGCTATCTAACCATAATACACAGGACTGCTGACCTACAACCATGAAAATCAATAAAGTAGAAACAGTAACCAGTCTTATCTTTTCAATACCAGATCTGCATATTCACCCTTATCTTGTCACACAAATGCTAGAGAGGATTTGAAGCAAGTTGTATTTTTTATTAATGTCACTATTATTACTATTATTTTATTTTTACTTTTTTTCTTTTCCTGAAATATGAATGGACAGTATATTCCTTAGTCCTTCATAAAAAACACTGCTTCATTTTCTGCAGAGAAGGACCTGGGATTCCTGGTGGAATACAAGTCAACCATAACCCAGCAAAGCACCCTTGTATCCAAGAAGCCCAATGGTATCCTGGGCTGCATTAGGAACAGCATTGCCAGCAGATCAATGGAGGTGATCCTGCATCTCTGCTCAGACATTGTGAGACTTTGTGTGGAGTGATGTGTCCAGTTCTGGGATCCCCAGCTCAAGAAAAAACAAGGAACAACTGGAGATGGTCCAAAGAGGGGCCACAAAGATGGTAAGTGCACTGGAGCATGTCTCTAATGAGAAGAGGCTGAAGGAGCAGAGCAGGATTAAACTGAAGAAGAGACATCTGAGAGGAAATCTTACCAATGCAAACAAAAATCTTAAGGGAGGATCAAAAGGATGGGGCCAGATTCCTTTCAAAGATTCTCAATGAGTGAGCGGACAAGGGGAAACAGGATCAATTAAAACCATAGGAAGTTCCATTTGAATTTGGGGAAAAAAAATTTACTGTGAGGGTGACAGAGCACTCAAGCATGGTGCCCAGAGAGGCCATCCTTGTCCAGAGATATTTAAAACCTGCTTGGATGTGATCCTGTGAAACTTGCTGTAGGCTAAACCTGCTTTAGCAGAAGGATTGGACTAGATGGTCTGTTCCAGAGGTCTCTTCCAGTTATTCTGTGATTCTGTGATTTTGTTATTCTGTGATTCTGTGATTCATGTGAAGCACAACAACATAATGTTAAGAAGTTATTGCCTCTGAGAGGCCTATTTTCAGCAGCAAATTAAGTGAATATAGCTTATGGCTTCTATTAAGCCTGTCAATAGTTAAATCTAAGCATCAAAATAAAAGTCACTTATGAAATACTGATTGTAGTAGCATCAATGGCAATAACCTCATTGACATAAGTGATGTCAAGTTTTCAACCACTATGACATGTAAAATGGCTTTCATTTAAACTACCATAAATATAAGGCTGTTGATGATGCCAAGTCTTAAATTCTTTATTCAGTTGGGTTGAAATCTGAAGTAATGACCTAATAAGACTAACTACTTAAGAATTTTGACTAATAATAAAAATAAAAATACAATAACAAATAATATATTGCATTTACAGCTATACTTTCAGATTTTAGCTATAGGCTACTGTAAGAGTAATGAGAGCCATAAGCAGTAGATTAATGTCCCTATTTCTTGTTGGAATGGTGAAGATACAGACAGATGAACAAATATCCATAGACTGCTTAAATGATCAGTTTTCCAACCAGCAGACATTCCCTAAGCATGTGTCCTCATTCCAGTATGCATCCTGTGGGAGCAGACTCTGGAGGGCATTTCAAAAGTCAAACAGGCTCCATGGAATGGCTGATATAACTGTACAGAAAGCAGCAGGTGATCTGTGATTTGGAGTAAGTCTAACATTTCTTATTCATAGGACAGTGGAACTCAGGAACATAGCAATTTCTATGAATTCAATTTCAGGAAGTAGCGAATTTCTACCTGGAAGGATATCTGAATTGCATGAAAACAAAACATTATTTTATTCTGGTTTTGGATCATGCCTCTGAGGTTATCTAGCAGCTGAGCAGTTGTTTCTTTAGTTTTGATTTCATTTCTGCCCTAAAAAATGCAGAAAACAACTCTTTCCTTCTTTCAGATATGAGTTATAACAATTCATACTCAGGAATGAAAAGCTCTAGTTATGCTTACCTGAAGTTTCTGACATTTA
Source organism: Vidua macroura (assembly GCF_024509145.1). NCBI lineage: Eukaryota > Metazoa > Chordata > Aves > Passeriformes > Viduidae > Vidua > Vidua macroura. Next base: position 58,268,011 of record NC_071572.1, on the reverse strand, counting down.
CACTTCTTTTTAAGGACCTAGTGCTGCAGTCCACAGTAGCGTGGTCTTCAGCATACATGTTCCTTCTTATACTGCAGACTATGTAGATCTGGTCCCGAAGAGTAGTCAGTTCTCAGATTTTCTTTGGACCTTCACATTCCTCTTTAAAAGTCACCTCTGTCGTAATGCATTAAAAAAAACCCCACATTTTAATAGTGGCTATAGAAGGCCAGTGGGTTGGTCAGGCAGGGCTTGACCTGGGTGAAGCTGTGCTGGCTGTCCTGAGTCACCTCCCTGTCCTCCATGTGTCTTAGCAAAGCTTCTAGGTGGATCTGTTCCATGGCCTACCCAGGCACAGAGGTGACGCTGACAGGTTAGTAGATCCCAGGATTCTCCTTTCTACCTTTTTTTAAAGATAGGTACAATGTTTCCCTTTTTTTCCAGTCACCTGGGACTTCACCTGACCACCTGACTTTCCAAAATCATGGAGAGTGCCTTGACAACTACATCAGGCAATTTCCTCAGGACTCTGGGACATATCTCATCTGGTGCTATAGACTTATGTACATCAGCTTGTCATGAATCTGATCTTTGCTTCAAGTGGGAGGGACTTTGCTCCCCCAGTCCCTCCACTGGAGCTGGGGGAAGAAAGGGGAAGGTCCAGGGACTTTCACAGTGATGATGTTTGTAGTCCCAAGTATCTGTTATGCATTATGAAATCCTGCTTTCCTGGAGATCACGGATTCCCTGCCCATAGGGAAGTAACAAATTAATTGTTACTTGTTCTTTTGTTGTGTGTGTGGCTTTTACTTAATCTATTAAGCTGTTTTTATCTCAGCTCAAGAGATTTCTTGTGTTTGCTCTTCTGATTCTCTCTCCCATGTCCCTAGAGGGAATGAGTAAGTGGTGGTGTGGAGCTGAGCAGCTGGCTAGGGTTAAACCACAACAACTATCTACAAATTTTGCCCATAGTGTGTCTGTGCTTAAATATCTGATTATTCTTGCTCTTTTTTGATCCTTATATAATGTGATGTCTTTAAAATTTAAAATCTATAGAGCAAGGGGGTTTTGTGAATGGGCCAGTAAGTATAGTCCCACTCTGGTGCCAAGTAATACCCTCTACCACAAGAACAGATTCAGCAGAGTCCTTGTGAAATAACGAGTACTTGGCAAAATTCAAGTTCTTCCCATCTGTCACATATGTGTCTCTCTCATATAAATAACAGTATATGTGTGTATGTGTATGTGAAAATTTATACACACACACACACACACACACACACACACACACATACATATGCGTGCGCGTGCAGAAAGATTAGTCTCAGTACAGCTGATTCTTGTTGCAAAAATAGTGGTAATAGATGATCATAATAATCTCATAGGAAGTCCAAGATGTTATCACTCCTAAAACTCTTTGGAAAGTCTTTACTCAAAGACTAAATTCTCAGAGTTCATTCTGGTCTTTCTTAACTGGAACATTGGCCTACATTCAAATACGTTTATATATACATACTTCACTTCTGCAAGTGAGACAAGATACATTTCACTGACAGAGATACATTTAATTTCCTTTTCCAAGTGACCAAGAGGACAACAAGGACAGGTGCTATACTGGACCTGAACAAGAAGTGGGGAATGTGAAGCTCAAGGGCAGCCTTGGCTGCAGTGACCATGAACTGGTGGAGTTTGAGATCCTTAGGATGGAAAGGAGGGTAAACTGCAACCTCCCTACCCTGGATTTCAGAAAAGCAGACTTTGGTCTCTTCAGCGATCTGCCTGGCAGAGTACTGTATGATAAAACTATGAAGGGAGTAGGAGCCCAAGAAAGCTGTGCGAACCTCATGGAGTTTGGCAAGGCCAAGTTCAAGGTCCTGCCCCTGGGTCAGGGAAATCCCAACTACATATAAAGGCTAGGCAGAGAATGGAGTGAAAGAGAAGTCCTGAGGAGAAGGACTTGGGGTGTTGGTGAGAGAGGAATTTGACATGACCTGTGAATGTGGACTCACAGCCTAGAAAGACAACCATGTCCAAAGCTTCATCAAAAGGAACATGGCGAGGAGGACAAGAGATGTGATTCTACCCCTTTTCTCCTGTTTATTGGGATGCCACCTGGGTATTGCATCCAGCTTTGAGGTCCCAAACACGTCTAGAAGGATGTGGACCTTCTAGAGCAAGTTGAGAGGAAGGCCAAGAAGGACATCAGAGGCCTGGAGCATCTCACCTATGAAGATAAACTGAGAGAGCTGCTATTGCTCAGTCTGGAGAAAAAATGGCTATGAGTAGACATTATAGCAACCTTTTACTTCCTAAAGGGGGCTAGAAGAAAGCTAGAGAGGGACTTCTTACAAGAGAATGTAGCAAAGTTATGAGTGTTCTATCCCTGGAAGCATTGGACAGGGCTTTGAGCAACCTGGTCTAATGCAAGATGTCCCTCACATGACAGGGGTGCTAGAACTAGAAGATCTTTAGGGTCATTTCCAACCCAAACTATTCTGTGGTTCTATGATATTTCTTGATACAGAACTATCCTTCCATTAGGTTGAAATCCCTTTACTTTCAGTCATCAAGAAATTAAAAATATGAATATTTCTAGTGCAATTAATAGGATAAGAAACTCATGACTTGGCTTAAATAACAATTTTTTTTAAAATTATTTTTCCTTTTTTCACAAATTCACTCTGTCTTATCCCATCACACATATCTGTCCAGTGATAGAAAGCCTTGCAGAGGCTCCTAGTCATGACCTAATGCAAACGTCAGTAAAACCAATAAGGTAGAATGCAACATACCAGAAATAATTCCATCCCTAAAACTATAGCTATAATTTAATGTAGCATATGGCTAACAGAATTGGAGTAAAATGCTAATTTTCCCTCTGTTGACTTTTGCAGAATAACAGAGACTGCAATGACCTATACTTAGGGAACATGAGGAATCAAAGTCATTGGTGTTGTTTGTCCACTTGTATGAATCAAAATAAAATCAGAGTTGCAAATTATATGGGAAAATAGGTGGAAGAAGAAAAACAATTGGTTTTAAATTTTTCAAATCTGCATTTTAAACAACTAATGTCATTATCAGTATATGATAAATTTCATCAGTCTGTCTAGATTACAAAAATTATTTTTTTAAATAAGAAGAATGACAATAAAATGGGGTAGTTCTCTTCTGAAGTGCATTATATAGATAATTCTTTAGTTCTATTGCCCTCCTGCTATTTGAGATTTCACTTCAGGTTTTTCAATTAAAGATGTACATTGATTGCAAGCTAAATTTACTTTAACATTATGCCTTTCTTCTGATTTTATGATAAGTATCGATTTTTATTTAACATCTACTGTTTGGTTTCAATAAAACTAATAGTGAATGTTGTTGATGCATGTTATTTTTAGTAGACCTGATTTTTATAGCTTGGAGACTTTGTTGAAGGCATGTGCTATGTTAATAAAAATTCTGAGTTGCTCATCCAATTCAGTTGTCAGGTATGGAAATGTTCCTATTGTTGCCAAAGCAACTTTAAGATTACAGCTTTACACTGGAGGGTGCAGGTGTTTCAGAAAGAATGTGTCTGCTATTAGACTTTTTAAAGTGGCATATTAATCTTCTGCATTTAATTTTTTATTTTTTTTATTATTATTCTCTTTTGCTATAGTATAAGGATGCAAAGTCAGAGACACCCTGTCAGGGGTGTTCTCACTTTACAAGCCTCATTTCACTACATTTATATTGTGTCACAAGAGTTGCACATACTCGCATTGTCTAGCAACTCAATACCTTTCAGCCTGAATTTGTGGCCATCCAGATGCTAGGAGGAAAATCTGTGGTAAGCAAACATCTGTAAGTTTGGGTTTTTTTTTGTTTTCTTGCTTTTGTTTTTGTTTTTTTATTTGTTTGTTTGTTTTTTTTTTTTTTTTTTTAATTTTTCCCAGACACATGCAGATGATCTAGAAAACTTCTACTCTGTTTTCCCTTCTGTGGCATCTCATGACTGGAGCCAAACACAGTAAAGGACCAGGGATCATCCACAGAAGAGAAGGTTCTAACAGTGTTTGCTCCAGGAGAGAGAGATAATCTTTTTCAATCAAGCTGCTCACAAAGGAAATGTAAGGAATAACATCTCAAGAGATCTCTTGGGTTTGGATTTTCTCAAACCGTAGAGATAAGGTGCCATGACTATATGATTTGACCAAGCAGAATTTCTATCTGTTCTATCCTATTAAAATCATGTTACAAAAACTTTCAGTAACACTGCTCTCAGGTTTCTTAGTCCAGAAGGCCCACATAAATTCATGAGATTCTAAATCATGCTTTCAGTACTCTAGTGTGAATCACAAACAATTTCACTGAAATGTCAGTCCAATTACAAATAACACACACTGTAAAGACAAGAACTGCTCATAAAACAAATTTTGCAAAAAAATCTTAAATCTTTTTTATCTGTTGTGAACAAATATCAAGGATATGATGTTTCAGTGTTCACATATATTATACATAAATTATTATGTGGTAATCATTTGTTTGAACTGATTATGCACTGTTTATAAATCAGAAGGTACTATTTGCCTGTCCTAATATAAGAATGCAATTTATTAGACCAGATACCAGAGAAGGGCAGCATCTGAACATATGAATTTTCAGATAAAAGCCACTAATAAAAAATTACTGTTAATTTCAGATTTTACAAAAACTGCCATTTTTAAGCTAAAGCCTGGGAAAAAGATGACCCAAAAATAAGAATAAAATCAAATTTGTTGGAAAAAACTTTGTTAAAAATTCACCATAAACTACATCTAAATATTTGGTTAACTATAAATATTGATAAAATATCCCATTAATCTATGGCTGATTGTATGAATCTATAAGCTTTGTAAAACTGTACTGCTAACAAAGTGGATATTGCTTTAGAAAAAAAAAAAGACTCCAATAAAATTCTACCTGATGATATAATGAGTTTCTTTGAAAGATAAAGCCAAGTTTGACATATCAAACTAATGAGAAAAAAATATATATACTTTCTTTTGCCTTCTTCTTTTTTTTTTCTTTTATTTTTTCTCCTTTATGATGATTGACCTAATGGTCACTATTTTCATTATTTTATTAATCTTGGAGGACTGTTCTTTATTTTGAAGTCTTTCTCTGTTTAGAATACAGAGTCCTAGAGGTCACTTAGGAAGAAAGAATCTTTGAACATCCACTATTCAGAGACACAGAAAAATTAGAACTGTCATTTCTAGAAGTACATATTGACAGAACACTGCTATTTTTTAGTCTAACTTTGTTTTGAGAAACTGTTTAATACAGCACTGTCTATCAAGTGGATATAGAGGACCTAAATATGAAGGATAATTTGAAAGCACTCGATATCAGTGTTATGTCAATTACCAATTATAGCATATTGAAAGCATTCTAAATGACATACACTCACATTTTTTCAACAAAGATACTGCAAACAGAGATACGTATCTGCCAAACTCTTTTTACATGCATTTCCTTAGAATAGAAGTTCATGTAATGATATGTCTTTTTGTGTTTACATGTGCCTGTCTGTCCCACTGTATATAATTTCTGAAAAAGTTTTTGAGCTCACTGGCAGATTTGAATCAATAAAGAAAAAAACACATAAATATAATGAAATTTTGTGAAACTAAGCAGTAAAGTAAAGAAAAGATCATGAGTTCTACAGATTTCTATTAAACCACAGAGAGCGTATATTTATAAATGCCCCAGTCGCTCAATAGAGCAACACTCACTGCTTACAGGTCACAAATCTGAAAAAAAAACCCAAACACTTCATTAGTACCATGGCCACAAAGCAATTTTCATAGCTTTTGTGAACATTGTTCTATGAGGAATACTACATTTGAAATACTCTTGTGACTATAGTCTGTTAAATGCTTCATTCTCAGTTTTACAACAAAAGAAATATATGTGAAGTAAAAGTGTGCATATATGAGAATAATTTATACAGACATGTAGCTGCAAGGATGCACATATCGAGACAAAACTTGAATATGAATTTTTTATGACTTCCAAATTGGATTCCAGGATTTCTTTATTACTTTAGTGTCACATATGAGTGTGGTGGCTTTATAATTTCTATTTTTACTATCATAATATTTATTTATGGAAAGAAATTATTCCAGAAAAAAGAGCAGCTTTATCAAATACTGATCTGCACAATTTCCTTCATATTTTTCTTGGCTTTTTTCTTTTTACTTACTTTTTCTGCTACAAGGTCATGATCTGATTGTACAATGTTTGTAAGCACACAAGCCAAACGTGAAACCATTTGAAACATAATATCCAATGCAATAGTAATATGTCAGATAAAAAAAAAACAAACCAAAACAAAGCAACAAAAAAAATCTTAGAATTAAGCAAATTAATAATTTATAACTCTTTCAATAGACTCTTCACTTGCTCTTGAATGGCAGTTCAACATAATAAAAGGTATGTGATATTACAGGGGAATTTAATCTGATTATTTTTCAACACTGAAAGTATTCTGGAAAAATTAACTGAGTAGTAGAAGTTTCATTTCAGAACAAACCAGGGAAAACATGAAATCTCCTTCTCTGTGGTAAAGAAAAAATCTAGAAGGGTTTTTTTTAACATTTTGAATGTCCTAATCCTAACTTTATATAAATAGATACAGGGACATGGACATATATGTATACACACGCATAAATTTAAAAGATCTTGACAGGCTAGTAAATGAGTGTTCAATATTATTTGTGAGTTATCATTATTCTAGATAAAATCCTACAAAATACTCAAAAAGTTCTCAAGTGAGGTGTTCACATTTTAACACTTCTACAAGTGAAATCACTATGGTAAGTGACTATTTTTTCTGGTCCATTATTTTAATCCTTCAGTAGAGATATGAACTGAGAATCTGGCATTATTAATCAGTAACATAGTTTTAAAGCTATTTATCACCATGATCTTAAAAAGTATTTAGGACTCAGCTTCTCTTCCAAGGCCTGATATGTTGTGGTAGGTTCCGCTAAAGACCATGGGAGCAATAAAATACTTACATACAGTTTAGTGTCTGAGTGGTATTATAATAAACCAATATCTGATAAATAAAGTTTGATTCAGTTGCCACAGAAAAGTATCTAATGCTGTTTGAGATACAATGGAGTATTGCATCCTGACAGTCGCTCCACAGGAGTGATACAGCTGGATATTGCAGTCCCTTGAAGAAATAATGCTTTGTTACCTAAATAGGGGTTCTACAGCCTGGAACAGAATCTCACCCTTTACAGCTTGGTAGGATTCACTGCATTATTAGATTTTCAGTACAATATCCTCAAAGAAATTGTTGTGATCTCTATCAGCCACACCAGCTTTGTCAAGTGCTAACACCGTATGACTTACCTTGGACTAGTTATCCTGTGTGCTGGGATTCATTGCAATACTTCCGATAATAAAATTGTAGACATCTGCATGCGAGCTAGTCACAATAATTTCAGTAACTAATTTAAGGTACAATTCATCTTATCAACAGAAGTGTCTGAACTAAGGCCTGTGTCATAGAAGTTCTGGCTTTTATCATTTGACTGCATTGGTAGGGTGGCTAACTGATCTGTAGACATACAAGAGATGTCATACCGATCCCAGCTACAAAAATATTTTACTCTTCAGTGATATATATATAAATATATATATATATGCCTCAGTCCTAGTCTTTTAATGCTCAAGGGGGTACGTGCCTATGTCAATTGTGGGTCTGAATGCTCAATTCAACAGCAATTATGTTTTCACTGAAATTAGAGCCCTAGTTTGAAATTACTATGTCTCAAAGCTTTGACTGCTAAAATCTCTGTTATACATAGAACCAGAAAGACAAGCACAAAGCAAGGAATAATTGGCTATGTCTCACTGAGTCGACCAGAGGCAGAATTGATGATGTCTAAGGCTGCTAAATAAAAAACCAGAGACCCATCTATCTCTGCTCCTCATGCCAGGTGTCACAAAGTGACTTAAGAAGTTACATTCCTTAAGGACATACCTCTTCAGAACTGACAAGAGAAAACTGGAGAGGAAACTGAAATCCTTGACCTCACCATATACACTGCTTTCTGTTACCTCATTTCATAGCAATGTTATGAATTTCTGTAACATTCTGTTCCTCTCCCTCTAAAGGCCAAGCCGTCAGCTAGACAAGTCTGGATATAAACTAGTTGATAACTACTTGGCCTCAAGGAGAGAGGTTGGTCTTTGACTCACTTTTATTAAGCAGTTTAGGCAAAGGGCCATTTCTGTCTATAATCCATTGCTTTTTAATGTGGACCAGAACATTAGTAAGACAGCAGCTTCTACCAATCTGCTCTATGAACGAAATGTCTCCAGGGAAAAAGACTGAAAACAATCTTCTGCTTTTTTAACAGTCACAGAAGGTTATACTTACAAAATGTTCATGTAATTGCACAAAACATGAGAGTCTAATTTTTCTTTCACTTATGACTTTGCCTGACAACTTTGCTAGCATCTGTGGAAATTTTCTCAGCAAATTTCACAGGCTAATTTGTGAAAAGAATCAAAAGGCTGAACAGCATAATATCAGAATATAAATTACAAGAAACAATCTATTATGTTTTCAGATCTTCTGCTTAAATTTTCAGATGCAAGACTTACACCCTGATTCTTCAGATATATTGCAAATTTGCTTTCTCATAATTATGATCTGTTAACTAGCAATTGTGCTATGTCAGTTCAAAGCCACTTCTTTAATCAGATCTTGCTGATTCTTATTAGGTATTGTTTTCTGCTACCACAGTTGTGGTCGCATTTCTGATCCATATTGTCCACATAAATGATTTCTTGGTCATTAAACTTATTTAATTTCTTAATACAATTATAAGAGGTATCATCTTAGTACTTGCAAAACAGAGGGCTCAGATTCCTGGAATTTCTCAGACTTCTTTTTTGCTACACTTGCTTTCTACTTTTGCTTAAAGCTGTTCTTCCATCTGTTTCTACCAAAACCCATGTATTTGAAGATATTAAACAACACATATTTTATTAACTGACATTATATGGTATGTTCTTAGCTTGGCACATTCTTTAAAACATAAGAAAGAAAGTTTCTTTTAAAACATAAAACATTTTATAGAAAAGAACTGAGTACTTCAGTAGTAGAAGTAGCAGCCACTCTCTTAAGTACAGAAATGATTCAGTAGAGAGTAAATACAAGCACACATTTCTTTGTTGTCTGGGGCTCAGAAGAGCTTCCAGTCTGAGCACATAGATGGAGGAGAAAATAGAAGTTAGGAGAAATATATTATGCGACAACAGCAAAAATACAGATTTTTTTTTCTTTTCCTATTATGGAATGAATATATGCATTAAAAAAAAAAAAAAAAAAAAAGGCAAAACCAAAACACTCTGGAAAAATTGGAAAGTAAAGATTATGTGGAAAAGAGGGAAGATAACACAATGAAATTGATGTGAAGAGACTGAGAGAAAGATGAAGCAAAAGTACCAAGTCACTGCAGTTCTTGGAGGCTATCTACACAGAAAAAAGTGGCCTCACATTGACCTTTCGTGAAATATTGGAACTGACTCAGAGGGTATTGTGCCTTGGATTATACTTGGTGATGTACCAAATTACCAAATAAACAGTTCCAGCCACTCTGTATTTTCTACAGGTTACTAACATCCAGCACAGGGGAAGTCCAGAGCTGTTTGCTATAGAAAGTTTGGCCAAAAATGAAATCCAGGAGGGGAGTGTAAACACAAAGGAAGTGAGAAGCTCTTCAGAAATTATGCTAGAAAAAAAAGAATACTCTTTTTTTAAATTTTTTTGTAGATAGAGTTTTGGGTGAGAGTTTTACCTCTCAAGGTGCTTAATTTCTTTCTAATTTCTGAAGTAAAACCTCCCTGATGTGCAAACTTCTTTAATCTACGAAAACAGCCTGAGTATGCTGTCCTTCAGTGCCCATGTTTTCAAAGTTATTTGAGGCTGAAGTCTGAATTCATTAAGATTTTGTTCTTTCAAAATTCTGTACATTCAATTATAGATGGCCATCTCATGTTTATTGCACAAAGAGACTCATAAATTAATTGCATTAGTAATAATCACTACTTGGTCCAATTGGAAACTTTCTTGTTTGAATTTATTTAAAACATAGCGTGAACAAGTAGGGTCACTTTCCTTTTGCAGTATCCAGAATTTATTTAGGTAAAGAAAGACACATATGTTGTTTGAATAATGTAAAGTCCTGAAAGAAAATACTCTTTATACTGGACTGTAGAACAGTTCTCATATTTTTCTTCCATATCTCTTGTCTGTTCCAAGTAAAGAAGTTTTTTTCTCAAGTGTTAACTAGAGAAAGAATATGTTCACATCCCTCTCTACACATTATATCTGCTAGGATTTGCTTTTGGAGATGTAGATTAAGTAGTTCAAACAAAATAAGAACTGAAATATGAATAAACAATATAATTTCTGAAACCCTTGTCTACTAGGCTACAAGAGCAAAGGGAGGTAAAACTTTCTCTACTGTCACAGTCTAGAAGAGAAGGTGTTTTAACTATCTAACTCCAAAGTAATATTCAAGGCTAGTAAAACAGGTAGAACCCTGAAGAGCTTTATAAATGAAAATGTATTTCCATCAGCACTCCATATTTCTTACGTAAGATGGCTTATGCTTCTTTATGTTGTATTTTGTATGTCTCATTTTAAAGTATTTTTTGAGAGCCTGAGTTTGCTGTAGAAAAATTAAGAAACAGATGTTTAAATTTTGGCTCATTGTTCAAATACCAAATCCATTTAATTTCTAATTCTCAGGAACTGGTTGCAGAGAAGGTATAGTCAAAAGCATCTACCAATAGTATGATTAGTATAAAAGTTTCTTCATACATGCTGTTCAACACTCCACATGTATACTGCAAATTCATTTTCAGGAGGTTTCTTTTCCATTCATCAGTGATTTAATGGTGTATAAGTCTGTGGTGCCTCTGAATAACTGTGGGTGATTGATTGTTTTATTTTTACTAGATAAGGCATAATTAATATGCAAATTATTTTCATTTTTGTGGGGGAGAGAAGCAGGTTGGTATCTTAATGAGCAATATGTGAGCAGTGGGAAAATGACAGAATAAATATCAGGAGAGTTTATTTGTGTGTGTTCCGAGGGAAAGAAATTACAAAATTCTCTGTCCCTTACTGCTAAACAAGTGTGCAAAATAGTGCATCAGAAGGCACCTTCAGAAACAGCAGGAATTGAGGTATAAATGGAAACAAGAGATGAGAAGAAAGACATTAATGATTGCCCTGTAGGCAAGAACAGTAGCAAAGCCATACAGGAGAGATCAGGACAAAAAAATTCTAAGGAACAAATATGGGATGATAAACATCTAACCTAAGATTCTCATTTGTAATACTCGTGTTGACCTCAGAAGAAGTAAAAAAAAAAAACTTTAACGTGTTCTGTTTCATATGATTTGTATTAACTTTACAAGGCTAGTACTCTCTGGCATAGTTAGAAATTAATACTTAATCACAGTTTTAATGTTTACACTATTCTTACTTATCTAGACACTAGTAGAAGACATTAATTATTATTTCCAGTGTTCAAGTCTCTTCAACACAAGAACTCCTTGACCCAAAAGTTGTTTTTATGTTTTCAGTTATCCTCACTGAATTTCTTTTGTTAAACTTGTTCGGACTCTCTCAAAATGCATAAAAACATTCACTATCTTGTAACAGGGAATTTTTCACTTAGATAGCACATTTTATAAAGAATCTAGTAATTCCTAATGCAGACCAGGCTGAAGAAAATAATAAAATAGATAAACAAATATATTTATTAAAAAAAAAACCACCTGTGATGTTTTGCTACACATCATGGTAACAAAATAGGTGAGAAAAGGAAGGGAAAACACTCTTAATTTACTGTAGTTAGATTAATAAGTAAGTTCTTGCTTGCAAAATTTCTGAAAAAAATGATTCATAAATATCTTTTTTTTATATGTTCATCTCAGAGAAAGCACCATTCTGAGGGAGAAAATCTTCTATTCAGAGTCCTTCCATTTCTCTGCATTTATTTAGTACTTTTTCTCCAAATTAAGTCTTCTTCTTACATTTCTCTGAGACACCTCACCCATTTGCCTTAACTGAAATCTGTCTCACATTCACACTCTTTTAGAAAGGTAACTATTCCTTTTTTAGAAAAGGCATCACCTCCTTGACTTGACTTACCAGTTAACCTCAAGTTATAAAACTCTTCCTCTTTATGACATGACATACTTACATATTCAATTATTACTCTAATTCTGGCTTTTATTTCTTATTGGGAAAGTTAAACCCACACATTTTCTTTCTGGCCTTCATCTGACATTAGGCATGAGTGTTTGTAATGATTGCATCATTCGTAAAGCTTGCTGTGGAAAAATTTAAAGTGCATTTTGAGTGGACTTTAATACCTAGATGTACAGACTGTTTACACTCTCTGTTACAGCATTGCACTGAAGGACTATAAATTCTTCCACTTGGATTAAAATTTTCCCTAGTACCATTAGAAAGGGGTTAAGATCATCGTAGATTTTAGGTTCATGGCTAAATCTCCAGCTGCTGTGTAGTAACTTGGTCGTAAACTAGACTGTTATTAAGTCATTCACACTGATAGTGAGAACGTCAATGTTTCCTTTTTAGCTTGTGCATTCAAAATAAATTGATCAGAAATGTAAAACAGCATATTCTTGAGCATAGAAGGACAATTTCTTGATCGAGTTAGAAAAATATATCTCTGTTATGCCGTAATTCCATCCCCTGCTTTCCTTCTCTTTTCGCTATTGTTTATCAGAATCAGAAAAAAAGAGAAAACACACGTGGAAATTGCATAAAGTAAGGTTTTGCCAAGGAGAAACATTCAAAAATCTTATTAATATATCAATTTTAATTAAATCTACCAGAAGATAATTTCAATAAGTCTTCCATACTATTCTCTCGTTACTAAACAGCTCTATTAAGCCTTGTTTAAGAGAACAGAAACTAAGAATATAAAATGTTCAAAACAGGATCTGGATATACATTGATCTGTATGGCAGTAACATCTGTTAGAATACAGTGGCATGATTTGTTTTCAGTTGGCAAGAATTCTGACATGTGAAGTGTGTGGCCCTTGCATACATGTAAGTTCGTGTGAAAAAATACATCCTCTCCTCCTCCAAAGACTGATTCTGAGGAAACAGTCCACCCACAACCATTTTCATTACTTTTTTTCACAATCATAAGGTTGTCCTTGCCACTATAGGTATCATAGAAGCCAATGAAGTTTAACTAGAAAAAAAAAGAGAATAAAATATGAATAAAAGGCCTTCAGAACATGTAGACTTGTTTGGAAACTGTGACACTTTATCTGTACTCAGTGACAACACAGCAAAAATTAGCTGGAGCTGAAGAACATTCCTCCGTTTGATACTAGAGATTGGCCAAGTCCTTAAGAAATTTCCACTGAAATAAAATAGCGCTTACACTCATAAGAATAAAACCTTGAGTAAGGATTTATCTTGAGCAGTCAAGGTGCTATATGATCATGAGTATACATACAGAGTTCCAGGACATGTTAACATGATCAGTATCTGAAAATGCCCTAACTGGGGAAATATGGACTAAAATATTATGAAAATGAAAATCATTGTAGCTATTTCAGGTAACACCAACAAGTATACTCAGCAAGGCTCTTAGTAAAAATGACTACTTTAAGTGAAAGTTTAAGTGGAAGCAACTACCACTTGAATAATGCATGATTCTGGTAATTGTGTAGAATCAGTCTTTCATTGTTGAAAGTAATTTAAACATGTGGTATAAAATATGTAAAAAGCAACTGAAATTACTGGAATGTAGAGCAACCTCATGATTTTCAGACTCAAAAGAAATATATAAACAATTAAATATGAAACATTAAATTTTTCATATCATACATACAATATTTTATTGACACATCAAAGAAAAAGACCAGAAACTATTATATAAAAATAAGAAAAGCCTTTTTAATGCAAATTACACAAGTAACTCATATTCCATATAAAACAGATGAATGTATTGTTTAGAAACTTAAAATTTAAATGCCTGGATGATTTTTATTCCCCACATATTTTGCACCTATATCAGGAGACAGAGGAAAATGGATTTCATAATATGTTCTCAATTTTATTTGATACAAATTATTGTTAATTTTATTGCACAAATTATTGTGCAGTAACCAAAATCTCATCTACTTTTTGGATAAATCCTTTGATATTTCTACATTGATATATCAAATTCTTTAGTTGAATTTGATCTACATGTGTAGAAACTCTGCATAACAAATCTCTTAAGGATAAGAGACATCCAAAGAGAGAGACTTTGTTCTTTACACAAGGTTATTGATTTCAAGTATAATCCCTCTGGTCTTAATTGCCTTTTTATAATTCTTTTTCTAACATTTTCAGAAGAAAAGTGCTCACTTTCTTCACAGTTGTGGGTCTCATCTAATTCAGGATATTTTGTGATTATATTTAGTATACATATATGTTCCAGTATTTTATATATAAATACATTCTATCAATATACTAGAATACTCGCCATCCTTTGCTGGATCCACAGTGTTGCATAGTATCAGGAGAAGAGAAAAAAGGCTGAAGTGCTTATTGCCATCTTTGTCTTAGTCTTTAATACAGAACAGTCTTTAATACAGAACAGTCTTTAATACAGGTATCCTGTCCTCAGGATATCCAGCTCCTAGAGCTGGAAGTTAGTGGCCCCACAATCCAGAAGGTAATGGCTAGTGCTAATCTGCTATGCAAATTAGACAATAATTAGGCAATATGGGCCTGAATGGGGCAAATCCAAGAGTAATGAAGGAGCTGTCATTTATCAGCAGTCCTGGTTATCTAGAGAAGTTGCCCAGAGAGGTCATGGAGTCTCTGGAAGTGTTCAAAATATGTATGAATGTAACACTTAGGGATATGGTTTAGGGGTGATTGTGGTGGTGTGAGGTTGGCAGTTGGACTAGATGATATTGAAGGTCCCTTCCAACCTTGATTATTCTGGTATTTTGTGAAATATCAAATATGAATAATTTTTTTTGGTCATGTAGAAGAATACAATATAGGTATATTTAGAGAAATTAGACTATATTTTGAGTAAATGAAGTTTGTTGTGCACTTGTTTCTTTGTTTGGGGTTTTGTTTTTCCCAAAGGGAGTTTTATAACCCTATCTCTGTAACATGTGAGCTCCACATTTAGATATGAGATTCTTCTGTCTGTTTGTGTATAATAAACCAAGATTTTCAACTACTAAAACCTTGCATTCAATTCATTTGGTTGTTTTGCATTTTTTGGAATTCAGGCCATCACTTTAAATTTGTAAATGCTAATTTAGGATATTAATTGCAGGCATTTATTTCTAAAAGCAGTTAAAATTTTCTAAAATAAAAAGGTAGGCAGCTAGAGATCACATGCACCTATGTTAGATATTTTTGTCCACTGTCTATAGAGGAAAGTCAGTCCTCATTATCTGTTTTTCTAATTAGCTGAATCTCTTTCACTGAGTCTGTTGTCAACAAATTGACAAATAGTACATTTTCTTTTTTCAGTGTGCTCAGCTTCTGTCTAAGAGGCCAGGCAAGAGAGAGGACTTATCCAAGCATTTGCACATTTTCTAGAGCATTTACAATTTCTAGAGTATTTGTGTCTGAAGCAGAAATTTCACAATCTGAACTCTAGGCAGCTTGCTCATACAAACTCAAAACATTATATCCAAATCTGTGCAGATTTGAAATCACCTCTCTATTAGCAAAAGATGTCTTGCCTGTCATGCCATGAAATACCTTGCATAGAAAGCTTTTTTACCTTTCAGATGGAGGTGAGCTATATCTGTCAAGACAGCAAGCTATTCAGCCACGCTAAATCTCTCCAGAATGTAGTGGGTGGAGCTGTGAGATTCTTATCTATTGTCTCAGAGTTAATTTTATTGTTCCTGTTTTTAAGTCTAGCAATAATCTAATGTAAAATGCAGCCATGTCCAAAACCTCAGATGTACTCCCTTCGTCCCTGAGACAGATTTCATGTTGCTAGGTCCTCATTTTATTCTGTAATTCTGGTATGTCTTGCTATATAGCCTCAAAAGGAAAGTTGGCATTAGATTTGTCAAAGGTGTATCTTTATTTAGAAATACTCTCCTCAAATGTGGGTTTAACCTTTTCTATGCCCATCTTGCAATCCCCATAAATCAGGTCTCATTTATGCAAAAAGCTTATTAGTATGCTCCTCTTTCTGGCAGACATTAGCCAGACCAAATGTAAAGTGGATAAAGGCACCTCTCATTTCATATTAATTTACTTTATAGTCAATAGAAATCTGCAGGACATGATGCTTATGACATTCTACAGATGTGCAAAGGGACCTGATCAGTCTTTCTCTTCCTGACAAATTAAAAACTTTAAAGCAGCCTTTTTCTTGTACTACTCATCAGTCATTTCCAGAGAGGAGCCATTTGGTTAGCTCGTGAAACAGCTGAGGGGAATTCGTGCATCAAAACAGTCAGGGGAGGTGATTCAGTTGGGAAGTAATGAAGTTCTATGGCTAAATATTTCTTTTTTTTGTATCTTTACAACTGAAGGAGCAAAGCTAGAATAAAAGGATAGTCCAGGTAAGTTAACACAAAGACTGATAGATAAAAACAAATGAAAAAAAATCTCAAACTAGTTCCTAAATTAAGCAGATAACATTATTCTCTGTCAGTCCTCAGAGACACCGAATTTATTTTGATTACTTCTTTGGTGGTCAGGCATGTAAACTTTTAGAAAGATGGTAAAATTTCAATGCAGTAGCATCTTAATGGGCAGGAACTTAACACTCTGAATTCCTGAGAAATTTGCAATTTCAATTTTATGTGCTCAGTCCAAGAAATAACTTCACCTTCTTCAAGTGACTGCATGCATTTTCCAGTAAATTTATGGTTATGTGTCAGAAAAAAAACAACAAACCAAAAGATTTAGGAA
This sequence comes from Vidua macroura, assembly GCF_024509145.1. Classification (NCBI taxonomy): domain Eukaryota; kingdom Metazoa; phylum Chordata; class Aves; order Passeriformes; family Viduidae; genus Vidua; species Vidua macroura. The sequence continues at coordinate 58,251,034 of NC_071572.1, read as the reverse complement.
ACACAAAGAGACAGAGACATATGGGCTAAACCTGCAGAATTTTTCAAGCATTGTCATCAAGTTTCCCCTTCTATGGACTTCTATGGATTTCCATGTAGGAAGAAGTGATCAAGTCATTGATTGCTATGCACATCCCTCTTAAATTTATGCTTAAAGTTCATTCTTTAAGCATATGGCAGTCTTAAGACAAGTTTACAATTGAACTTGAAAATGTTTAATATTAATCATTTGGTGAAAAACAATTGGAACTACTTGGTTATTTTAGTAATACACATTTTGAATCAAGTATTTTAAGCCATTTTAATTTATATTATATTGTACCTCTGAAAAGGTGCACTCTTTTATTGGTAGCTATATTTGGTGCTATGCAGAGTCGCACTCTTTCTCCCAGGTCCGGGGCAGCTCCGGCGCCCTTCGGCACCGCCCCCGCCCGGACTTCCTGGTCCATCGCTTCTCTTCTGCCTGCTGCTGCCACTGGCACGCCGGTCGGGGTCTGCCGGCTTCTGTCGCCCGCACGAGGGTCCGAGGCAAAGAGGGAAGGAATGTCAGATCACCCACGAAGGAAGTCAGGAAGGCTTTATTGTTGCTGAGAGCTGTGGTGGGGGGGTAGCGACCCACACTTCCCACTCCATGTGGGGGAAATGGCGCCAGGACACGGGAGGGAGCGGGATGATATAGGGGATGTGATAGGGAGGGCAGACGCCGCCCCCCAATTGGTGCAGGTGCCGCGGTGATGATGTAAGACAGTGACCAACCAGGGAACCACAGGGGCGGACACCAAGCCTCAGGCTGAGTGGGATCATGGGGATGGGGTGGCAGACACGGGGGTTCCTGGGGCCAGACGGGGGAGTCGTTACAGAAGTGGCAGGGGGGAAAATCCAATGGCAGGCAGCCTGGGGCCAGAAACCACGGAGGTGTGGGAAGACATGGGGGAAGCATGGGGTTACACAGGACTCGGCTAGCTAACACAAATAAGAATCCCTAAAATCCAATCCCAGGATGCAACAGTGCTAGAAATTGAATATCTAAGAAAAAAGATTGAGCATAAGTTCTTGTAGCAGCTGCCCAGGTGTGCTTGGATGGACAAAAAGTATTCCAACTGGCTCTAATAGACTTCAGGACACAGCTGAAGTCTTTGGCCAAGACAGTGGCTCCTTGGAGAAAATGTATTTAGAAAGGGAAAAATGCTGGTGGGACTTTGGCTCTTGATGAAGTTCACAGTTCTTTATGTTTACATACTTTATGTTTACATACTGCCACAGTTCTTTATGTTTACTTTTTCACACATTGATGTAAAAAAGGAAAATATGTCAACCCTTATTTTTCTATTTTTCTATTACATATATTAAGTTTTAATTCATATAGACATACTTTCCTTTTATACTGTTTTCATTCATTTGCAAATTATGATACTTCTTCAAAATTAATTCTAAATAAAAATCTTACAGTGTTAGATAAATGCAAATTGGAAACATTTCCAGTTTTAGAACAATTCTAGAAGAATCTGATAACCTTACACTTATAGGAAACTGACAGCACAACACTAATTCTTAAACAAAACTGTTTTCCAAGCTCTTTTTTTAATAACTGTACATAAAGATATATTTACTGAACTTAACAGTCTGGAATTACTTTAATGCTTTCAAGTTAGTAATAATTGCACAAATTATCCCTGAGCTGAAAGTGCATGCTCACTATACAAAAAAAGAATAATTCATATTTGCTGAACAGCAAGGTCCTCAAAATGTATTTGCAACATCAATACTGAACAATACTGAAAAAATTCTGCCTTACATTCAATTCTCAGTCTAAAACTGCAGTGAAAAAAATGTTTGCCAGAAGGTGGAAAATAAGGTTCTGCTTCATTTTTAGTTGAAACATGAAGTAAAAGGGCAGGGGTACTTGGGTGATCAGGGAATGGATAACTTTTCATGCAAAGAGGATAAGAAAGGTAGGTAGCAAGTTAATATGAACTCTTAAGAGCTTGCTGTATAAACATTTAAAGGAAGGGAAACAACTCAGGGGAAAGCTTTTTTACAATTATTTTTTGGCTACAAAAGACAAGGTCACTATGAGATCAATGTGAGGCTCTGGAGTAGTTTCCCACCATAAATAAAATTTAAAACAATATATAAAAATACTAATTAGCATGTGTCATGGTTTGACGCTGGCGCAATGCCAGTGCCCCCATGAAAATACACCTTCCCCAAATGAGTGCTGTGAAATGCGACCAGAGACAGAGTAGAGCAGGCTCAAGCTTAAAAATGAATAAAAGAACTTTATTAACCTACAACTATAATAAAAGACACACACAGAATTCAGAATGAAAACCTTCCAAAACATTCCTCCTCCCCCCACCCAATTTCCAACAAAGCACATTGAGACAAAACCTGGACTCCCAATCAGTTTACCACCCCTCAGATAACCAATACTCAGTCGATCAAGGGAGAGAGGAGTCTCTCTTGTACCATAGACCCCCCCCCAGGAAACACAATTGCAATCTCTTGTGTTTCTGTGTCACCCATGGCACCGCCCGGAGAAGGTCTGCCAGTGTGACATCCTCCTTCCATGCACAGTGCTCTCACCACTGTGCATGGACTGACGCTGCTCATAGTGTTCCTTTAAGGATGCTTTGCCAAGGACCCAAGAACAACAGTTTCTCATTTTGGGACAACAGTCCCCCCCATTTCCTCCTCCCCTAGGGCCGAGGGTCTCAAGAACAGAGATCTTCTTTCCCCGAAGACAGACGGCACCACCACACCCTCCTCAACTTTTCTCTGTTCATTCCACTCCTTCACATGCAATCAATGCAGCCAGTCATTCCCTTGGCTCCAACATTACATCCCCCTAAGAATACAGTCTCTGTTGCAGGAGAAATTGCTTTGATCTATGGCTATACAAGAAAAGTCCAGCCAAGGCCACTCCATTTCTCCTTCTAACATCTCGGGCCCCAGGCCATCTCTCTTCTCTTTCAGATTGAGGAGGATTAATGTTTCACAAAGCTTTCATTTTCCAAGAAGGGGTTAAAATTCTTGAGCTCCCAGGATGGCTGGAATCTTGACTGCCCAGGACTCCAGCTCCCACGGCTGGGCACCCCCCCCCGCCCTGGCCCCCCCCCCCCCCCCCCGCTTCACTTTCTTCTCTGCCGGCATATTGCCAGCACATGATATCAAATTTCCAGGTGCCTTCAGGCTCTCTCTCACTTCCTCTGGGGGGTGGGAATAAAGATATCTCAGATTTTCTCCACCCTTCCATCCAGTCAGGTCCCAGTCCCTTCAGCCCTTGGCCTACCTCTCTATGGCCTCCTAGGCCATATGGCTTCCCCTCCCCCACCCGGCCTGTGGCTAGGCAGAGGAGGTCTGCCCTCTTTACTGACTGGAACAAAAGAGAGAGTTCCCCTGGGCGTTCTCTGCTTTTAACCCCCTGTCTTCTCAGAGGTGTGCCCATGTCTTCAGTGGTTACACCAAGTATCAATATTCAAACCTGACCACTGTTTTGACCCCAGCTTCGTGAGAAAACTCACTTCCTTGTCAAACCAGGACAGCATGCTATCTGAATTGTATATAAAAATATTTATATAATAGAAGATGCCTGATAAAAGCAAAGTAGTTAAATGATTTCAACTCTGTTTTAGTTTATTGTGTTGCTTGTTTTTTTGTTTTGTTTTGTTTTGGGTTTTTTTTTTTTTTTGTTTTTTGTTTTTTTTTTTTATCAGGAGTTCTTCATGTACACTGGCACACATTCAGTTATAGTGAATATGGCACTGTAATTCGTTGACCCTGACTGGATGACAGGCACCTACCAAAGCTGCTCCATTGCTTCCCTTCTCTGCTGGACAGGGGAGAGAAAATATAACAAAGGTTCATGGGTTGAGAAAAGGACTGAGAGGCATCACTCACCAAATACTATCAAAAGCAAATCAGACTCAAACAGGGGAAATCAGCTGAATTTATTACTAACCAAAATCAGAGGAGGATAATGAGAAGTAAAATAAATCTTAAAAATATTTTTCCTTCACTCGTCCCTCCTTCCCAAGTTCTACCTTCTCCCCCTCAGCAGCTCAGGGAGACAGGGAATGGGATTGCACTCAGTTCATCACACACTGTTGTCCTGCTGCTCAGGGAGAGCTAATGTGATGTTCTTCCCATTGGAGGCAGTCTTCCAGAAGCTCCTTTAATGTGAGTCCGTCCCACAGGCAACAATTCTTCATGAACTGCTCCAGTGTGCGTCACTTTTCCATGAGGTACAGTCCTTCAGGCACAGTCTGCTTCAGTGAGGGTACCCCATGGGGTCACAAGTCCTGCCAATAAACATTTTTCAATGTGGACTTTTCTCTCCACAGGTCTGCAGGTCCCTGCCAAGAGCCTTCTCCAGCACAGGCTTCCCATGTGTTCACAGCATGCTTTCAGGCATGGGTCTCCTCCACAATCTGCAGGTGGATCTCTGCACTTCCATTAATGTGTCAAGGGGACTGCCTGCTTCTCCATGGGCTTCATCATGGGCTACAGAGGAATCTCATCTCTGGCAGTTGGAGCACCTTCTCCTCCTCCTTCTGTGCTGACCTTGGTGTCTGCAGGGCTGCTACTGTCACACATTCTCAACCTGCTCTTCTCGACTGCAATTAAAAATCTTAACTGTGCAATATTCTTTTTTTTCTTCTTAAATATGCTATCACAGAAGTGTTACTGTCATCCCTTATTGGCTTGGTCTTGGCCAGCAGTGTGTCCATCCTGGAGCTGGCTGGCATTGTCTCTGCTGGACATGGGTGAAAGCATCTGGCAGCTTCTCACAGAAAACAACCCTTTTCTCTCCCTGCTACCAAAATCCGGCCACACAAGACGGATACAGAAACCAAAGAGAAGGGGTTCTGTGTGTGGCCTTAATTATTTTTTAAAACAGATTATTTCATTCTTAACAAAGGTTGTTCTCCATTCGGTCTCAGATTAGTATGCAAATTGCATTACACTTTTTTTTTTAATTGAAACCACAATGTCTTAATTTAACTAAATGTCAGGAAAATAGATTTATTTTCCTGGAGGGAAGATGGATAATTAAATCTTTCATGAAAATTATTAAGTCTTATTGAAAAAAACTAGTGCAAAACATTCAATTGTAATTGACTGAAAGAATGCTGTACTAAGAGAATATAGATCAAAATATTTGGCATGCACAACTGAGATGGGCCAAACAAGAAAAAAATAGTACTTAGACAAGAGGTAGACATCCACACATAGTAAATCATCTCTAGTCTTTTGTGAGTCTTCAAGAGCATGACAGCAAATATCATTAGGAATGACAATGCCAAATCAACATGTCCCTATAATTCCAGCTTTCATGATGTGGGGTTTCTATTATCATCTCCCCTAAAACAGATATAAAAACAGGAGGAAAAAAAAATCAAAATTAATAAAAATTATTATTGTCATGATCTCACTTGTAAGTCCTATTAAAAAGCCCTCTTGCTTCTATGGCATAGTAAGAATATACTGATTCTCTTATTCTTCTTTTATCCTCTTCTTTGCCTTTGCTGTTGGGCAGTGTCAGGCTACAGGTGCTCTGGGAGTTAGCCTACAAAGGCTGCTTTATTGCTCTTCACTGAACACCTTCCCACAGGGACCTTTAGTGTCACCTCAGTAATGCAACTAGCTGCCCCCAGTCCAGTGCCTGGAATACAATATTTATTTTTACCTTTGATTTATTTTCATATTCTCATGATGTCAGGAGACATTTGCAAAAGCTTGGCTTGATTTCTCATTTCTGTTATGTTGTATATTCTGACTGACATAATTTAAAGTTTAGGTTGTGGAAAGAAGGAAAAGAGAGGGAGTCTCTGAAAAAAAAGTACAGATGTGTTTTCAAAAAATAACTATGATTACTTTTAAGTTTGACATGTATTTAGTTAAAGTAATAGTATTCAGACTGGTTCTAAACAAAGCACAAGTTATAGAGCCCAAGGCAAAAAGCATATCAGTTCCCTCATTATTGCACATTGAGATAGAAGCAGAACTATGTAAGGGGAGCATAGAGGCATCCTTTAGAATTTAATTCTGAATACAATCTGTATCACTTTTAAACCACTGAATTTAAACCACACACATGGGAACCTAGCACTGGTTTGAAACTGGATATTTATTCCATAACACAGATAGGCATGAATATTCTTAGATAAGTTTTTGGATCAGTTGCAATCAGTTCCTTGATCATGACAGAAGGCAGATATTGGAATTGTTTTTGATTTGGATGCTGATATTTATACAGATCTCCAATTGAATTAAAGATGACAGAATATTTCTATTAATCATGCAATATATTAATTTGAAACTCGCAAATGGAAGAAGCTTCACTGCAGAGAGATGTTAGATCAGTCTTAGTGAATATTTAGTGCAGACAGTCACAGAATATCCTGAGCTGGAAGGGATCCACAGGGACCATTGAATTCCAGCTCCTGGCTCTGCACAGGACAGCCCAAGAATCATACTGTGCACCTGAGAACGTTGACTGAGTTAGAAATATAAAAGTTTTGTAATCTTACAGTGTTGTGATTTTGGGTTCCCAGCACTGCCCTTTGGGTTTTTTGTTTGCTGTTTGGATTAATCTGGTTTCAAAACAATTTTTTAATGAGACTATATTGCATTGTACAGAATAACCAGTGTCCATACATCTATTATTCACTCTCAGTGGTCCATAAAAGTTAGTGACCATTAAATATGCCATTGCAACACTGGCTTCATCCTGACATTTCTGACATTTAGAATATGCAAGATAGCGTTGCACTTTTGTCTGACAAGGGATCAACTTTTTTCTTGCTCAATTTGAAAGCACCTTAATTCAGCAAGACTGTGGCATCTGCATAGTCACTTTCCCTATTCCAGTTTCCTGTGTTTCAGAGGGGTAAGGGCTTTTCTTACATTTTTAATAATTTTCACTCACTCCATTTTCAGGTATGTGATACAGAAAATCATGCAATGTCCTGGTTTTCTCTCCATTCACTACAGCTAAAATAAGAATTAAGGGAAATTATATTCTTTCACATGTCCAGGTCAAGGTAGAGGCAAGTTAAGCACCTATTTTTATTCAGAGGAATACTCCCAGGGTAAGCTCTTACTGTTTGTATGCATGATGATAGGATTCATCTTGCTGAAATTTCAGCACTGACACCTGTATGGAGACTGTATGTGATAACAGAAATGTTTAATCTTTATTTCCAGATCACAGAGTATTCTGAGTTAGAAGGGACCCACAAGGGTCATCAAGTCCAACTCTTAAGTGAATGGCCTATACAGGGATTGAACCCACAACCTTGGTGTTCTTAGCACCATGCTCTGACAAACTGAGCAAATTTCTTGATTCGTAGCCTCTTCTTATAATTAATGAAGAGGAACACGTCATTCTAGGTTGCAGTTCATCTTATTCAAAAATAATCTGCCAAAATAAAACAGATAAACCATGCTTTAGGGTAACCTATTTGTCTGTTTCTTCATTTATTTTCTATAAAAAATTAAATTACTATCTCAGATTAAGATTTCCACACCTAAATAATTCTAGTATTAGGGCAAGTGAAACTCACTTTCATCCCCGTGATCTTATTTTTCTTCACTGAAGTCCGAATTTTTCTTAATTTGTCAAATGCATAAATGTTGCATAGTTTTGATTTAGTGAGAAATAGTTCACATGTCTTTCCATAATGAAATGATGCTTCCGTAGTAATGGGGTTTTGTTAAGCACATGGTAACTGACAGTTTTAATGTTTGACAAAACCAAAATCCATATTTTTCTTTTTTTTTTTTTCTGTTGTCATTAATGCAGACACTACAACAATGTAGCCTTATTCTAGAAACCAATTTTTAATTCTATTTGTGGTAAAAACAGTTGAACAGTGTAGGGGACTATCTATTATTCTGTTTTAGTACAGAATATTTTATATTTAGCCTGAAATATTGCTGAGGAGTTATAGCACAATATTATAAAGGATATAGACACGTTTTGTCCCTGTGTGGTAAAGAACACTCTGCTTCGGACTGACACGCAAAGCACAAGAAGGTTGCTTCTTTCCTTGTACAGGCAAGTTCCTCATAAAGCTAACATTTTATCTGTATTCTGTTAGCTTTTTTTATGAAACACCTGCAGGTGTTTTGATGTATTTAACAAAAGATCTATTAAGCATGTATAGTGGCTACAAACATTAAGAGGGATTGAGGACAAAATTACCAAAGACGTGCTTCAATGCATCCATTTGATTCAATGTGTTCTATGCTTAACTGTGTATATGCTGTTTTTTTCAAATTACAGAAGTCTCAATTAACATCCAGTGTTAATTAGATAATATCTAATTGGTTAATTAGTTAACATCTAATGGATCTTTCATGTTACATGGAAACCTCACATCTCACATATACTTGTAGAATTTTATTTGTAATACCAAATTTTCATGCAAATTTTGCAATGACCAAAATCTAATTACTCATTTCCACTAAGCCAAGCCATCTTGTGATTAAAGAAGTCTAATGCTACAGACTTATTTTATAAGATTTATTAATGAGCTATTTATAGTAACAGGGATGTTCTTAGGAATAGTTTTCTCAGCCTATGAAGCTGGGTCAGCCTGATATTAATGGAATATTTGTAATTTACTTAGCAAACCACCAAATGTGTCTGAGCAGCATTACTAAGTTACATATTTATGCATAATTCGAAGACATCTAAACTCAAATTTTTCATGCCAGATTGCTCTCCAGAACACATCAAATAGATTTAGTATACATAGAGAGCACATATTATCTAAGTACTTCATAAAGATCAATACCTGAAACATGCCTATTTAGAGACACCTCTTCCTATCAGGCTCATATAAATCTGCTTATTACAGTGGAGTTCTTTCTAATTAACTCTTGAGAAGAATCAAAACCTAAATGTAGACGTTAAAAGGAATGCACTAGTAGTGAATCATTTGCAATCTGTTTAAGCTCTGGTTATTAACTTCACTGCAAAATAATGGGATATTCTCACTTATGTGAGGGGTACATGTAAAAATTGTGAAAAAATAGATTTGCAAAAAAAGAAAAGGATGTAGGCTATGAAGGTAATGTAAAAAAGACAAATTATTTTTTATTTAAAATATAATTAAGTTTCAAACAACTTTTATAAATGCAGGTAGCATTTGGTTCTATGTTTTACCAAATATGTCTTTGAAAAAGTTTTTAAACACTATATATAATTTACAAGTCTTCATATATTTACGGCTAAAAGTACTGGGTAATAAAAAATATTATTTGATTTTTCTAGTGGCAGACAGCTTTCCTGAAATAAATGCAACATGTTTTTTTTTTTTAAATATGATATATCTACCGGACATAGAGCTTATGTCTTGTTTCCCCACAATCTGCTGTAATGACAAATTATCCAACTTAAAAATATACAACTACTGTATTAATTTTCTTTTATTTAAATTTCTTCTGCTTCAGCTGCCAATATTGTTTTTCTTTATGCTTTCACTGCTACATTAAAAAGCATTTTTAGATATCATCTTCCACAAATAATATGTTTAGATCATAGTTTCATATAATTTTAAAATAGTATATATGTTTCTATTACATTTTTGTTTTCAACACCAATATTTTAGAAACTTGTCTAGATTATCTTAAAACCTTACAAGAAATTAGACATCACTGTAGAAAAAATAGTGACAAAAATATTGTACCTACTAGTAGGAGATGTCATTTATCTGTGTAAAAAAGTGAATTTGAGATTTTAATTATTTTTATAATTAATCAGACTTCACCTCAAAAAATGTTTTGAATTTTTTTTTCAATAAATTATTTCCTTTGTACTTCTTAGCAAAAGAAGTAAGGGATTTGGTTTTCAAATTATTTGATTTGTAAATTTTACATGGCATTTGTTAGATGGCATGTTTTTACATAATTGTCAAGTCCCATATTATCAAAATGAATTCTGTTTCCTAGAAGCACTATTCATCTTTATCAGAGCTTAAGAGGAGTTATTTTCAAATGCTTATGTGAGAAATATATGTAAACAAAAGTTTGGAAGACAAAAGGACCCGATTCAGATTATCACATGTAGGTGTACAAAGCTATTTAAGATGATGAACTTTCTCTGCTACTCCAGATGGATATCATCACTCTGTGATATTATCTGTGATATTCACTCTGTGAATTTTTATCATAGATAACTACATGCGGGTAACCAAAGTAATGAAATTCTAGATGGTTATAGATTGATAAGAAAATTCATAATACCTTTGATACATATAGCAGTATTTTGTATTTCATAGACCAGAAATCTTAGAAAGCAAGGGAAGACTCCAAATGTGAATTACAAGATTCTAATATGAAGCATTGCTTAGAGCAGTTATTGATACATTGCATCCTCTCAAACTTTTACGTGAAATACTCAGAAAACTGTTGTGAATTACTGTGCTTTGAAAGTGAGTCAACAGACTAGCAATAATAAAAATACACAGAAATTAACATTTTTTTTTTTGTCATTTGGTCCTTAGGGTTTATGAAAATAGCTTTTAATTAGGCTTCAAGGTATTTCATATGAAGAGATAAGCATTAGCAATAGAAAGCTTGCTTACTGTGTTTGTTATTACTTTTTTCTGATTTGAATTGTGGCATAACTTGTCAGATTTTAACAGACATGTATTAATATTGCCTTCTGTTCTGGTTTGAAAGCAAAACCAGTGAGAGACTCGAAGTCAGAAATACAATTTATTGGGAAAAAGGAAAAGAAACAAAACACATGCAATAATACAAAAGGAAAACCACTGACAAAGTCAGAATACAAACTGACACCCCTTTGGCCAGCGTGTTGGTAGCAGTCCAAATTGGAGTGGCTACAGTCCTCCTGGAGTGGCAGATGTGGTTCTGTTGGAGCAGTGGTCCTGTAGAAAAGGTGTAGTTGGTCCAGTGGAAAACCCCAGCTGTGTCCGGTTGGGAACCCGTGGCAAGGCTGCCTCTCTGCCCAAAAATCCCAGAATATATCTAGGTAGGAATGCTTAGCTCCTCCCCCCTGGGTGGAGCATCTCACAATGGGCTCATGTCATTCCGAGTCATGCGGTAGGTCCTTGATCACCTGTTAAACAGAAAGGGCTCCTGGAGGGAGTTATCTCTGAGTCATGTGGCAAGACATTGATGGGCCCATTAACAGGAGATAAGGAAAACTGCCCAGAAAACAACTGCTACACAGATGGTAATAGAAAACATCCTGATTTTCAGTCTCGGACACCTTCATAAAGAAAATAAGTTGGTTGGTTGGTTGGTTTGTTTTCGACATGATAATAGAATGATCCATTATATAGAAAATTTCAGAAAACTAAGTTATTCTTCTGAAGAAAAATACATGAGTCCATTCTCTTAATGATGCCATTATTAGACAATGAAATACAGTGTACAGTTATGCTGTCCAATCTATAGGACAGTGGAACCCCCCCCAGATTTTCACTTCCCTAATATGAGGGTGGGAATTAAAACCTTGATAATTTCAAGTGTTTTGGATAAAAGGCTCGATCCCAATCCATCACCATCTTCTGTCTTATGAAGTGTAGGTCTTGACAGTGATTTAATGCTATGGATGTTGATACTGTTCATTGTGCATACTAAGAAGGAAGAAACTCCTGTAATTTTGTGACTAGTTTGTATGCACAACTGACTTTGTATATGTGCATATATATTGACATGGAAGGGCAAGGGAAGTAAGGGGAACAGCTCTCTGTGTGTGTAAATTCAGAGTAAAACTTGAGATTATTTCCATGAATGTTGGATCAATGCTCCAGCTTATCTTTCATGGCTATAGGGAAACCCCATATATTAATAGGGAAATTAATGTAGGGCACCTTAAACTAAATATTAATATTGTTCAATGCTGCAATTTAGAAAAAAAAGAATAACAGAAATCAAATTCATGTTATAATTCCATTGAGACAAAAAATTGAATATTGGTTTAGAAAACAAAATAAGGTATGAAGCTTCTGTTTTTAAAGTTTTTGTAAAAATATAAATGTAATAAATATTTGCACTTAAGGTAACAGTGTAAGACACTTATGGTGTCACTTGGCTCATGCTATACAGAAAGTTGAGGAGGGTGCCTAGCCACATTAAGAAATACATTGCTATGAAGATATGAGCATTGACCAGGTTTGTGAAATTTTGCTTGTGAAGGATACATACTTTTATTTTAAAAGAGAACTTTTATTTTGACAATAGACCCCCGAAAATCCCACCATAAACCCTTCAAATCTCAGTTTATTCTTCTTTTCACTTATCATGAAAAAATATTTAACCCAACATCCAAGAAGTCAACTCACACAAACATGATGTTTCTCAAGTCCATGTTTGAAAGCTATTGTATTGTGAATCAAACATTCCCAAATTCAGCTCCACAGAAGTATTTTGCAACTGTATATTGATTTTGTTTCCAATTAAAAGAACTCAAAAATTACATGTCAGCATCCTAAAGGAGCTTTAAAAGCCATAGCAAAAAGGCCTTTCACATTTTTCCAACAGTCTTGGACAAGAAACTTCTTGAAAAACAGACATATGAGTAAAAGACCCCACAGACAAAAAACAAACAAAAGAACCTACAATAAATAGAAACACAGTATTTCAGCATAAACATGTATGTACATTAGACTAAATTTTCTGCAATGTCATTGGAACAGAATTTCATATACATAGAATTTCAAGTTCCACTGAATTGTGAGTCCAGAACAGGAAAAAAATATTTAGGTTATGTTGGCTGGCTGTCACTTTTCAAATTTCTAATCACTTTTATGAAAGAAAAAAGGTGCAAGATGGAAAACAGTAACTATTAAAAAAATAATCTTAGTACGTGCCCTGTCCCCCCCCAAAAAAAAATCCAGAAAAAAATCCCCAAGAACTGTTACGCATAGTAGATGAAATTCCAGAGATTAAAAGCTTCTTAACTACTACCAATAACAAGTGTATTGGTTGTTTCACAGCAATATTACTGTTCACTTTCAAAGCATCCATAGACATTTGACCTTGGTTTTCAAGTGACCGTTTGAGTGTCAAAAGAAACACTTGGAAAAAAGTCAGAGATAATCACCATCAAGAGCATCTTTCCTCAGTGAGAAAAGTGATATAAAATATGACGAATTAAAAACATTTATCATCTTTCTGTTCTCTCCTTTTTTTGTCCTTAACTACAATGCAATCATTTTAGTGATTGATGTCTTTAAATTCATGTGTTTAACTTAGTCATATGACTAAAAATGAATTAAGTACTTAGTGGATAAAAACTCTTCACTGAATGTTAGAATATTATCATGTGATAAATTATATTAATTCTTTTAACTCTTATAATGCTTGTCAAATTTGTACTAAATTCTCTCTTGAAATACCTCTGTTAAGTTCAAATATACTAATCTGTATGAAAACCCTGCAAATAGTGTAGGTAGCACAGTATTTCAAGTTTGTAAGTATTGGAATTAGTTTTCTTAGTAGCTGCTGCAGAAAACAAGTTGAAATCTTAATTTTAGTCTAAAACCAAAACATATGTTTGATCTTGACTGAATCTTTATCTCCAGGCCACCTTCACTGAGGAGGAGAAGTCAGGTTAATATTTTAGGAATAGTCTATTCAGTATGCAAATAAAATTGAGTAGCAAATTATATGACTAGACACCAGATTTCACAGAGAGAAAATCACAGGATATTCTGAGTTAGAAGGTTCCCACAAGGATCAACAAATTCAGCTCTTAAATGACTGGTGCATATGGAGATCAACATCACTACCTTGGTGGTATTTGCACCATGCTCTAACCAACTGAGCTAACCTCAGGATCTTATTCAGTATTATTTGCAGAAGGTATGAGAATTGAAATGTGATGCAACAGAAGACAGAAATTAATTCTCAAAGTGAAGCCGTTTATTTAAAAGGACACAAGAAATTTCCCAGAGAAAGATCTAATTGAAAGATGTGTGGTACAACAAACATCTCTTCACAAAATCTATGGTCATTGAAATGAACCTATCTAATTGCAGACTTAAAAAACAGATTTGATACCTTTCTAATGGGTAACTCTTACTATAAGATATTGAAAATTAAAAAAAAAAAAAAAGAAGAAGCAGCTTGCTTCAAAAAGAAGGTAGAAGAGCTCATAAGAAATAATTCAAGGAACATGATCACTTACATAAAAATCATATCAGAAGTTCTTGACCCAAAAGCTGTCTGACCTTTGAGAATGTTCAGAGTATTATCATCATATATTTGTCCTAATCTCACATCTGTGTAGATGTGGTGTTTAGGGACATGGTGCGGTGTTAGCCTTGGCAGTGCTAGGTTTACAGCTGGACTTCATGGACTTAGAGGTCTTTTTCAATATAAATGACTCGATGTTTTCCCCCCCAAACATCTATTTTTGGCCATTGTAGTAAACAAGATCTAAACCAACATATACATGCTGTTTAATATGGTTTAATTGGAGTGTTTGAAGTAGTGTTAGCAGTAGTGGCAAAACAAAGTCCATCTATTACTTGTTTTCCAGGTCATATTAGTCAGATAGTGTTGGGAGGATGTAATCAAGGTCTTTTTTGAGGCGGATTGTCTTACTGCAGGCTTCAGCTATCATACAAATTCAACCTGAATTAGTTCATACTTTCAAACTCATCATTCAAGAAAGAACTGGCATGCTTTTAAGTTAAGAGTTATTTATTTTTTTTTTTTAATTTGTAAATTTCACTATGTTCATTGATTTGGAGTGCTCTTTCTAATAATATGTTTCATAGATGTTTCCATTTTTGAAAACAGACCTCTAAATTACATAATTTTATTACATCGTATTTATTATGTTAGGAAAAAATATATTGAGGCATGGGTTGGAGGTATCTATGGAATTTATAGTATTCACAGTGCAATCAATTCTATACTGTTATGATTCAGAGATATGTCATAAAAATATCTCTATTACATAGAAATATTTTTTTAACCTGTATGGATTTGTGACCTGGAACTAATGAGATTTTAACCTTCAAAAAATGGTGAAGCTCTGGATTCTGTGATGCAGTCTACACACTGCAGTGTCCTGTTTTGATCTGCCTTTCCTTTGTAGTATCCCAGTGTAAGTATTTAATCTCATAACTGCCATACCCATACAGTTGAGTTAATTTTTTTGTCTTTTAAAGAAGTATAAGAAATTTCCCATGGAAAATTCTGTATTTCATGCATATACTACTGAGTGATTATACTTTTGCCAAAATTAACATAATATACTTGTATATGTTATATTAATTATTATTTAACATCATAATTCTAAATATCTAATTTTGATTGTTTAATAGACTAGAAAATAATTTAATCAAGTGATTGATATCTCCTTAAAAAAGTTATATTACTAGGTTAAAGTCTCAATCTGTTTTGAATTATTATCAGGCCCTCTGGCAGATTATTTGTTTGTAGAATAAGAGGAGTGCTTAAACACTAAGCACTGAGTAATAATAATAGCATAGTCGTACTGTGCATCCATGTATCCCTGTAAGATTTTCAGGGTATTCCTCTGGGTATGTTTTTGTACTTGCCTTTTTGGTTTTGATTAAGTACTCAGAACCTCAGGAATACATTTCTCCAGTATTTATGCTGTTACCTCTGCTCTGCTCTCATAGGCATGAGCAGATGCCAAGATGCAATTGCAGCATGCTGAGAAGGTGGGGGTAAAAGCTGCTTCTCATACCGTTCTACTGCTTCTGTCCACAAGTTACCCATGTCCATTTCGCACATGACTGTGTTTAAGTAAGCTCTCAAGTTATCTTCTCTTAGTACCCAGTAATAACATTGATACAATTAATAAATGTGAACTCTCCACACGGCACCTTATTCGAAGCGTAGGGAAGTCATTCTGGAAGGCTTATGAACACTGAAAAGGAGGACCTTTATGAGATAAAAATGTATCTCTATTACTTTTCTTTGTAAAGTGTCCTAGTTCTTAATATTTTATTCATGTCCAGATATATTTATAATGAAAAACACTTTAAAAATTACTATCATTATATCACATAATACATGATTGGACAGGGCAAATCTGTAGTCCGTCTAAGAGTAAGAAATAGTAAAGTGTCTAAGAGGATTAATACATGAAGAAAACATTAAAAAATCCCAATGCAGAAGATCATATCTTTTGTTACAAAACCTCAGTCTTTAAAAAGGTACTAAATTTTTTCACATTCAAACATTCAAGAATACTATTATCTAATTGATAATTCTCCACATACAACATATTTTCATCAAAGAAAAAATAACATAGTCATGCAATAATGATAAACACAGTAAATGTTTTCTCCATGGCCATTAACAATCAAAACTCAAGATCAACCTGACACTACTGATCATTATCAAATATAAAATTCAAATAGTACTACTAATAAATCTTTAATTTTATGTTTATGTGTATGTTTATGGAGTGGTAGTATGTACTTCATCTTTGTCCATAAGAAAATATTTTGATCAAAACAACTCCAAAAATTAATTTTTATTGTGCATTTATTTGTTTAATCTGAAATATTTACAGAAGTCCAGTTTTAGGAAATTATATGATGGTATTTATTCATGTTTCAATCTTGTTCAACACAAGGTTTTCTGAAAAGTAAGTACTGACTAAGATTGTTTGTTTTACCATCTTCCCAGAAGAAATTTAGATCATGCTGTCATGGGCTTTAAAAGAAAGATTAGTATTTGTGACATGTACAGGTATGTCATGTGTAATACCTGATATGAAATATATGGGGATATCTAAAACTTCTTTTTATCCAAGTGTACTTTCATCTGAACATATACATATACGTACATATATATGTTTACACAGATATGTGCACATATATATGTATATTTCTATCAATCTACATAAATATATATTTTGCATGTATGTACATGAAAGCTGGTACTATACTTTCACACCTAGTCCCACTTACCACATAAGCCTTTTTATATCCTTCTAAAATCTTGTTTTCATCTATTGTCAAAACATAGTTGCCAAAAAAAAACTCACAAAAAGTATTTTCTCAAGATATTTGTAGTCCAGCTTTTTCAAGTTCAAGAGCCTTGTTTGATTCTCACATTTTCTTTTCTTTATAGCACTGGCGGTTTTAGTTGCAATTCTACAGATCCTAGGCTTGGATTTCTCTCTGTAAGATGTTTATTATTATTTTTAGTTGAATACATTTTAAGTCACAGTAACCATATTTTGCAAAATCAGAAAGATGCACTCATTGATTAAAAATATTAACACCAAGTACTTTCAGAGAATATTAATTCTGTGGAAAACCTAGATAACAGTCTCAGCTTACAAGACACTTGTTTTACTTTACACTTAGCTTTCTGTGACAAGACTAAGAACACCCTTCTGAAATTCAGGTTGAATAATTAATATAGACTTTTCAGAAAAAAACTATTACTTAAATATGAAATGCAGCCTATCTTGTAACTTTAGAAGTCCATATGCCCATATTGTGCCATTTATGACATCCAAACCATGAGAAATAAATTCTAGATTTCTTGAAAATCTTTAATCTCTCTTTCCCTAAAACATTAACTACAATAAATAAGTAAAGTAACTATATCTAAGCAATCACAGATAAAGTTAAATGAAAGTTAGTCTCTGTGCTAACCATATTTCAGTTGAAAAAATATAAGATGAATTTTCCATTCAAGAAAGAAATGAGGAAATAATCATGCAATAGTGGAACATAATAATCTACCCAAAAATCATGTAAAAGCATGACACTGATATAATAAAAAGGGAAAAAAGTAAAAAAAAAAGAAAATTTTAGTGGTTGGCTACTCTCAGACTGAATGAAATGGCAGTTTAAATTTACAGAGTTGTGTCCATGACACTAACAGAAGAGTATGTCATATGCTTAGTCACATAACCTAATTGACATTTACAATAGACAAAGTAATACTGATTTCAGCAGATACTGTTGTAAACTACACTTAAGAACACTTGGTATGCCACATTTTCTAAAGAATTGACTTCTTTGATTAACTGGTTAGGTATCAGTGTTTGTTTTTTTTTTTCTCTTCTGTTATCCAAATATAATTTTTCTTAGAGTCCACCTAGAAGTTATCACCATATTTAAGTGTACTAGAATAATAAAGAACCATTGATTAACCACTCAGTGTGGATCTCAAAAACTTTGAAACATGATTTATGCAGAAGCAATCTTTTAAAGTTTCAAGGAAAAAAGGAATATAAAACTATCAGTAGAAAATGAAACTTTAATTCAGAGTCTGACTTGCCTCCAAATGTTTGAGAACTTCATTATATTAGAAAATCCTGTGGGAAAAGAGAAAGCCTAGGTGCTGCTTTGTTCATCTGTAAACCCCACAAAATATTTTTAGCCTAGTTGTCACAGTGAATAGCAGGTGGGCTGTTTTCAGTCATGTAAACATATTTTTGTAGGGCTATTAACAACTGTTTATAAATTCCTGTGGCTTCCAGCTGCTGCTGCTGAAATCTGAAGACTTATCTAATTCACACTTGCCATGTTTGCCAGTCCCACATTATAGATTGCTGCAAATATCTGTAAATCAAACTGCATAGGAAACAGTCTGTTTTACCCAAAGATTACCATCTACAGTCAGCCACCTGATCTTGGTTGTCCACAGGAAAAGAATTTAACTTTGAAAACTGTTAATGATGAAAATCTTGTTTATAGGCAAGGAAGAATCACCTTATATACACAATCAATAATTTGTCATTAATATAATTGAAATTTTACCAGTTTAACCCAAGAATCATTATTAGTTCAGATCCAATTGTTACAGAAAAAGAAGGAATAGTTCTACCGAGGAAAAAGTCATAATAAATGCACATGGTTTACAGTTGTGGGGTCTTCTGTGTTAGCTTATATCCCATCCCTTTTCATCCCACAGTTATGCATCTCTAGCCCACATCCTGCGTCCCTACAGATACAAGGTCTGTACTCTAGTACCAGAAACCTCTTTCTCTATGTTATCATTAAATTCTCATCCTAAAATGTTGGTGACACTGTTCATAAGTTATTCAAAAGCAAACCAAATTGGCTGGTTAATTAGAAAAATTACTGTCACAATTAAACCAAGTGAAACAAAGCTGCAGGCAAGTTCATAAAGGATCAGAGAGAGAAGGTTCAACAAGCCTGAGTCCTGAGGCTTTGTGCAAAACATGTGCCCTGTTACTAGCAGTGTCAATGCCATACTTTGAGCCACAGGGTATTGAAATGTAGTGCTATTCAGGTACAAATTAACATCCTGCCTTCCTCCAGCTCTTGATATTAGATGTCAGATGATATTAGAATGTCAGAAAATGGAGATTTGGAGGCCAGTTGATGACACATATGACACAGTCTGCATAAGTTCCATGTTCTGGAGAGGCAGCTGGTGGCCAAGGAGAGCTGCTATAAGGCACATAGGATGGCATAAAATGCTTATGTTAAACTTGTTGTATATACAATCAATTAAGCTTTTTGAGATGGCAATTCATCCCAACTAGAGACAGATTTAACATGAGTAAGTGACCTGTAACAGGGTTCTCTCTTATGACTACAAAGGGTGAATACACAGCTACCTTAGACTTGGAAACCTAAATTTCAGACAGCAATATCAAAATGGAATAAATAATCATTCATGCTGTAATAGCAGCAAATATTTTTGAGTCATCCTTGATTATGTGTTGGCTCAATCACTATTACAACACTTCAGGATGAGACACTTCTCTGTTTCTGAATTCACATGTCCATGCTAAACTGGGAAGGCTTGCTAAAATGGCCCAACACCATGCTAGCAAGTCTACTCATCTGTGATCTATTCCAGAAATAACCTCTCTGCTTGTTGAGTATTGTCTGTATAGGCATATTCTCTCTTCTTAAATCTAAAAACCCTTACTTGTTTACATATTTCTTTTAAACATAAATCAAAAGTGTGCAATCCAAGAGGAAAGAACCCTCTCAATTTCTCAAGCACTTTGAATAATAAAGTAAAATACTAAATTGCAGAGAAATACAGAGATATTTTTAATGTTATATAAGTGAGACATGTTTCATCTTACCAGTTTTCGTTTCCAGCAGCCTGATCTGGAACAGGATCTGTGTCCTTGAGCAATGCATCTGGATGTTCTGAGTAATACACAGAGAAAGGCAACTTAGCAATATTCCTGTGTTAGTAGTAAATACTCTTTTTTACTTGAATCTTCTCTACTAAGTAGAGCAAAAGATGAGGGATGTTAATAAAACATTGTCATTGATAAAAAAGAAGAGACATATAACACTCTTTCTTACTGACAGGAGAATTGTCTTGTGGTTCTACAAAATAATTTACTCTTAAGTATTTTGCTAGAACACATTAAATTTCTCTAAGTAACATACATTAAAGTTTATATATAGTTTGGTTATTTATAGTAATATTCATTAATTAACAAATAATTGTATCAGCAGGGTTTTGCCTGTTATCTTTCTGGTTTTACTACCTTAATAGGATAAAATGTAATGGAAGTGAACATAATTTTGAGATGCTTATGACTTTTTATGAGCAGTAATTTTTGATTTTCAGGCAGAGATTACATAGTGATATGTGACATTTGTTGTATTAACCTTAAGATTCATGTTGCATTGCTCAAGCAGTAACAGACCCTCACTAACATTACCCAGTGTTTCTGAGGAAGATTATCTTTTTGTTATTTCAGTTATTTATACTTTTTAGCTCTTCTTAAGATCTTTCAATTCTACACACTAAGAGATTCTCAAGAATGTTTTTGGTTGCTTAATATTGTTAGGCATTGTCTAACAC
Organism: Vidua macroura; assembly: GCF_024509145.1. Taxonomy (NCBI): domain Eukaryota; kingdom Metazoa; phylum Chordata; class Aves; order Passeriformes; family Viduidae; genus Vidua; species Vidua macroura. Next base: position 58,230,242 of record NC_071572.1, on the reverse strand, counting down.
AGATGATGTCATGCTGAACAAGGTTTTTTTTGTCTGTTTTCTGCAAATTTAAAGTCACGTAAAATCCTATGGAATTTGTTGACAAATATATTTTTTGTCTAGTCCAAATCTTCTACTAAAGTCTTGTATATCTAGTGATATTAGGGAAAATCTAACATAGAAAGTCTAACATTGCTCCTCAATTTAGGAGCAATACTGAATTTTTAAACTTAGAGTGAATGAAATCAAAGCCAAAAGTCTCAGACACACAGTAAAGTTTTTGTGTTGTAAATAGTTGCTAGGTATTAGCTGAATGATCAAACTATTTCCTAGGAATTTCAGCACAATGTATTAAACTGAATTCTGCCAGTTAGAATTTGAATTGACTGTGATCAGACAAATAATTATTATTATAATAATTAGTTCTTATTGGCTTACTGGAACGTTATTTAAAGCATAAGGTGCACTGCCTCTGCACTGCTTGTGAGGGGAAATAATCTTTTCTTTAAAGTGTAGTTTCTGTCTTTACAGGGTGGACTAACAATGAATACCACAAGTGGCAGGTGGAAACTGAAATCTTCAGTGCTTTCAGTAATGATCTTCTAACTAGTATGTAGGAGGACCAAGAAGAAGATAGGGAAAGGTGAGGAGATGAAATTGTTGAGAACACCCCATAATATACTCTTTATATAATCTTTAATGCTAACATAAACTAACATCAAAATAAATATGTTCCAGAATATCCTGGGTGTTTAATTTAGTATTTTGACTTCTAAATTACTAGATTACCCATAAGATTAACCATATATTCTTCTACATTTAAATGTATTTTTAAGTGTAGTTGTATAGTCCATTGTTTTCTAATTAATAGAACAGCCTGAAAAAATAAAACAATTACTAACAATGAAAATTTAAAAATTATCCTTAACTTTGCCATTCAACTAAATAGTAATAGAATAAAACTAATACATTTAAAAATTACTTCTGATGACACAGCCTTTTATATGGTTGCTATTGACTACACCAAGTTTCATGAGCATACTTCCAAATTGTGACAGACATATGAAAAATACAAAAAATGAAATCATAAGCTGTTATTAATCTTTGCACATGATAGTTTGAAATATGAACTGTAATATTCTAGAATATGAACTGAACTATAAAGGTATATTTTCACTGAGACTAAGGAACAGAAATAAATTAAGTACATGTCCTTGCTCTGTTAACTGTTCTAAAAGGATGTTAATATCTTAGAGATCAATGTATCAAAATGCCATGGTTAGATTTATCAGATGATATCTGCTAAAATTCTGAGATATAACGCTTGCACTGTTTTCACATAACAGAAGTTGCCATTACTGACAACTGAAGAACTCATAGTCTTCTGCCTATACCTACAGACCTCTGTTTCCTTTACACTGTTTTGTTGTAAGAATGATACTTAAAGGCTCAAAGTCCTTATTATTCTTTGAGAAAGAGAAAGAAAGGAAAAAAAAGAAAGCAAGAAAAAAGAAAGAAAGGAAGAAGAAAGAGAGAAAACTCCAAGTAAGCCACTTCTCTTCCCCCTCCCTTGCAGTAAGAAAGGGACAAAAACCAGAGATTACGGCTTGAAGTATCAATTTACTGAAAGCACAAAGCAAGAATAAGACACCCACAATAAACCCAGAAAAATTATATAAAAAGAGAAGGCATTTTCACAAAAAAAAAAGTTGTTTACCACCATGAACAAAAATAAGATAGCAGACACTCCCTGTAGGTGGAATCCGTGTAGCTTCCTGAGACAAAGGCAATACAGTGGCTGTACCCACATTCCGCCCATGCTACTTTTGGGAACAGGGGCAGGGGGAGTTCCAGTGGCTACCATTTCCTGTCCCCCAGCCTGAAAGCAGTGTAAGACAATGACAAACCCCTGGAAGCCAGGTCATCCAAGTAAGGGTCACTCTGACTCTTCACTAAGTTCAGTTCTGAGCAGGTGCCAGTGCTGCCACTGCCAACACTCCTTTGCACTGTGGGGTCTCCCTGCAGGTTACTGCAATTTTCCTACTGCTCTGCTGTGCTTCTTTTGGCCCTGCTGGGCTCCCTCTTGCCTCAGCTGGCTCAGCTGCTACCAGCAGGTCCTGATGGCTTCACCTTGCTGGGGAGAGAGGGAAAACAGTCCTGCCAGGGTGCCAGCTCTGCACTGCCATGGCCCCACTGGGCTCAGCCACACCTTGCCACTGCCCCTTCAGCACCAGAGGTGTATCATCACCTCTCCTCAGCAGCATCACAGAGAAGGGGATGGGGAGAAAAAAAGGACAGGGTGCAGAGGATGGGTCTGCAGATGTTATGCCAACAACCTCCAGCTAGAGAGAACCAGGAAAAAAAGTCTGATTTTTGGATATTCCTCCCCCAGCGATGACAGGGTGGTATAGAATAAAAATGGCACTAAACTCCAGCCCACTGGCTCCCCCAAACCACGACATCAGATATTATTCTGTACTAAGTAGCCTATGCTTCTGTTTAGGTTCCAGGCCTTTAATAAATTTATATATACATATATGCATAGATATTCATTGATTTAGCATATATACATTAAAGAAACAATTGCTGTCTACATAGTAGTTTCAATTCTGAATATTACCTGTATCTACAACATTGGCCTGTTCCTGAACCAAGGAAGTAAATCAGATCTCAGTATCTGGGAAGGAATTTCACAAGGACTTAGATGCCCACAATTAAAATATCCAGAAGAAACAGATGGTTGATGGCGGAATAGTCAGACTCTCTTTGGAAGCAAACAGAAGCATACAAGTGGAGGTTTGACTAGACTGAATTTGATTCACATAAATAGTAAGAATTATTTCAGACTATGAGTACAGAAAACAAATTAGAAAGAATAATTTACAAACCAGGAAAATATTATCTAAAAGAAAGAAGAATAGAAAAGTACATACTCATGAGAATTGGCCCAAAATGTAAATTTCAAGCAATTCAATGCATTGACAAGTAATGACCATTGAGAATTATTTTTAAGTGGAAAAAGACCTACCAACTCCTAAAAGAGACTATACTGAAAGCACATGTACAATTGTCCTGGCACTTTGTAAGGACAGAAGAAGATATAGAAATAGAAGAAAACAACAGTTGGACAACTTTACTAAATCAAAAGCCAAAAAAAAAAATTTAAAAGAGGAGCTGTACACACTAGTAGAAATGACAGAAACCTTAGATGCAAAATCATCATGGTAAAGGCATGAATTACAAATATCAAGCAATATAACTGAAAACATAATGGTTCTATAAATATATTGAGGACAACATAGTCAAAATTATAAAATCATTTTCATACAGACATTCTACATTTTCTTAACCTAAAAAATACTAGTTATTATAGATAATAAAATAATTATATTTGCAAAGTGTTAAAAGGGAAGACCAATACAGAGTGTGTGCATAAGTCAAAAGAGACTCAAGGAATTCTCTGGCAGGAAAAATATTATCTAAACAAGCTTTAGAAATTTCCTGTAAAAGCTGAGAGAAATTTTCCCAAAAGTATTTAAGAAAAAAGTAGAAGCAGCATCTAACACTAAACACTCAACACTAAGGAGTGTTGAGGATTGAAGTCACAGAAGAATAAAAATTCGTATCTGTGGAAAGCATACGAGAAAGGACTTAGAAGGGTGTAAAACAAGAGTCTAACTCTGATTTCCAAAAGAATAGTACAGGAAATTATTAAGCAATAAATTGTTGTAAAAATCTATATAGCATCTATAAACTATACAAAACCATCTGATCTGGATTTGTGAAGAACAGCTTGTGTATAACTAGCTTATTATCTTTTCAAGGGCAACTAGTATAATGGATAAGGGAAGAAGTAAATGTGATATATGTTTTTAAGTTTTTTTAATAGATATTCTCAAATGACTCTTTTGTAAGGAAAATAATAAATATGTATCAGACAGTATTGTGGAAATATTATTTAAGAGCTGGTTGGAAACTTAGAATATGACTTAGAAGGATTATTTCTACTCCTCAATTTCCAAAGTTATTTAGTAGAAATATAAAGTATTTACCTTTTTTTTTTTAATATTTTCTGCTTCTTCTTCTCATTTTCATATCCCGTAATTGCATAAAACACCTTTTATTTGAAATAAAACCTCAACCCCCTTACTCATCCTCACAGTTAAATTGAAAGAAAGTAGCTTTGGTTTAGATGTTAGGAAGGAATTATTTTCTGTGAGAGTGGTGAGTCACTGGAACAGGCTATCCAAAGAATCTATGGATGTCCCACTCCTGGCAGTGTTCAAGGCCAGGTTGGATGGCGCTCTGAAAAACTGGGATGAGTCAGAGGTGTCCCTGTAAATGGCAGAGGTTTGGGAAATAGACAGTCTTTAAGGTCCCTTCCAAACCAAATAATTGTATGATTCCATGAAAATGAAATTAACTAATTTTGGGGCTTTGGTTCCTTTCAGTTATTTAAAATAAGATATCTCTTGTTTTTAGAAGCAAACTAAACATGCCATTTCATATTCAGTGACAACACATAAAATATGGATTCAGGAAACTGCTATAATTTTTCCTCTTTCTTATTTAAAGGATAATCTGCGCTTTTTAGTGATAAATTTATGTTTTCCTTATATCTTGGTAGCTGTATTACTGACTGTTTTCAGAGATGTAAGACTTAAGTTCATTCATTTTGTGGGTTTTTCTACTATTTTCCACAGTTATCTGTACTGCAACAGGAATACCTGTCACTAATGTTTTGTTCTTTTATTTGTCTTGAATCTAGTTTCTGTCCCTTGGTATTATTTACTTTTTTTTACTGTTTTGACTCTTTCTTTTTCCTGACAGAAGTCAAAATGCTCAGCTGCCCAGTTCCAGCAAGTTCCAAGAATCTTTAAAACATCTGATAGGGTCAAAACAGATAGCTGATTTGACTCTAGCCTTGGCCCATCACTTGTTTTGTTTCTCTGGGAACCTTGAAACATCAAGCTCTCACTGAGATTTTTGTCTTCCTTTAGAAAGAATTGGAACAGGAGGGGTATTGAGATGTTTTTCTTCCAAATTTCCTTCATATTAGTAAATGCAGCTACCATAAATAACTAAAAATTATTATATGGATTAGAGCACTCAGTTGATGAGGCTGGGTAAAACTCTAATAGTAATATAGATATTTTATATATATATACATGTAAAGTACAAGAAAAAGTCTAATATAGATAATGAAATAAAACGCCAACATCTGGATAATTTGCTTATTAAAAAAAACAACTAGTGAAATCTGAGGAATCTTTCTGACCTGAGATATCCCAAAGCTAACTGATATGAAGTGCCCACAGGAGAAAAACCAGGCACTGCACAGCTGCTTAAACACATCTTGATGCCCAGGGTGAGGTAATCAGACCAAGGCAACAATTCCCACGAAAGCCAGACCCAGAACCCAAACTGCTGAACAGTTTTCAGACATCATAAGCCACTGCTGCACTGTCTCTGATACATGCATGTTCTTCCTGAGGTCCAAAGGACAATTATTTGAGCGAGTTCAATTTGCAGCACATTTAAGGGAAATGTAACATCTGAAGTTTTTCTCCTTTCTTCCTCCCTCTTCTTTCCTCTTAAATGTAAATGAGGAATGAAGCAAAGCATACAATGGGTTAAAAAAAGACAATTTGGGGTTCAAGGTGACCACTAGTCCAGTTAACCATGAGGATAAGTAGCAAAAGATGTGTTTCAGGTGATTTTTTTTCTTTAGCCTCTTTAGTTTAATTGGAAAATTAAGAAAACAGAAAAACTGCCCATCTGATTACCTCTTTAAACTGAATAAGTGAAGAAAGTGACAGTTCAGAGTCACCTATTCAACTCTTCTGTTAACAGAAAATGTACTTTGTTGTCACTGCTTCTATTTTTGATGGAGGAGTAATAATTTTTGGTTGTGGTTTATTTTTTTTTTTTTTTTTTTTTTTTTTTTTTTTTTTGTTCTGTTGTACTCTGGCAATAAGTGTTTTTAATTGGCTTTCTGCTATGGGAAACCTAAATAGAAGTTAATGTGGCTTATATATTTTTGCTTCTTTAACTTTAACCTAAATGGGTGTGTATAAGACACAGCAGGAACTTGTTGTGTTTTTACCAGCAGGAAAAAGCTGCTAATTAAATGACATTGTCAAGTCGAATTAGAAATTAAGGTTTTTAGAAGTAAGAAAAAGCAGTTAAAAGTAAATTACAGGTAATATTACTGCGGTCATTTAAGAAGTACATTTCTTCTCAGAATGTTACTGTTCTTGCTCACAGCAGGCTGACAGACTGGATGTAGAGAGAATAATAAAAATTTTGTCTATGTTTATGTTCAGTATATGAGACAGCTAGACTGAATAGAAAGAGAAAATGATGTGCCACTAATCCTCAAGAGAAATGCCAGTTCAGATATAAGCTGTCAGGAAATTGTTCCCTTTACAATAGAGAACTTAGGCTTACTCTTCTAATAATCTACCTGTTCTCTATGTAGTACTTGCTCAGGAATTGTGGCTGTTCTATCTATTGCATTTCACAATTCCTAAAACACTGGGCTTTCTTTTTTCCTCTTTTGCTCTCCTTCTAGCCATATATAGTCATACTTTAATTTCTATTTCTGTTACAACCCTAAAGGTCTCCTCTTGTTTAAGATTACAGTTACTGGGCAGGATAAGTAGCATGCTGAGTAACCAGAGATTCAAAAAGAAATAACATGGCAAGTATTGCTAGGTATAATTTCCTCTCTTTGCAATGATGCATGCTGGAAGAAACATAGTCTTTCTTTCAAGACATGTATAATGTTGAAATTAATGTCTTTGGATCCCCAGTTGAGATTCTATCAATTACTGAACCTTATAACTGTATACCTCCATCTTTGTATCTAGCTATGTCTAGCTATATCTATCTGCCTAACTACTACCTGCCTGTGTATGTATGTATGTATCTGTCTAGCTCTCTCTCATCTATCTTTTCATTATACACTAAAACACAAATTATGTATGATTTGTTCCCTGTATATATATTACATATATGATACTTATATGAACATACATATATGTATGTTCACATACATTTAAATATTTTACTCACAAATAATCATATATGATATATATTTTTTTCCTGGGACATACTAATTTCCAGATTGGTGATTTCTACATAATGTTCCAGGATATTCACTGGATAGAATTTTGTTTTCTTACATTCACTACTTAGACTTTGTTCAAAGCTAAGATGTTTACAAATGTATGTCTTGTTCTAGGAACACATAAGCAATGTTGGCCCTGACTGTAGTTTAATCTAATAATGAACTATAGCTCTCTCTATCTTGCCACACTACTGAATGTAGCTGTGTAACAAAGTAATTATTTATTATTATCTCAAATTAGCATGTATTTATGATATGTATATATTTTATTACAGCTGATCTTTTGTCTTATTTAACTGCTGCGCAGATACTTAGGTAGTAGACTGGAATTAATTTTTCCCAATATCATGATACATTGCTTTGCGTTCTCATACCTTCGCATGGGAAATCTATCTGAATTTACTTCAATAATCTAATACCACATTACAATATGTGAATGAAACATTCCTCCCTCCATGAACTTCTCTCATATTTATAAAATAAATTATTTTCCTATTGTCCATAAAATTTCCCGGCACTGTAAGTCCTGTGTTAGAAAACCATAGTGTTTATTTTCAGTAGTGGCAATATAGGATGTAATAGAATTATAAGTGTTTAGGTAATAGTTTAGCTTAATGACTTCAGATCTTTTATAATGAATGCAAATAAAAGTAGGAATTAAAAAGTGAGTACTGAACCAATGACTGTGCAAATAAGAGCTAGTCAGATATCTGAAGACACCATATTAACAAGGTTTAAAACCCACTATCATGTTAGATACATCTGCCTCAGAGAAACCAAGCATACTGGTGTGCTGATAAATTCTTAGTTTTGTGTAACTTCAAATCTGCATAAAGCTGAATGCTATTTAATAAACCTCTTCAGAAGAATTTTTAATATGCAGAGGGTATAGCCAGGATTAATCAATAAGGTTCAACTAGAAGATGTAGTCTATAATTTTAAGTGGTTTATCTTCTGGCAGGACTTGTGGGTGTGTGATTTTTTTTACAGCCTGTTTTTGCCTGCTGATTGCTGATAACATTACACTACATTACACTTAGACTACTTTTTAGTGATACAGCACTATGTCAAATGTTAAATTGCATTATGTCACAGCAGTTTACATTGTCCTATTAAATGTGCTGGTGCAATGTGTAACCAGAAGGACTACTTCTACACATTTTCTTCAACTTAAAAATTTTCAATCAGGAAATTCAGTAAAACATGTAATAATAAGAAATATAGCATAATACTATGTTTCGATTATATATATATTTAAAATAATTATTTCCTAAATGCTTTTGACAAAGTATAATTACAAATTTAATCTGACAGGTCTTTCACTGCAGCTGTAATAGTTACTCATTTTCAGAGCCATTAAGTTAACACCTACCTGCTATAATGAGAAAGTCAAAGTGACCTTATATGAGACAATAGGTGAAGTACATTGACTTATCATTTTCTACTTTAGGATGTATTCTACAACATTTTCTCAAGTTGTATAAAGAGAGTTTTTACTGACAGAAGCAGAATGTAACTACTGATCTGGACAATGGGAAATGTATTGTCCCATGATATGTGTGGCAAAGTATTTCAGAAATACATATATGCTTGATGGTATTGGATTCTTTTTCTATGTTTAGGAATAGATTTTTCCTGCCTAGAATAAAATATTTAATTTATACTGTAAGGGTGTATGGAATGTGTAAACATCAGTTCCATTCAGGTTATCTGATAAAGGACATTTTCCATTTAAAGGGGGATAATAAGTAATGGAGGAGGTGATAAATAACACACAAAGACAGACAAATAGTAGACAAGGGCTAATGGAGGCAAAGTCTCCCAAGATTTTCCATCCTTAATTGGAAAGTCATTAAGAAACTACAGGCACAGCTTTGGAGAAGGCCAACCTGACCATAGAAACTAGTACAAAGGGGAGAAAGAGGAGGAATATGAGCAACTGTGATATCACACAGATGGATTGTGGAACTATGCAAAATTTATTAAAGAAAGTTTAAGGGGAGAAGATTGAGGAGAAATGAATAGGAGGAAAGCAGTGTAGAAGGAACAGGTCAGGTGTTCAACAAGGCTGGTCAGCATGCTTGTGCAGCAAAACCCTACACCTGAGCATTTAATTCTTTCTTGTTTTCTTATTAAATCTTATCTTAACAAATTCTCTGAGCAATTTCAGTCCCTATCTCAGTGTCAGGTGCTGGGGGGACTGGTAAGAGATGACTGGGGGCCAACCTCTGCAGACAGATACCCTGGTCTGACAGTGGATGCCCTTGGCCTGTGGTGTCAACTACGGGAGTCAGTGGGGTCATTAACATCCAGCCACAGAGGTGGGCATGATATGTGCCCCAAAACCATCTACTGAGGTAGGTATGAGTGAGGAGAGTTAGGGGCTTAGCAGTGGCAGCTGTACTGGGACTGTGAGTTACAGCATTTGGGCCAGGTGCCAGCTTCGGGGGGCAAGTGTATATTCCTACTTCAAACTAGCTCTGTGTGGGATTGTGAGTGTGGAGTTGCTGACAAACTCCAAGCTGAGACCAGCTGGGGAGTAGGAGCCATAGGTGTAGGCAGCACTATCAGAAAGTGGAGAGCCTCTGCAGGCATGCAGGAGGACCCACAGACAGGGTGCCCATGGGACAAGTTTGTGGGTTCTGTGTGTGTAGTGAGCATCCAGCAAGACCAACTCATGAGCCAGGATCCCGTGGGATGAGTAAGGAAGGCCAGGATCTCAACAGGGCTGTTGGCCAGGCAGAGGGACCATGCTGATGCTTGGGGGAACTGCCAGGGTGTGTGTGCTTGTGAACCCAGGCAGTGAGGGGTGTGTGCTGCACTTGTCACCTTCTGCCTCTGCAGCCCAAGAGGAGGAGGGGACATGTCCCTGTGTGCCTGTGCCTGGTGTGAGTCCTGAATGAGGGGGGTTTCTGCCTTGTCTGTGGCTCTCTGTGTGACCAGCTGTGTCTGTGTCCTCTGTATGTTTGGGTGAAGCTCACCACTAGTTGAAGTGATAACAGCAGCCACATCCCCTGGGCTGACCAGAGTCTACAAGTCTACATGCAGCAAGAGGGAGGAGGAGTGTGGAGGAGGAGTTCTTGGCCTGAATCTGCTGGTGGTGGTTGCCAAAAATCCTTTAGCATTAAGGTAGTAGTTTGTGAAAGATAATATGGTATGGGGGCATCTTAGTTAAATTTAACTACTAACTTTTGCACTGAAATCTCCTGTGATAAAAGACAGGATTCCAGAGGTTGTTCCAAACACCTGAATCAATTGAGGTAAGCTGAACCAAAAGGTAAATGAAATATTATGATTATAGCTGTTGCTAACATTACTGATGATAGAGACTGAGATCCTATTTATGCAAATAGCTGCAGTATAGTAATTGATCAATTAATAAATTAATAGCATAAATTGCATATTTATATTTGAATAGAAATGCTTGTAAACACATAAATTAAGCAGATCCTGAACCTGAGTGTTCTTATTGGCTTTATTTGCAAATATACCTCTCTATAGAATGGCATATTCTTCCAACACCTCATATAGACAAAGTCATGATGTACAGTAGTAAAAATAGTTACAATACAGAGACAAAAAAATGAGAAACATTTAAAGGTAACTGCAAGGACATATTTTCTTCAAATGTAAGTGGAATATAAATCTGCAAAGAATTTGTCACTGGATTTTCTGAAAAGACCCAGTGTGGAAAATATGAACATGTTAACTGATGATATAAGAGACATTTCCATCATAATCAGGCAAAATAAGCGGACTGAATGGCTGATATCTCAATGCATTTGGTTTTGTCTCATCCAATTGCTTATTTAATTCCTATACACGGCAAGGAGTTTAAAAGCAAATTAACATTGTGTCATTTCCGTTTCACAAAACTTGTGTCAAGCAAATTGCCCTCCAGGTGTATCCTGAATAACATATTGGCTGATTCTCTTCTAAAGGAAATTAGTGATCTATACTGCTTGAAAAAATGATTTACAATACATTGAAATATTTTCAGACAGACACTGATTTGAACACCAAAATGAGCAGTCACCACTCACAACAGTTATTGCATTTACTTACATGAAAGAGAATTGTAAAATGACTCTATTCATTTTCAGAGTACAAAAAAGAAAAATATTCCAAACAAAAGCCTAATTTTCTTTATTTTCCTCAGTTTTTCACAGCTCTTCAGGGTTGAATCTTTGGGATATTTTTTTAGAGTTCTGTGCCTAACAAATTCCATGAGAGTATAGGATAATTCTGGTAAGTTGTAAATGATTTGGCACTGACAGCAGGGGTAAATTACACACAGCAGAGCAGCCTGAGGTAACCAGTTTCTCTTTCACTGACAGCTAAACAACCTTATACTTTTTACCATGCCACATTTGCAATGAAGTAAACACCAGTGCCTGGAGCAGAACCTGTTTGCAGTGTTTGCAGCATAATAAATATTGTATAATTCTAAGTTGATCATTTATCAAAGAAAAATATATATATGATTATGATTAATTACCATTTCTGCTTGCCAGTATCCCTCCACTGATGATAAATGGAATTAAAATGCTTTCCTAAGATTCATTGCTTAACTCTTCCTAAAAAGGTGAAAAAATTTTCACCCAATAAAGGGAAAAAAAGAAGAATATTTTAGGTTCAGGTAAAATCAATTATACAGGCACCACAAACCATAACTCTACATCTTTCAGAGTATGTATAGACAGCTTTTCAAGTTAGAAATCAAAACTGAAGCATTTTTTCACTAGTTATTATATTTATCTTAAGGTTATTTATATAAGTCCATTCATGGATGTGCTTGTAGCGTAAAATCGATTACATAAGATGAAGTTTATCTGCACTCATGTAAAGAGCTGGGTAGGAATTTGGAAAGGTGAAGGATGCAAGTGCTGTGTTGGCAGAGAAATATGCCCTTTGCAAATGGCATTTTAATAGCATGAATATGTATCAAGAGGGTTCCTCTTGGGAATGATACAATTCATGATAACCAGTGCAGATGCAGCAGGACACTGTCCTTCATGTACAAATCAGCAATAGTCCTTGATTCTGCTTCCCACGATAGTGTGAATTCAACAACAATGTCTGACAAATGTTTTCCACCTCAGAAAGTAAAATGTTATTTTGTTCACAAGCAGCATATGTGATTTACTTCTGAAATTAGCTAAGGTAATTTCAGGGTGGGTACATTATTAAAATTTAATTGAGTTTATTTATGCACTCTATACTTAGAAATAGAATTTTCATAAAATGAACACTGCTTATCATGTGTTAAATCATTTGAATTTTGAAAAAAGCAATGTGTCAATTTTTATCAATATAAAAGTGTCTGTATCAATTGCTTACACAGAGAGAAGAGAAAGAGCTAAATTATTTTACCCTTCTTAGATTGAACCTAATATAACTCAATTAGCCTGCTGTAGTAAAGTAGTCAAATCTATTTGCTAATTTTTTAGACTTGTAGCAATAAATAGTTGACTGGTAGAGAAAGTAATTGGTACTTAGCAAAGTCTCACAAAGAAATAAAAAATGCTTGTGGAGATGAGTACCAGTACGACAAATTTTCTTTATACAAAAATATTTGATTCCAGTTAACCAAACAGACCAAAAAGTTGTCTGTTTTAGATTGTGGAATGATAAGTGTATATTTCAGATGAACATAAAACAAGAGAAAAGGAATATTAACATTGAAATTGTTAACAATAGCTTTTAACTCTCTGTAAGACAGATAACATTGCATTTCCTCATCAAATTATTCTGTAATAAAAATCTTCTGATCAGTTCACATGGAATTTTCTATTATGTACAATCTAAAAAAAATCTTTTGGTTTGCAATCTATAATTGCATATAATCTTTATTAAATTTTTAATCTAGTTTTGCATAGGTAGAATGTTTTCTGATGTTTTCAATATGCAATATACAAATCCTACAACTTGTAGGTGCAATGAGCAAACATATAACCAGTGTAACAAAAAATGACATTAACACACAGTATGTGCTGATCCAGAATAAGGTAATAATAAATATAAATGTATTTTCAATTTATATGTGTTAATGGATGCTAAAAGCATCTGCTGCCTCCAGCAGCTCTCATTCTTGAGATTTCCCCTGCCCCTGTGTCCAGCCCTGAGACCTTGAGGTCTGCATTCAAGGTCAATGGATGCAGCTGATACTTTCCTGCTTGTAAGGTCAGCCAGCAGTGAGGCTGAATGTGTGTCTCACACACACACAGAGGACACGGAGGGCCAAAGACAAAGCCACAGGAGAGTCACAGGCAAGGCTCTGCCCCCACATTCAGGACTCACAGCAGACACAGGCACACAGGGACATGTCCCCTCTTCTTGGGCAGAAGGTGACAAGTGCAGCACACACCCCTGACTGCCTGGGTTCACAAGCACATGTGTATTCACAGATCCCAAACATTGGCACAGCATCACTGCCTGCTTGGCACCTCTGCACATGCAAAACACCAGCTGAACAGAAACATAACACTTCATATCACAGCAGGGAAGTTTTTCCTGCTAATTTCACTGTATTATATCATGTAGAGTTGTAACACATAGACCTACTCTATACTTCCAGATGATAGATATCTGTTGAACAAGTGGGGTAATTGAGAGAGGGAGGAAGAGTCCTGTACCTAGAAGCTATATAAGGTCCAGGACCAGGTCAGGATGCATTAGTCAGAGAGGGTAGATCATGATCTTAGACTAATTGTCTGGGGACAAGGCCAGGATCTTTCTTATGTCCTCATAAAAATGAAATATAGCCACTTGATACAACAACGGCCCCTCTAGGACATCAGAGTCTTGGTGGGAGACAGGATAGAGTAAATTCATTTGCAAATTAAACAATAGCAATTGAGTAACAAGGTATTTCTTGGGGCTCACTGATCACAAGGAAGGAAATAAATGCAGCTAGTTCTTATCGGGAAACTGTTCTGATGATTATATTCTTTTCTACACACTTGTAAATGCTTTATGACAAGGTCAGATAACAAGTACATGCATATCAGGATGATAAGCATCTTAGAAATGCCTGAAGGTTGTTATTACTACTGTAAGGTGAGAGTGAAAAAATAATCTCTAAGATACCTACCTTTCTCATGGCTATTACTATTTCATTGGTATGTATAAAGCCTTTCTGGAAAATTAATGTATGATTTACTAAGCAACCAGTTTCCATCTCTCTACATTCCATTCAACATGTAATTAATATTTAAACATTTTTCCTTCTCTTTATTTTTTGTATTGTTTCTCAATGACAAATATTTTTACAGCTTGAATAAACATTAACCAGGGTCCTTAAATTAATGTTTGTATATATTTTCTATTTAGTTTACGTACTAAATGTATGACTATATCTGTTTCTACCTTAGGTGCATGCCAAGTACCACATATTACTTTTCCTGCTTTCAGAGACATGATTTATTCATTGATTGATGAGTTACCCAAAATTATCAGTAGTAACAGATAAGAACTGAAAGATCATTTCATGATTCTGAGATTATGAAAACAAAATAAATAATTTTTAAAAAATTCTTACACTCTTAGAAAGTTCTTGATAGAAAGCCATTGAATGTAACAGAAAATAGTCATTGCTGTTAATGGGAAAGACAGCAAACTCAAATGCATTACAGGCAAAACAGTATAAATGGAAGGAAGGCAGTGTATTCTACCAAAAAAAAAAGGGGGAAAAGTAAAGGAATTTTTAAAAAGAGAAAATTTTTAGAGAAAGAAAAACTAAACCAAAATGGAGTCTCTTTTTTAAAACCAAGACATATTGTAATTCTTTGAAAATAATCAGGTATGTCATTTTGTATATACAAATTATATTGGAGCTTGTGGTGGGCTGGTTCCTTTGAAATTCACCTTATTCTGAACTGCATGTAGCTGAAACACCCTTGGGAAACACACTTAATGAATAGGCTACAGTAGAGATCATGTTTAGGCATCTCTGAATGTAACATTAAAACTGGTTTTTCTTCAGTATGTCTCTGGGAGATTGGGTTCAGATAACCATATTTAACCAACATTACTATAACATTTTTCTATCAATTTTCTTTTCAAATCTATGAATCTTAAACATTGCAACACTTGGAAGCAGGGTCCATAATTTAATCATGTATTATTTAAAATATTTTGACTATCCCTATGACTAGATATTCTCTTGTCCCTTTTTTTTTTATGAAAAATACTGAAAAATCATCCCTTATTCATAATCTGTACCATTCCAATCATGATTCTGGCCCTTCTCATAGCGTCCCTTAGTCATATCTTTTTCATACTTAAGAGTTCCCGGGCTGCTTAATGTTTCCCCATACAGAGACCAATATCTAAAAATGGGGTAAGAGAGATCAGGATGGATACCATTCAGGTTTTAAATGAAGATTGAAATTATAAGTGACATAACGGCAGTCACAATGGGAGGAGTGACCTTATTGCAAAGAACCATAGAGAAATCACAACATTTGTGGATTCTGGAACACTGCCCATCTGATTTACTTACTCTGAGACTTTTGTAATCCATCTAAGTACATTTAAGTTGGGATGATCAGAAAAAAAAAATGTATTTTTAAAGTTTTGGGTTTATAATGCAGTGCAATGAAATTTCCTACTTCTTTCAGAGCCTTCGTTAATAACTTTGTTTTTCCTTTGTTTTATCTGAGTACAGAACAGACTTCTGGAGGATGATTCACAGATCATGCTCATCATTTCACATCTATGTGGATTCCAATATTGCCAATATTCCTGATGGGTTAACAGCTATTTTAAAGTTTGTTACTCAATATGAATGCATCCACATTGTGCAAAACAAGACATTAAGATCGTCAGGCTGAAGGAAATCCAACACAAGAAATACCAGTACTGTGATACCATAAGGACCAGTTGCCCAGTATTATATGCAGCACACTTGTATACCCTAGCTTGGTCACTGGAGCGATACTTGAACAGAAATTGGAGTAGGGCTGAGAACCAGACTTAAACTTTGAAGCTGAAAGTTTTGCTGTGTTTTGAGATAATTTGAAGCCTCTGAACAGCACTATTCTTGACTTAGATCAAGTTAGCAGCTAAATATTCTGTAATCTTGGCTGTGGAGGTCACTCCCAATTAGACCATTTTACCTATAATTCCACTGAACTCTGGTTTTCACAGAATCAGGAACACCCCTTGGTTTGGGGTTAAAAAACATGTATTTATGTGTTTTTAAAATACATGAAGCTGAGGAGGAAATGAAGCACCCACTTTTTAAACAGCAAAGAAAAAGCATAACCAAGAAGGAAGGGAAAAAAATTTCTAAAGTCAGCAAAAGACTGAATTTAAAAATGTACTTGCAATGAAGGGCTTTTAATTTGTTAAAATTTTGCTTATTTTTCTGTTTTGTATTTTTTCATTAAATAGGAAGTCTCATTAGAGCATTGATGCCTCCTCTGTTGGCAACCTGCTCTGCAAATACTGTCAAAACAAATTTCTCTGGCAGTCAGGGCAGATTTAGGAAACATCAAGCTCACCTAAATTTCCTGCAGATTTTTACAATGACACAAAGTAGCTCTAAAAGGAGGGATATGGTCCTGCTCTTACTTTTGGTTTTATATTTTGAATGGAGAAAAGTGATCCTAGAGGACTAAGGAATTGCTTAGTCAAAAATGTAATCTAAAGGAATATTTTTCAAAACAGGAAAAACTCCCTATGGAATACTGAGGTGCAAGTAATTAAAAATGATTTGATTTATGTAAAATATTTACTTATATTTGTGTACATTCACAATTATTTATAATTATAGAAAAATGTTTTATAATTATATTGGATCGAGTACATTATAAAAATGATCCTTATAAATGTGAACATTATTATAATGTCATATTGCTTTTTTAAAAAAAGTCAAAATATTCACAAATTTGTTAGCATTTTACTAGTATATTTAAATAAAATATTTTACTAGATCCTGTTTATTAATCTGAATGTATGTTAAAAAACTTCTAAATTCTTGGCCAAAATATGTTTTAAAAGACACATTTAGAAGGCAATATTAGTTCTGTCACAGTAAGTGCTGCAGGACTTTGATTTTACTGAATATATTGTAAAAAGCTCTTGGACTTTCATAGTATATACTGCCAATGATTTTCACCCTGAGGATTTACTAGCCCTATGTAGCATTTATGGTCTTTTTACATCAATTTCTTGATACATAGGCTTTATTCTGTGCATTGCACTCAGTGGTAGAGTTTATTGCAGCCATCATTTTACATGTCCTTGAAATGTTTCAGTTCCTTCTTAAGTACCATAAGAAAATGTATATTTCGTGTACATATCTAACTCCTGCCATGGGTTTGCTTGACACAGCCAGATGTAAAAGATGTTCTGCAACAGTATATTTTAATTGTGTGATTAAATTAATTTGTGTCAATGACGATAACAGAAATAAGTATAATATATGGAGTCATTCTTTCTTACTCTTGAGAATAAATTACCTATTAAACTACTAACTATTGAGACTATACATTGATGTGAAAAGCTGATTACTAATGTATCTCAACAGTAATGTTGATACATTGGTCCATAGTCACAACTGCTGCAAAGCCACCTACTTTCCTCAAGCAAATTCAAATATAAAACTTCTCCCAGCTGTTTTGGTGATTATAGCACACAATTAATATTCGTTGTCTTCTTTAAAATTAAATAACTCATTATGTTCCACAGTGTATTTTTTTTCTTTTTCCAAAGTAATAAAAGTAATTATGGTGGCTATCATTCTTAAAAAATAATTATCTGTCAAATTTAATTTGAAAACCAAATCATTTTAAGTCACACATTTCTTACATAGCTTTAAATTTCTAACATATAATTTTTAATCTTTGGTGTTCTTTTAATAAAAAATAGCAATATTTTCCTAGTGTACACTTTTGCATGTGAATGCAAGGTGTTGAATTTCAAAATTAAGAGATTTGATCTAGAGAAATTAAGGTATTCAAAATATATCACTTCACAATCTCATTTGACAAGAGAAATCCAGAAACAGAATCTCCTGTTCTTTCTATAGAGCAATCTTTCTGTAACCATGCTGGAAACATTTTTCCTAAGATTGGAAGAGTGAAGCACAACAGTATAATTCATTGAATATTGTCCCTCAGAATGTTGTCAGTTTGAGACAGCTCATAGGAGATATCCAAAATCTATACAATAGAGACCTGTCCAAACACTTTTCCAGAAATAATGGGTTTATGTCTGTGAACTGCCTAAGCACAAGGAATGAGAACACTATCAATCTGCCATATGGCTGTGTTGCAGAATGTTGCTACACAAAGATGTTTTCAATTCCTTTTAGTCTTTTAAGAATTACCATGTGTTAATGTATTTTCGATGTAATTGAATGTTGTTTATGCTCTTCTCCATCTTCATTCTAGTAAGAAAAAAAACATCAAAACAGATTTTCAGTGATTACCAATGGTAGAATTTGACTTCCCCATTTTCTTCTTGAGTATGAATCTTCATTATTAATCTGGAGAGCTGCTGGAGAAAAAGGAGCAATGTATAGAAATATGTGGCTGCTGTGACGTGTATCTCAAAATGTGGCAGAATTTGTTCTCTGGGGATGTGTACCTTCTCCTTAACCAAAAATATTTTACTGACATATTGTCTGTATTTCCACAACTATTTCTCAATGTAGCATGTATGCTAAAAATGTTAAAACTGAGAGTAAAATGAACTCTCTCCTTGCAGGTACTTCAGCAGTCTCTTCTCCAAGAACAACTTCTCACAGATTCATTACAACCATGCATTATGAGTTTTATAAAATACTATTATAAATTAATTGCTAAAACATCTTCTTAGTGATCTTCAATTTGTTGATGGATTGTGTCATGAAGCATGTAATTCCTGGAGCAAATAATTTCAAAAATGTTTTCATTCTCTCTCCCTAGGTATCCACACTATCTGTGTGTGGGCAGTTGAGCCCAACCAATAGCTAAGCACCCACCTGGTGATTTACTCAGACAGCTGCCCCCAGAGAGACAGAAGAGAGGAATGGAAGAGCAAAAGCTAAAGAACACATGGGTCAAGATTAAGGCAGTTTAATAGGTGAAGAAAAGTTTCTCATGCAAGCAAAACAAAATAAGGAATTAATTTGCTACTTTCCATCAACAGGCAGAAGTTTAGCCACTTGCTGCAACACTTGGCTTCAGTACACACAGAAGTTCTTAGGAAGACACTGTAACTACAAACATCCCCCCTCCCTCCGCCTTACCTGAGCTTTTATTTCTCAGCCCATCTTCATATGCTAGGGGTAATCCCTCTGGCCAGCTGGGGGCTGCTGCCCTAGCTGTGTCACCTAGGAATTTCTTGTGTACTCCCAGCCTGCTGTCTTAGTGGTAGGATCAGAGTGAGAAAAACATAAAACCTTGACACAAATTTAAAAGGCAACACCGTAATAACACCTCAGACAGAGCAAGCTAACCATGTTAATGACTCACTCTTCTTGGAGTCCCATTATACTGCTGATCCAGATTCCTGCCTGGGAAAATCCTACTTGGAAAAAAAAGTATAGCCAACACAAATGTAAATATTTTAAGCTTTTTTGTTTATTTTTTCTAATGCATTTTATCCATCATGGAGATATTTGCACAGAAAGAAAATCTGGGCCAGCAGATCTGTGCCTGTCTTAACAAACTCTGTTTCCTTAGAAAGACTCCCTAGCAGGTTACTTGTAAATGTATATATTCATACACACACATATGCACATAAATATGAACAAATGTACAATTATATATACACAATATATGTATATTTTTATATAAAAATGTTTTTGCTTTTAGTTGAGGTTTTGGGGGATTTCCATCATTTAAATTATACCAGAAGAACAGAAAGCAATTAATGAAGAAAATGGCACACAACATTTTTCATTATTTTCAATATTTTATATTTTGTAGAGGGAAGAATTTATAAGAATTGAACAATTTTGAAACACACAGACTATCCCAATTTAATTGCTTCTCAATATAATTTTTTTCTCCCTGTTTTTAGAGTTAACTCCACTGTGGATAAATAAAACTTTTAAACTTTATTAATTAATATAACTATGCTTTGCAAAATCATCTGACCTAAATTATCAATGACATTACTGCTAGTTGATTTTGCTGCCTGTTGCAATAGTGTGTAGTATCTCTACTTGGGTTAGAATTTGGAAACCACACCTTGTTTTGGAAGGAGATGCACTGAGTTTGTCAGGTAAACTATGCAGAATATGATGTAATATACATTAATATTGAAAGTTCATATACATGGTTCTGCATTCAAGGAAACCCAAATTAATGTAATAGAAATGCATATTCTTCAAGTAGGTTTTAGTGATAAACTGCAGCAATTTAAAGCTACTGCATAATCTTCTTTAAAATGTTTCGGTTTTTTGTTGTGCAATTGGCTTTTTGTTTCTCAGCAGAGGGGCTATAAAGCAGTTGTGATCTAGAATATGTATGTACACAGACTACACATGGCCAGCAGATTTGCACGAAGTGATCTGCACTGTAGAATATACAGCTGATCCATTATTAAAGCTGATTCTTTGTGCTGTTAGTCATAAGAAAACAGACATGCTGATTACTGTCAAATTTGTAAGCTGTAAAGGTTCTGGTTTTGATACAGAATATATGATGTCTTACATTAACCAGTAGGGCTCTCCTTGTGTTTGATTCAAGCCCTTTGACAGTAAAAGGAGATTGAATTTTTAGTTCTATTTCAACCATAAAAAGGGAGACTTGATCTCTCTGTAACTGGCTGTCTTCAGTGCTTACAATTCTTATACATTTCTTCCAGATTTCAAATTTTTTTTCTTTTCTTTCCGTGTAGTTTTTTTTTTCCTTGTTATTTTTTAAAATAAGTTGTTGACTTGATGAAAGAAATCTGCCATATTTTTCATTCTGGACAATCTGAAATCACAGACTGTTGGTGTGTTGCAAGCAAATAAATACAATGTTATTTGTCTAGTTTGATATGTAAGACAGATAAGCAAGATTCACAAACAATTTTACATTAATCTTGCATATATGCGTGCACTTACATACATATTACTTTGTAGATTAGGAGCATTTTGAGGATCATTTTCTCTTTACAGTAAAAGTGCACAAGCTTTCTGTCACATTAGTTTAGCATAAAAGTACAAGAACACATTTGTGAGAATATGGGCATGAGTCTGTTCTTTCTATGTTCTCTCTGTCTTCCGCAAAGGCTTGTCTTTGTGGACACATCTTATAGGAAGTAAAGATTTAGAGTCAATAATCTCTTATTTGCAGTTTTAAAGTAAGGCCCGTACTACTAAATTCACAGAAATATATAAACTGATAGACCTAAATGGGATAAAAGCAGCCACGTAGTTGCATTTATAGCAAGTTGAAAATAGCTTCTTTTAATAAATTTGGTTATGTTAAATAAATTATAGATCTAAAAATAATGAAGAAACAAGTAAAAATTTGCAGTAGCCAACAAATGACAATTGTGTTTTCAACTCTGACTTTATAACTAACTTCTTAAAAAGTATACATGCTTAACTATCTTAACTGTCTTTATAGAAAACAAACTTAATTTGATTATTGAAAATAGCACTTTTTAAATTTTACATTTGTCCATAATTAATATAATTAGACTCAGACAATGAAATAATTTGTGTGGCTTGCAATTGATTCCCTGTTCATTTCACTTACATCTGTAATTCTTTTTA
Source organism: Vidua macroura (assembly GCF_024509145.1). Lineage (NCBI taxonomy): Eukaryota > Metazoa > Chordata > Aves > Passeriformes > Viduidae > Vidua > Vidua macroura. The sequence goes on along the minus strand of NC_071572.1, from coordinate 58,208,427 downwards.
AAACTTTAACACAGACATATGAGAGATAATAGTTATGTGCTCATTCTAAGGCAGTCTCTCAAAGTACAAATCTGAGCTGACTCATTGAAATCATCATATGAATTTACAAAATTATTCTCTTGGAACATAAAATTAGGATATGTAACAGCAAACTAGGCTGCTCACATATTAACAACGCTTATGCTTTAGAGATGGGTGCAGAGGCAGATCCAAAAAAGAGTTTATATTACCATTTGAGGTTCTTAGATGGCAAATCTTTTGAGCTTCGCTAATCAGACTTTGCCACCATATGGAAAGCACCAGTTTTATCCTGTGGTAATCTGACCTTTTTTCAGCAAATCTATGGTGAATATAAGTAGAAAATAAAGAAGTGTCATCTGGTTTTAGATCCAAAATAGAACAGAGTCAGACTCATGCTGAAATTTTACTTTTTTGCTAATATGCACTGCATGGCAATTGTTACAGAAAAAAAAAATAAAAAAACCAAACCAAACCAAACCAAACCAAAAAAAAACCAAAAAAAAACCAAAAAAAAAAAAAAAAAAAAAAAAAAAAAAAAAAAAAACACCAAAACAATGGAGGAAAGTTTACTTGAATTCCAGTCTAAGAAATCTAACAGCTCTTATTTCCCAGAATAGAACACAAAGTGTCTTGGCTGTCAGAACATTTCTTATGAGGAAAAAATACTAATCTGCACTGATTCCTTTCCAGGGACAAAATCTGGGCTAACATATAGGTGTGAGAGTCTCACCCAAATGCCTGACAGTTTTCCTGCTGTTTTCCCATGGGGATATTGACAATTCACCATGTACTGCCATGGTCTGATCAGAAGATGCCATAACACACAGGGTAATAAGAGAAAGAGTATCAGTTCTTGGCTGCTCTCACATCTCCCAGCTGAAAGTTTAGGCTCACCCAGATACTAATGAACAGGGAACAAATGTACTGCAGTAAAAGACAGCACTAACAATTTCAGATTTCTTGGTCACAACTGTATTCTATTAAAAGTAAAGTAGAGTTTTGTAAAGCTAGCAGGGAATATGCTATTTTAGAATTTGTTCTAACCCATACAGAAATAATGACTCAGATACTACAGGTAAAACATGAGTTGAATAAAAAGTACTTAAAGGTGAATACTGATTAATTCTCTAAGGAATTGATGGTAGAAGAAAAGGAGTAAAGGTAATACAATTCAGAAAATCCAAGATGGGCAGCTCAGGAAACTAAGAGACAAGGTGCTTCAGAGACATTGTAATGTACGAAGAAATGTGACGGATATGGCAGTAATAGAAAAGCTGAGATTATATTCATAATGGTAGACTATACAATCCCACAGGTGAGATAAGAAGCCAACTATTAAGAAATCAATACAGGACCAGAAATTTTTCAATGACGTGAAAATAAATAATAGATAAATAAATCAAAAATAGAAAAAAGGGTAGATTTTTAAGAATAGGGAAAAAAAATGGAATAAAATCAAAGAAACTGAGATGCAAAAAAGACTTTCCATTAGCAAAGAACAGAAGAGCCCCAGGAGAAGGAAATTTTAAAAAAGGAAAAAAAGAAGAATACATAGCAAATTTTGGATTAGGTAAAGATCAAAACAAATACTACCTTCTTTGCTTTAAAAAACCCAAATACATAAACAATCCCCACCTTTTTTTTAACTATACATACAAAGAAATAAAATTTATGGATTTTTATACAGAAAAAAATAAGAAAGAACACACTACCTTTCATAAAGTGGTAAAATTTGATTTGTGCATCTTGACTAAATCTTAAATTAATCTTTTTGCATAAAGAATTAATTTTTAAAAATGCCCAGACTCCTGGAAAATAATATTTTGGAGTTCTGATATCTAGAGTTCTAATAGGAATAAGCTTAACATTGAACCTTAAAAAATATGTTGAATAAAAATAAGAAAAAGGAAAAAAAAAAACACAGAGCACTACAGTTATGTTAGTCTAACTCTAATTTCTGGCAGGATTCTGTAAAAAAAATTAAGAAATCAATTTATAAGTACCTCAAAGATAATAAGGTGATAAAAAAGACAGCATAAAAAGAGCCGATCATGTCAAACTAATCGAATTTCTTTCCCTGACAGTCTAAGAGGCCAAGTGAATAATGAAGCAAGAGGTTAGGTACAGCTTGACTTTATGATGGTTTTTTTGACATTGAAATGCATGACATTCTTATAAGCAAGCTAAGAAAATGCAGTTAAGTTATAATCACCCACTTAAAATTTATTCTGGAGAAGTAGTTATTAAAGGCTTACCTATCCTAGGAAGGTTCTTCAAGTGTCATTCCTCATGGATCTACCTACCTCTGTCTTGTTTTCATTAATACTTGGAATGGATGAAATATGTAAAGAGATTCACAGAATCACAGAATCAATTAAGTTGAAACAGACTTCTGAGATCACTGAGTCCAACCAATGACCCAACACCACCCTGTCAACTAGACCGTGGCACTGAGTGCCATGTAAATTTTTTCCTTCAATACCTCCATCACCTCCCTGGGCAGCCTGCTCCAATATCTAATCATGCCTTCTGTGAAGAAATTATTCCTAATATCCAACCTAAACCTCTCCTGATTCTTGCCCTCTTGCCCTGTCACTTGTTGCCTGGGAGAAGAGACTGAGTCCCACCTGGCTACAGCCTCCTTTCAGGCAGTTGTAGGGAGTCATAAGGTCATTCCTGATCCTCATTTTCTCCCCAGCTTCCTCAGCCACTCCTCATAGGATTTGTGCTCCAGATTCTTCACCAGCTCCATTGCCCTTCTCTGGACATGTTCCAGCACTTCAGTGTCCTTCCTGAATTGATTACATCATAGTAGAAGAGATGCAAGGCATTTTCAAGGACAAATCAAGACTATAATATATTGATTTGAAAAATTCCTACAAAATTCAACAAATTTAAATTAAGAGAATTTCAAGTTTAATTTTACTTTTCAATATGCACAAAACTCATTGTTTCAGTGTCTACTGTGAGTGAGTTGACATTCAGAGAATTTCAATCAGAGAATACAGAGAAATTCAGTGGTTACATCAAAACTAGAATACAGAGAAATTCAGTGGTTACATCAAAACTAAGTGCTAATGAGGGCTAGCTGACTAGAACTTTTTTTATTTTTAAAGGCAAACATAGATCTTGGCCTTATGATAGATTTGAAACCAATTATGAGTCAGTTATGTGAAACAGAAAGAACTTTATTTCTGGCATATATTAAGATAGTATTTAATGTTAAGACATGGTGGTAACAATTCTTGCTCTTTGCAGCACAGGGGAAGCACTGGCTGAAATCCTTCCTCTTCTTAAGACCCACAGGCAATTGTCCGCAAAATAGCATTCAGAGAGGAGAGTTTTGAACTGTTAATTCGTTGTCTTGGGGTTTTTTATAATATGTATCATAAATGTATAGATTTAAGAATATCAGTTCTAGTATGATATTCGTAAAAATTTTGTCTAGACAATAATATTGGTGCATTTCTGTAAGCTAGAAAACCTTTCTCCCATTTAGGGTAACTTTTTTGAGATTCCACAAATTCACAGTAGTCAGTGAGACAGTGTGGTTTGTGCATATTGAAAAGTAAAGCTGCATACAGAACACATGTTGATTCAGAAAGATCTTCCAGCTTATGAAGACAGAGAAAATGAAATCTAACTTCTACCATTTCTTGGTGGTATTATTCATATTCTCACTTACAACTTAAGTTGCAGATTTAATTTGCAGACAAAATAGGAGAGTGAGAGCATTTTTGTAGAGCATTAAGAAGATGTACTGCATAGACATATTTATTTCACTCCAGCTATTTAAAGGACTGGCTGAGCCTTTGCATGACATACTTTAAAAGCTAAAATTACTATAATCAGTCCATGTATTCAGTGTACTTTGTAATAGCTCATTTGCCATGTTGCACTTATATTCCAATAAAGAAGTTTATAAATTTCTGAGCAATTCTACTGCATTTTAAACGTTAGTCCATCCTGGGAATTGAAGAGCCACTCAACTTCTAGAGCTCAGCTGACAAGGCAAATCCAAGGCACGCAGTTATTTGAATGGCTTATTAAACTTAAATCATAACCAATTAGTAAGGATTGTGCTGTTCCCCTCCTTCATCAGTAAATACTCATTTATTTTCTTGTCTCATTTACTTTCTTGTATATCATTATTAATAAGCTTTCTCTCCTGCATAAAGCAACATGCCTGCAAAAGCAGATGAAAGGAAACAATGAAGATCTTGCAGATTACACATGCTGACATTTAAGGTATTGTAAAATTTTATTCTCTGGGGCTCTTGCCTTACACTGTGTTGTTCAAAGTACTTTCTGCTGTGAAAAAGTAAAAAAAAAAAAACTATGAAGTACTGGAAGGAAGATGAAGGATGGAGAAAAATCCTACAGAGACCAAAATCATGCCTTCTTTCTGGAAAACTTAAGGTTTTGTCCTCACATACAGCTAGAAAAAGTAAAGGGCATGCATGCTGAGAATTTAAAGAGCAAATGGTATCTGACAGGGAGAAAGAACAGGGAAAAAAATTGCAGCTTGTTGTTTAAATTGGTAGTCTGTGTTCCACACTGCAGAAAATAAGAGTTGCTCTATTTCTTCTTTGAAGACATCTGCTGCTGCATGTTGAGAATAACCATTGCAGTGGTGCTGAGAACTATCCTAAAAGGAAGACATGCATTAATTCTGATATTCCTTCTTAACATGTCCTGAATCCGAAGCAAAAACACAGTCTCTGATGTCATTTATTTGCCTTGAGGACTGGCTCCCAAAAACTGCTTCAGATATGGGATTCCTTCAAGGCTTGACACACGTGTATGAATAAGTGTCTGAGGCATCAAGGTTGTTGGAAATGTTACTGGATGCCTAGCATATGCCTATGCCAAAGTAACTGAATCAGGCCAAATTTTTTGTGGGATTCACCTTCCTTGTACCAACAAGGGAAAAGTTTTCCTGGATGAGGCAATGCAATCAAGCATGTAGTGTTGTAACTGCAGTTGTCCTGTGCAGGGCCAGGAGTTGGACTTGATCTTTGTGGGTACCTTCCAGCTCAGCGTGTTATATGATTAATTTTGAGTCATATAATTGTCTGAACTTTTCTGACAAATTAGTCTCTTGTACAAGAGCTACTTAGAAAAATTCTGCCAAGAAGGCTATCTTTTGAAAACATGGATTATTAAGTATAGAATACAATATTACAGGATTTTGCAAGTTTGCCTATTATCTTCATTAAGAAAATACTCTGTTTTGACAGGACGGTATTCCATTAAAATTCCATTCATGTATAATTATTTTAAAAACAGATCCCCTTCAGTGTAAAAACTTTTTTATTCTGTGCTTCTGATTTTCAATATAAATTGCTTCATTTTCTGGCACCACTTACATCACAATATTAATTCTTCCTGAGTGTTATAAATAGTGTGAATCACGGGGAAATTATTATAAATGTTAGCTTACTGTTTAGCTTAACTAATGTAGAATAAACTTCCGTCAGCATCTCACTATGGGTAATAGCTAATGAAATTTCTATCTTATGCTGCAGCTTAATTGCATAGAGTTGTTCTTTTTGAAAGCCTGCTATCTAATGCAAGGGAAAAAAAGAAGAAAATTAAAAAAGATTAAATGTCTAAGCAGCCTGCAAGTCATCTGCAAGATTATAATTACAACATTAAAAAAAATTAAAAAGCAAAAAGAACTCAAGAAGAATCAAAAAAACTAATATTCTACTAAATTTTCTGTAGAAATCACTGTTTTGATTTAAAGGTATCTTATGCATTCAAATGGGGTAATATTTTGAGTGTACAATAGCATTGCAAGCCACCAGGTCTGGTGAATTGCACAACTTTGATTTGAATTTAGAAGTCTGTTATCAACTTTATGTAATAAATTTAACATTATTGCCACTTAATTTCATTTGCTTGAGTTCCAATTCTACCCTCACATAGTATGTACAAGGTACATTTAAAGATCAGGAGAATTAAGGGTTCGTATGAAACTTGTGGATAATTTAAAAAAAAAAGAAAAATATGGATTAGGAGTGTTAGGAGTGTTAGGAGGTTTTTAGCTCTCTTCAGCTAATCTTAAACAGAAATCTTTACTTTGTGTATGCTGAAACAAAGTTGAACACTTCTTATGTATGTGAAAAAATCTGAGACTATTTTTTCTGCTGAACAGAAAGCACTCCAGTAATCTAACTGAAGTTATCTGCAATATTAAGAACATATTTCTGACTATCAGTATTCATTTGTACATGGGAGGTAAGTGTTCACTATTCTACACTAAGGGATCAAAGATGTCAGCAAAATAAGCCTTCCTTCCTATTACAGGTGTGGGAATGAAAACTTTTTGTTCCAGAGTATTTTTCTATAAGGAAAAATGGAAGAAAATTGATGTTGCCTCAGTTTCTTAAAAGTATATAGCTTTTTACAGCAGAACCTCAGAACAATCTTGAAGAACAACTTGTCTGTATCACTTCACTCTTGCAATTCCCTTTTCTCCCACTGTACGTCTTGAAGAACCCCTAGTGTGTGATCTAGTTGGGAAGAGGGAGTAAGGGGAAGTAGCTATCATCACACGAAGCAAACTCCTTCAGCAGCAGCCTCAGCCTGAGAAATCTGAGAAAATGTCTGATATTTTTAATGGCACATCAGCAAAGACATGTCATTGCTGTTTGTGTGGAAGTGTGCACAGGAAGGGCTGGCTGAAACTCAGCCAGCTTGACCAGGGAATAAGGGTATCAAACTGGCAGAAGACCGCATCCTGTGTAAACTCTGCACATGCCATGACAGATGCAGTTTCCCAGGCAGAGCTATGATGGCAACATGCTGCCACCCAGGTGTTGGGCTGCAGGGTGTGCTCTGCTCATTTGCAGGTACCAGCTGGCAACAGTGAGCACACCCGTGGGAGCAGCACCCAGGAAAAGCTGCTCCACATAGTGACAAAGCAGAGGTGAGTAGGCTGAAGGTTACTAGAGAGAGACACTATGGGAATTGCTCCCTAACTTCCCCGAGTCAGGAAGATAGGACATGGTCTATGCAGGATTCCCTATCCTCTCTCCACCTGGCAGAATGTGTTGACTTAAGGGATAGGGGGCAATGATGATGAGTTCCTGTAAGGCGCAGCAGGCACATCTCTGTGACCAGCCCACCTTCCTAGGTGCCCTGGCATAGCACCGACAAGGCTCTGCAAGTGGAACTGAAGAGTGACAAGGATAAAGGTTCATCTAGGTTGGAAATGTCGCTGAATTTAAGTTTGCCTATGTCCTTCATCAAAACTGCTTCCATTAAGGGTAAAAAAAGGAAAAAAAAAAAAAGAGCTATTGTCATAAGACACTCTTCTGAGGGGAAAAGGAGATCCAACTTACTGAACAAATCTACTTCTTTGGGAATTCTGCTGTCTCCCTGGGGTTCAGGTTAAAGAGATGATGAGGATGATAAGGAAACTTCCCACCCTGGTATGACTGTTATCTGTTATTCATTTTTACTGTAGGCAGAAATTAAGCTGCAAAAAGAAGTCTGAGGGCAACCTATCTCAGGGCCTTGGGACTACAGACTACGGGATCAGGAGCACAAGCACTTATCTCCTGAAATCTTTCAATCACTGGAAATGATGGGGGAAGAAACAGGCTCCTCACTTCATGTCACTGGTAGAATTGGGGAGTTTTTGATCATAGGTTTTGCACAAGGGGAGGTTTAAATTCAATATTTGAAAAATTTTATTTGTTTAAAGGGCTATCAAGTGGAGAAGTACCATCCCTGGAGTTTTTAAAAAAATGTGGCACTTGGGGACACAGTTTAATGGCAGACTTTTTAGTGTTAGGTTAGTGGTTGGATTTAATAATCTTAAAGATTTTTCCTAACTATATGATTCTATGGTTCCATGATTCTGTGTGTGTGGTTATACATGTGCATACCAAGTCAGTTAAAAATTCTGAATCTATTCTGAAAATATAGTTAAAATTGTCTTTTCAGAAATAAATAAATAAATAACATAATTTTTCATTAAATTTTGTTTAAAAATATGGGGTTTAATATGCCCATTTATTTATCTCAGTCTCACTAGGTTCTTTGGTATCCAAACAATAGTTTCTGTGAAATATTTGATAGTCATAACCTCATTTTTTGAAATTATCCATCTCAATTCTTGTCTGAAATGCTTACCCTGCTCACAGAAAACTTCTTCTCTACCTTATCCCTGTCACACAGGGATAGGGTGTCTCTGTCTCCCCAAGGAGGACCTTGAGGGCACCTTAAGGAGGAGGACCTTAAGGGCACCTTAACATACAATAATATTAGGCTCTGTAGGATGTGGATATGATTTTTGTTTACAGGATTCTGGACATAAAGAGATTTTTCACATTGATCTTTTGAAATAATAAAGCTTTGGTCTTTCAAAGTCCCACTCAGTGAGCTCTTGCTGTCCAGTTGAAATCTGCTGCAGTATCCATGGCTGATATATCAAGCACAATAGTTTTTTTCAAGATCTAATAATGCATGTGCTCAGAAGTCTTATGGCCTTAAAACCTTCAGAGAACATGTAGAGAAGATGTAAAACACAGTTAATCTCTTGATAATGACACTTAGAAACAATAGGTCCCATCTGAAAGTGGGGTACTTTGAAAAAAATATGTAGTAGTTTTTAAAAAATCTTCTTATTCTATGATAAAAGAATGAAAAAGGTTTATAAGGTGCACTGCTCTGAAAAAAACACCTTTTTTATATGAGCTAATAAGAGTTCCCATGCTTTCTTTAAGACACTAAGGCACTAATATTTAAGACTGTTCTTGCCAGGGAACCTAGAGATTTCACAGGCTGATTTCTACTAGAATGCTAAAAGTCCTCATAATTTTTCCATAAATATTATGCAGCCAACATCGCAAGAGAAATACACAATTCTAAGTGAATAAACACATCACTAAAGCTACTGAGCATGACTTACATCTTCAGCAATGGACCAGTATAATATCCATTATAATTTTACAGCAATATCTCAAATAAATTCCTGCAAATTTTTGCCACTAATATTTTTAAATATATCCCCAATTTTTTTTTCAAAATGCATCTTTTGCAATTAAATAATATAACAGAATATGGAAATAAAATGATTTTGTAATATAAGAAGAAAAATTGCATATAAATAATCAATGTTTTAATTTTGTTTCTAAAATAGAACAAATTAGTTCAAAACATCATTTGAACTAATAACTAATTGTGGCGTTTGCTTTTGTTCTCCCTGGCTGCATGCAGCTCTTGGGAGCCCGGCTGTGGCGTAGCTTCCACATGCTGCCAGGGTTTTCTGCCGTGGGTTCCAGGACATGGCTACTGTGTCCTGGGCACGTGGGCTGGCCAGCCACTGTTACCGTGCGCTAGGGATCTGGCAAAGAAGCAAGGAATTTGTCCATTTACTCCATGCTGGGCTGGAACGATTTATTGGTCACGTGGCGCAGTTTGATGGAAAGACACAACCGTTCCTGGCATTCGCATGGGAGAAAATGGCGCCTGGGTTCTGGCAGGGTAGGATTTTATGGAGGGGCAGGGCAAGAGGATCCACGGCCTCCAGTCCAATAGGGGCAGCTGCTGTGGCAGTGACGCCAGCAACAGCGACCAACCAAGATGGCGCTGGGGCGGTTCCTGGGTCCCAGGGCTAGTGGGAGTGTGGCATCAGGGAGATTGGTGGGGAACTCTCTGGCAAGGATGGGGAGTGTCTGCCGGAGTGATTGGGGTAAGCTCCAATGGCACGCAGCTAGGAGTGAACAACCGCGGGGAGGGGAAACATGGGGGGTGCGTAGGATTACAGAACTTGGCTATCTAACATAAATTAAAAACCCCTAATCTAAACCTGAACCCCAGGATGCAACATCTCCCCGCTTAATAAAATATAAAAAGAAAGCAGTGGTGTTTTAGTCTCTCGTGCAGCGGCCTCTTCTCCCAGCTTCTTCTGCTGCTGCAACTGTGGTGACTGCTATGTAGGTGGAGAGGGCCTGGAGATGGTGCTGGGGCTGGTTCTTCTCAGGGTGTTAGGGGATAGGAAATCGGGGAAACAGCTTTATTATAAACACAGAAACTGGGGGTATAACTGGGCTGAGGTAGCTGTAAGGGAAGTATTGGTTAGGGAGAGGTAGAATCTTTTCCTTCCTTGTGGCGTCTGCAACCCCTAGGTTGGTGGGATCACAGGTTGCATCCACTGGCACCATATGACTCCAACTCACAGACTGCTCTGCTGTGTAGGGTTTAACATGCCTCCTGGGGATCCACCTGGCTCCTGAAGGCGTGGACACGCAGGCGTATCCCCATCCCCAAGTCAAAAGTGGAAATGGACCCTGGATCTCTTTAGAGTCCGGATCCCTCACTAACACTGGAGGTTGCTCCTCCAGTGGAGCTCCTGACGTTGTTTGAAATGTCTCAGGGCTGGCAGTTCCAGTCTGTCAAAAGAACAGTTCAGGAAATTGATAGCAAACAATGCCTTGCAGAGCCTCTCGTATGGTAAGAGCACTCGCACATCCTTTCACTGTTTTCGGAGGACTTGCTTCAGTGTCTGGTGGGTTCTCTCTATTACATCTTGGCCAGTGGGGGAGTGGGGAATCCCAGACTTATGTTGAACCCCCCAATCTAGGAAGTTGCGGAACACCTTGGAAGTATAGGCTGGACCATTGTCTGTTTTAATCATGGCTGGGACCCCTAAGGTGGCAAAGGCCTGGACAAGATGTTTCTTGATATCTGTGGCCCTTTCCCCTATGTGGGCTGAGGCAAAAACTGCCCCTGAGAAGGTGTCCACAGTTACATGGACATTCTTGAGCCTACTGAACTCAGGGACCTTCGTGACATCCATTTGCCACACCTCACAACTGCAGAGACCTCTGGGATTTACACCTGCTCCCACCGTTGGTAAAGCTGCCTCCTGACAGTTGGGGCATGAGGCCACAATTTCCCTGGCCTGGTCATGCTGCAGAATAAACTGGTGTACCAGCCCCGGGGCATTCTGATGGAACTGCTGATGGCTCAGCCTGGCCTGCTCGACTATGCTCGGCTGGCCTCCCAGGTGTACAGGGGCTGCCAAGGCATCTGCTCTGCGGTTCCCCTCAGCAATGAAGCCTGGGAGATCCATGTGTGATCTCACATGCACCACATAAAAGGGATGCTCACGGTTAGAAACCAGGTGTACTAATTTTGAGAGCAACCAGAAGATGACCTGATTTGGCACCTCTTTTACAACTGCATGTTCAGCTCTAGACACTGCTCCTGCTACATATGCCGAATCTGTTACCAAATTAAACGGCTGTTCAAACCTCTCAAAAGTTCTCACTACAGCATCCAACTCAGCCACCTGTGGGGAACCTTCTACTACCTTAATATCTGATTCCCACACCTGAGTCTCTGGGTCCCTCCAAGTCGCTACCAACTTGTGGGACTTCCCTGACCCGTCCATGAATAAATACTGTTAGTGCTCGGAGGGTTTTTTTCCTCTGTAATTATTTAGTCAACAATTTGAATTCTGTGTTGAACAAATAATGCCCAGGATGTCCGATCTTAATTTGGCCTGAGAAGCTGTCTAGAGCTAACTGTAAATTCTCATTTTGCCTTAGCAGGTGTTCAAAAGCCTCCTTGGTCATCCTCTCCGTGGATGGTTTGATGGGGAGATGGATACATGTAAAGTCACAGCCAGCTAGTACTTGCAGGCGAGCCCTAGCCCGTATTATGAGCTGCGCCATCAGCTCCTGGGGCCTGGTGATACTCTTGGACTACCTGTGGCCAAGGAACACCCACTCTATTATCAAGAGGGGGTCCCGTTGGCCCTTGTCCCACTGAAATATCACACCATACAAATGGGGTAACTCACCCAAGACGATGAATCGGAAAGGCAGCCCTGGTTGGCAACGATGGGCTTGCCTGCTCATGATGGCTTTCTGGACCTTCTCAAGCACTGCTCTGACCTCTCGGGTCAGGACTCTCGGGGAACTTAAACCCTTGGCCCCCTCCCTTTCTGCTAACAAATCAAAGAGGGGGGATAGTTCCCCCATAGTGAGTCCCAGCCATGGCCTGATCCAATTTAATGACCCGCACAGGCGCTGGATGTCATTCAGTGTCTTGGGGTTTTCGTTTATCTGTATCTGTTGGGGCCTGATCGTCTGGTTGTTAATTTCCAGGCCCAGATACTTCCAGGGTGGCAGCAACTATACCTTCTCTTTCTGTAACTCAAATCCGACCACTGACAAGGCCCTAACAGTGTCCTGCAGCGCTACTTGCAGGATCTCGCTGTCAGGGGCACAAATCAGCACATCATCCATGTAATGATAGAAAATACAGGATGTCCACTTGGCACACATTGGGGACATAACCGTGGTGACATACCACTGGCATATGGTAGGGGAACATTTGAAACCCTGTGGTAGCACCATCTAGTGGTAGTGCTTCATTGGGGCTTCTCTGTTGATGGAAGGCACAGAGAATGCAAAACGGGGAGCATCATCCGGATGGAGTGGGATTTGGAAGAAACAATCCTTGATGTCAAACACAGCCAAATTGTAATTCTGGGGTAGCATAGATGGAGATGGCATACCCGGTTGGAGGGAGCCCATATGCCCATATCTTGCACTGCCTCATTAATTTTTCTCAAATTGTGGAGAAGCTGCTACCTGTCTCTCCCTGTTTTTTTAATTACAAACACAAGAGAGTTCCAGGGGTTGTTTGTTTCTACAAGTTGTCCTTTTGCTAACTCCTCATTAACCAATTTTTTGAGCACCTGCAGCTTTTGCTTACTAAGCAGCCACTGCTCCACCCAGATGGTCTTATCTGTGAGCCATGATACTTTCTGTGTGGGGCGCTCCTCAGTGGCTGCACCTAAAAGTGCTGGGGGGTTGGAAATTCCAATTTGGCTCCCCACTGCGACATGGCATCCTTCCCCCATAATGTAAATTTGCAGTCGATCACAAACGGACGTACTGAGGCCAGCAGCCCATTCGGACCCTTAATTTGGATGATGTTTAGAGATTGTCTTGCCGGCTGTGGCCCGCCTAGTCCTAAGACTGGCAGCTCCCAGTGTGATGGCCACTTGTGTGGTGGGATGACCGTCACGTCTGCCTGTGTCCAACATCCCCTGTAGGTGTACAGATCACCCCTCACATTTGAGTTTGCACCATACGAGGGGTTTTTCCTCTCCCAACTTCCCAGCATAAAAGACTGAGAGTTCCAGGTCATTGCACAGAGCACAAGGAATGGGAATTGCCTGTGCAATTACCTGGCCCTTAGGCAGGAAGAGGTGGGGGTAGACACAGCGTGCTGTGAGATAGAAGAGCCTCAGATTGAGGGTGGATATTACCAGAGGGACTTCTATCTCCAGTGGAGTGTTCTTTGTGTCCCCAGCAACGAGGTACCTGCAGTTTAAGAGATCTTCCTTTTTCCTGGTCTCACAGCGGCAGATGTGCGATAGAAGCTCTGCATCTCCTATGAAAAACTGCCAGTCCTGGGAACGAAAATGAACAGAGTTAGTGAGTTGGAGTTGATAAGGCTCCCGGTTGTCACTAGTTGAGAGGCAGCCGCTTACTGATGGCATTAGATGGTGCATTGCGGCTCCTCTTGCAGCACCGCGACTTGCCTCATTTTTGTCAGAACGCGCTGCAAGTGTGCGTTCATGGGTTAGTTTTTTTGGACTGTGGGTTCCCATCCCCCCTTCCTCCTCCTGCAGCCCTAGGTGCAGTCCCTAGAAGTGGGTATTGAGCCTGGAAATGTCCCTCCTGATGGCAATGGTAACACCGGCGTGTGGATGGAAGTCGCTTTAGTGCTGGGTTCCTCGAAGGAGCAGCAGCCAAGGCAACTTGCTTTTCTTTTTTCTTTGGGGCCTCCTCCTCATCCATCAGGTGCGCCTTCAGTGTGCATTCCTCGATGATCTGGCTGAGGGTTGGTGGTGGTGAAGCCGGCATTGACATGATGACTCTTTTGCACATGGTGTTGGCATTCATGTGCACCACTTCTAGGATCATTCCTTCCCGGCGTTCAGGTACCTCTATGCGTCTCTCCATGGCTGCCCGGACCCGATCTACAAAATCTAACATAGGCTCCCCCACGGCTTGCTTGACTGCCGTGTAGGGTATGCCCGGAACTAATTGAATAAATAATTCAGGAAAAAGCTTTTTAATTACAACTTCTATTCCAGATATCATCAGTAGTATCATATGAATTGTAAATTGCTGAGTAGAAGATTTTATTTTATAATTTTCATGTGATAAAGATTTCTTCTTTTTAGTCTCATTGATGATTCATTATTCAATGGATGTACTAATTTATTGACTTATTCTCCGTTGGGGATTAAATTTTCAGAAAGGACCTACCATTTTAAATATAATGTTTTCCCCTTTTCACCATATTTTACAAATTTTTTTTAATGCTTTTTTAAAAAATATTATTTGGTGTTATAAATAAAAGTTTAAATAGATGCATTTTGGTAAAATAAAAAAAGAAGCAATTACTTCAACTGCATTCTTCTCTCACCTGTGATGTAAGGAGGAAGAAATCTCACATGCTTAAATTCACAGTTAAATGCTGAGCTTACATTAGTAGAAATTGAATTTACCAATTTGGCCCCATGACTCTACTTATAAGAGATTATTGTTCTTACTACCTTCTATCCTTGAACTTTATAATGAAAGAAAAAATGCCCCAAAATTATGAAAGAAAGCAAGGACACAGATGAACAGCATGAAGAAAAAGTGTTGGTTTTTTGTTTGGTTGATTTTTTATAGAGAAAATAACAACAAAACAGATATTTGAAATCTTCACTTTTTGCACTTCATACACAAACTTAATTTTCTTTTTGAATTACTTGAATTTCCAGAAAATCTTCTATGCTAGCAAAAATGTTGTCATATTAGTATTAATACATAGACTCTCAGTAAGATACTCTTACATACAGAGTAGCTAATCTTAAACCACAGATTGGTGTTGATTTCTCCTTTTAGAGATACTTTTATTTGTGGGTAATTTTCATGCTGTAATGTCTTTTTGCATAGCTGGAAGCCATCAGAAGTATCCAAACTCTGTGTCTCACATCTAGCAGGCAATATTTTCTGTTATTTAGTTGTAGCAATAGGGTTTCATCATGGAGATATCATTGGTGTTTGAACGGCCTTTTTATCTATACTCTGGAAAACATCTGGAGAGGTGTCAAATAGAGGGATAAACAGAATTTGAGTTTTTACATGTTTGCTAAATAGCTAAACAAAGAGGAATTCTCTACCCTCTTTATTAGAGCAATTCCAGAGTCTGGGGTACTATGCAGTGAAGCTCATCAGGTTTCTGTGGTCACCTTAAACCCCCTCTCCTTTTGTCAGTCGTGAAAATAAGATACTGGAGGTGAAGGGTCAGTGGCATGTAGGGCATGCAGTAAGGTACATGCCTTAAGCCATAAGGGTCCTCAAAAACCACTGAGGAAGCAAAACCCATGAGTGGTTAATCCTGAAAACCTGATGAGAAAAGCATAATGAGCAGCAAGCACAGAATCACCAAGGGCAAGATATGCTTGACCAGCTTAAAATAAAGCCCTTGACCTTGTCTCTCCTGAGGTCCTCAGTAGAAAAGTTGATGTATGGGCTAGATGGGCAGACAGTGAATTGGACTGAAAACTGCTTGAATGGCCAGGCCCAGAGGGTGGTGCTCAATGGCACAGAGTCTGGCTGGAGGCCAGTAACTACCAGTGCACTGCATGGGACAATACTGGGTCCAGTCCTGCTCAGCATGCTCATTAATGAGCCAGATGATAGTGCAGAGTGCACTTCCAGCAAGTCTGCTGATAACATAAAATGGGAGAAGTGGCTGATAGTCTGGAAGGTTGTGCTGCCACCCAGAGCATCAAAAGGCAGGAGAAATGGGCTGATGGAAAGCTGATGAAGGTCACCAAGAAATAAAAAATCTTGCATGTGGGAAGGAAGAGTCACATATACTAATGTACAGTGGGCATTGTCCTGCTGGAAAATTGTTTGGCAGAAGACCTGTAAGGTCTAGTATTCTTAAAGGTGATCAGGAGCAACAATGTGCTGTTGCTGTAAATCATGAAAATGGTATCCTGGGCTGCATTAGGCAATGTGCTGCCAGCACGTCACTCATTATTATCGGTTTTCAATTTGTTTTCAGAGAAAATAAATGAAGGAGGGAAAACAAACAAAAAAACTCCACTTCTTTGTTTCTAATTGCAATACAAAAATTTATTGTAAATTTAAACAAAATTCACATATCTGAGAATGTCATTCATGTGAATTCCTTCAAATTGGCTCCTTTGTGATTGCAGCCTGTTGCCTGTGTGTGAAATAATGGAAGCTGTTTGGGCTATCAGCATCAGAGCAACATTTGAAAGTAATATGAAGCAGTGAGACAATTTGTGGCATCATTTTGATATCTATGGCATGAACTAGATAGAAATGTTTTCAGTACTACCATAGATAAGATGTTGCTGTAATAATAAGCTGCAAGTCAAACACTAACTGAAACTGAAACTGCTTTCCTTGATTTGTAACACAGAAAGGATCAATTACAAAAACAACTTTATTGAAAATCCAGGTCATCTACAATCTCCAATAGTTTTGCAACTCCAGAAGTAAAGAGACCTGTGAAGACTATTTTATACAATAATGTCAGCAGTGGGCAGACATCTGGAATGTATTAGAAAGGTAACACTAATACTATAACATTAAAATTTGATACCAAACTATGACTCTCTCTGTCATAGGTAATTCAGTGAGAAAGAGAGGGAGAAAGGTGTTGCAGATGACAATGATAATTTCCCAAGCACTAAAGACCACCCATTTTAAACCAAAAGTTGCACTCTAGCTTTGATAAAATGCATTCATGTGAAACTATAAAGAGCATAATGTAAGAAAAAAGGATGTCAGGCAAGTAAAGCCCATGAAAGAACTTACATATCCTAAGAAATGGCACTTACTCAATCACCCCTAACATGATAATACTCATTATTTGGAAATAAAATACAAACATTATGAAACACAACATAAGCATGAGAATTTATTAGATTATTATACACACATTTGCAAAGACCAGCAATCTCATAACATAGCAGTTCAATTAGCTTAGAGAAATTTTTCATTTGAACTAAAGGCCAATACTACAGGAAGAAGATGAATGTGCTACTGACCAAATTAAGTCAAACATTCTTAATATTAAGGTGGAAATCCAGGGGAAAAATGAGGTCTGTGTACCACCAGTGATAGACAGAATGGCAGGGGAGGAGGAGAAATAACTGGCAGTTATGAGGTTCATTTCACTATGAATTACACATATGAGAAAATATATGTGTATGAAATAATGTGTCAATATTAGATTATTTTTTCATTAAAATACTTCATTTTTTGAAATGATAATTTCTTATCCTCTGTGCCTAATCAAGAGTAAATTCATCACAAAAATCAGGTAACTTCATACCTGAAAAACTCTGAATAGGTCTTCTAAAATCTGGGAAATACTGAAATTTAGAAAATTAGTGAAGAAGGCTAAATGTCTCCCATTTCATTGCCGCAGTTCTGCTATGTAAAGTTAGAATGAGAATATTACTCTTGAAATCATGTATATCAATCTACTAGAGTGCATATAGTCACTGGCTGTTGTAGGAAAATTATCAGAATTGACATTTTGACAGACTTGTCAGCTTGTAAACACACCTCCCCACCCCCAAAATTAAATTAGTTTGCTAATATTTTCTTCTTGTTTCAAAGAGGAGGTGTTCAGGAGGTGATGGATGATGCCAAGTTTGTTTATTTTTTATGTTTCATACATCACCAGGGTTATGCTAGCTGCCCTTAGAAAAACAGAGGATATATTTGTGCTCATTCAACAGCCCCTTTGGGAAACACCATTTCTCAAACTGCCATTTGGGCTGTGTTCAGTACACAAAGTGTTTTACGAAAAAAAATGCAACACATTTCTAATGTCATATAGGTTACTGATGTCTGCATAGATGACATTTTGATCTGAGGAAAAAAAACTGTGGAAGAGCATTACCAGAAAAACATTTGAATGAAAAAAAACAAATAAAAAAACACACAAAGCAAAAGGAAGAAATCATCATAGGAAGATAAATTATCAGAATAAACAGATATAAAACAGTAAACAGCAGCTGCTGAAAAAATCTGATTCAAAAAACAGGGAAGAAATATAAGAATGCTTTGGATTCTGAACTGTGAAAAAGAAAGCTCTGTCCTATACATTTGTTCCAGAAAGAAAAAAATAGGAATACTAAGGTATCAGAGGCAATCATAGGTTTTGCAAGAAATCAGGAAACAAAATATATTTAAAGGGCTTTAACAGTGGTGTCCTATGAAGTTTTTCCCAAAACTTCTTTCATCACTGATATATCTGAGAAACTAAATAATACAGTCAAAATTAGTGGTGTTTCTATCAATGGCTGAAAATAACAATCTTTCACACAACATAAGCATAAGCAAGTTCCATAATAAATTGAACATGGCTAATTCCTTCAGATGCTGGACTGACATTACATTTAATAATTTAATTTGATTAAATATTTGAATGTAATTAAGTTCAATACAAAAGAGTGTTTATTGTTAATTTATTATAACTAGCTTTACCAAGAATGAATGTGTTGGGAATCATGTTCTGCACAAAGTTTTCTAGTGAGCTTTTGGCAACTAACCAACCAAGCTAGGTAAGTACAAATTATGCCTGAGTGTTCAGCTGGACTGTAGACATCCAATGACACAGATCTTTATTCGTCTCTTTGACACTGAGTGATTGGTGAATGAGAAGACATCTGAGCTTACTGCATTGCTTGCCTTTACCACAGAGTAGTTTTAATTAATTTCATTGCTTTGGAAAACAGCTGACATTCAATCTGGCTGAGAGAACGAAGATATTTCTGAACTGACTTCAACAATCCTTCTTTTTGACAGCTAGCTTGCAATGAATGAAGCTGAGTAATCAGCCACTCATATTTGAAATAGGAACACTACACCTGAAACACATCTTGAACTTGCATTTCAGACGTTTGGAGCTATGAGTGTGTTAAGATTTTCCATAATTTTAGAGACACTTCTGAAAACTTGATTGAATGCTGAACTTTGTACTATCAATTACACTGAGTAAGATATAACATTTTCTTGCTGATAATGGATGCTGTTCAAGTATTTTAATTTACATTTTCTTGAGAACATCTCTTCCTCTGGACTCCATGCACATCAGCTTTATCTTCCTTGTGATCAATTACATCAGGAGTTCAGGTTTTATAATGTTGGGTGACTGAGTGAATAGTATTTTTTTGTATTTTCTATATTGCTGAAGAACCAACTACTCCCATTACCAATTATTTTGATAATTTCTGTAGATCATGTATCCTGAACTGATTCTAAGAAGCCAGAGACTATAACTACTGTGGGTTTTGTTTTTTGGTGTTTCTTTTTTTTTTTTTTTTTTTTTTTTTTTTTTTTTTTTTTTTTTTTTTTGTTAAATAAACTAATTTTAAAAGGAATTTCATTAGCTTAGAATGAGCTGTCTGTGCAGTACAAAATATAATGGTCTGCAGCCTAAAAATGTTTGAAAACTCCTTGTCTTTCTTGTGCCAACCTTTCTACATGATAAAGCAACAAAGGAAAAATGAAACTTTATGTTTCCGGAATATACTGTACTGCTAGAACTGTGTGGTGTTGTCTTATCCTTATTATTTTGAAATTTTTACTTAATATTGTAAGGTTTCGCTTTGTTTCAAAAAACACTGTAAAAAGCATACCCTGAGAAGGAGAAAAATATCAGATTTTATTCTTATTGTTGCACTTATTAGCTATATCTGACATAAACCAATATGCTTAAGTCATCATCATAAAATTAGTGAGAATTGTCTAAATTCTTTGATATAAGAACGTCACCACCGTAAGCTGATACATTATAAAAACTAGTGATATCGTCTTAAATGCTCTTGTCAGTCTCCAAACTCAAAGGCATAAAATCATTTACTATGGTAAAAGTCAGCTATTCTGACTATAAAGTCACCGTCATGATTTTTATTAGATACTCTCCTCCAATTTAATTATTTTAGTTAAAATTAACGAATTTCTGAATTTATTTTGTTTTGTTCCCTTTTGTTCTCATATTACAAATGGGGAAAAAAGCAAAAAATAGGCAGCAGTCATTTCTAGTTAATAGGACTGTTGCAAAGTATCTGCCTGTTTTATTTATTTGCTGCAAATTTACTGCATGGATTCTGTAAATGTTAGTGAAAAGTTGACAAGAAAAAACATACTTGGTTGTTTGCCTGACAGAATCTTTTTGGATCATGTGAAATCCCAGAAGAGAGAAGAAATATTCTCTCCCCTGACATCACCTAAGCGTACTCATCTACAGCTGTGCGTTACTTTTCCCGCCCCGGTCAGCTCCCGAGAGCGTGGCTTGGGTGCCTCGGCTTCTCATTAGGGTTGGTGCCGCCGCTACTTCTGGGTGCTTCTGTGGCTGCGCCCCGGGGTGGGCTGGCCGCGCTTTGTCGTCGGCACGAGGGAAGGAAACAAAGAGGCAGGGAATTGTCCAAATCCGTCTGCGTGGTGGCTGGATGCTTTATTGGTCGCAGGAGCTGCGATGGAGAAGCTGCAGCCCACTTCCAGCCTCGCTTGGATGAATCTGGCCCCAAGGCTGCGGTGCCATGGAGGGATATAGGGGTGGGAAAGGGGAGGACAGGAACCCTCCGTCCAATGAACACAGACACCGTGGCGGTGACATGTACCACAGCGGCCAGTGGGAACTCCCAGGGCTGGGCGGGGGAGTGGGCACAGGGGAAAACCCAATGGCAGGCAGCCTGGGGCTAACTTCTGTGGCGGGGGAGGAAAACACGGGGGATACATGAGGATATATGGAACTGGTAAGCTAACAAAGACCAGAACCCCAAATCTGAACCTAAAACCCAGGATGCAACAATTCCCCGCTTTAAAATATATAAAAAAGACAGTTGCTTTGACTTGGATCTTCATGCGGTGGCCTCTTCTCCCAGCTTCTTCTGCTACTGTGACTGCACTGACTGCTTTGCAGATGGAGAGGGCCTGGAGCTGAGTTCCTTGGAGGAGCAGCAGCTGATGCGACCGGCTTGTCTCTTTGTCTCTTTGGGGCTTCCTCCTCCATCAGGTGTGCTTTCAGGGTGCACTCCTCAATGATCTGGTCGAGGGTTGGCAGTGGTGAGGCCGGCAGTGATAGGATGATTCTTTTGCACATTGAATGAGCGTTCATGGGCACCACTTCTAGGACCAGTCCGTCTCGGTGCTCAGGTCTCTCCACCAGTCTCTCGACTGCTGCTCGGACTCTTGTCTATGAAATCTACAAAAGACTCTGCAACACCTTGTTTAATTACAGTATGAGGCACCACCGGATCCTTGGTGGGCATGCCCAGGAACGCACGCTCTGCTGCACCCCTGGACATGTCCAGCACAGCCGTTGGAATTCCCTGAGCCTGTAGTTGCCCTTCACTCCATTCTCCCTCACTGACAAGATGGTCTAGGGTGATTGGTCCTTCCGCGAAATCCAGGCTGAAAGGCCCTTCTTGGATTTTGGGAAGCAGGGCTGCTGCCATGTTTTTCCACCTCCTCTCCCACAGGCTGTATTCCGATGGGAGAAGCAAGCAGCTAAACAGACGTTTAAGGTCTGCTGTCACTATGGTTCTAGATCTTAAAGCTGCTTTTAGAATGCCCTGCCAAATTCACACTATGTTTTGCAGACCTCTTTCACTGATTCATAGGGAAGGGGTGCCCATGTAGGGTTCTCCCCTCCCCTGGTGTAGGAGTGCAGAGCAACTGCTCGACTCCGTAGACTGGGCCCCGTCCCCTCCCCTCCCCACTCCCCCTCTCAGGTATCCGAGGAGCAGGAGGACATGGGGGCAGGGTGCGAGGGACAGGGCGGACAGGGCGGGAATAATCTTCTCCCTGGGACAATGGTGCGGAGGTGAGAGAACCCTCCCTGTTGGGGGAGGGTGGGGCTGATGTTGCAGCAGGCAGGACTTGGAAGGAGGGAACGCTCACCGGAGGGGGAACAGGGGGTGGGGTGGCAACCCGATGCCTTGAGTAGGCGGTGCCCACGCCCACAGGGAAGCAGAAGGGGGTGGGGTCAATGGTGGGGACAAAGGGGACAAAGGGATTGTGGGAAGGGGAAGCCCTGCCATGTGTCTGCCCTCCATCCTGGGAAGACAAAGACCCAAACCACGTGGCCGCAGCCTCCTCAGGGGAACAAAGAAAGGGGTTCAAGGAAACTGAACTGCACGGGGTAGTGCCAGAACTGGGATTCCTGACTGGGAAAAAGGGATTGGGAAAGGGGTTTTTTGGTCGGTTCCTCAGCGAAGTAGCCAATTTCGCTAAGGTGGGGACGCCAGGGGGGCTTGGGGGAGCCAGGAGCATGGCCCACGCTTGTGGAGCTACCCTGCAACTCAGATCGATGAGGTACCCCTCCCCCCCCACCACCCACCTGGGTTAGGGGAAGAAGGGGTAGGAGAGGAGGATGGGGAAGCAGGTTCAGGGGAAGCAACAGGTCTTCTTGATGGCTTTTTCTCTTCCTGGCTTGTGTTCCGCGCAGACTCTGTTTTTACAACCTCTGATATAAACAAATGGAGCTTAGGGAAGCAGTCTCTTATGGAGGGATCCCTGTTGATTCCCTCTACTAGCCGGGCTCCTACCCGCTCCCAGAACTCTGCCTTGTGGGCATCCTCCGTGGTTAAGCATGGGAAGGAGAAACACAGCCATCGTACAAACTGTTTTACCGAACTTTTGGGGTAAGGGCCCTTCACCAATAAAATCACCTTAATTTGGGTATAGAATTCCCTTTGTTGGGTAGATAGCATGGTCCCCATGCTATTTCTACCCACAACCTCACCCCTGGTGCAGAAAAAGAGGAAAACAACCCCAAAAAAACGCGAAAGACCCCAGCGGCTGCCGCTTCACACTGCGCACTACGTTTCCATACCCTCAGAAAGTGCAGCAAAGCCCATCCAAGTGATGGGGAGTATAGCCCGGGCACCCTCCCACCGCTAAGTACTCACCACACAGAAATCTTCACAAATAAAAGCTGCTACCAGGTTTTTCTTTCCCGGGAAGCATCCGTTCTTTGGCTTTCCATGGCCGCGAATGGTTATGTTTCTAGTCCCATGCGGAAAACACAGCATGTTTCCCTGTGGGTGGCGGAGATGCCACTGACTTACTCTGGGGGCTCTTTTCCCATTTTCTGTCCGGCATGGAGCACTTTTCCCACGGACTGCGACTCTGTGGTGGCAGCGGGTTCTCTCACGGAATGCGCTCACTCGTCTTGGCGGTGGCACTCACTGGTCGGTGGCATGGTGTGGCTTCGCTGCTGCGGCACTTTCTCCATGTGGCTCCTGAGTGCTTCGCGGTGACTCTTCGCCTGTGCTACGACTCTGTGCTGGCCGTGGCCCCGCCGTTGGTCATGACTTTGCAGCTGTACGTTACTTTTCCCACCCTGGTTGGCTCCCGAGAGCACGACTTGGTGCCTTGGCTTCTTGTCAGGGTCGGTGCCACCACTACTTCTGGGTCCTTCTGCAGCTGCACCCTGGGGTGGGCTGGCTGCGCTTTGTCGTCGGCACGAGGGAAGGAAACAAAGAGGCAGGGAATTGTCCAAATCCATCCGCGTGGCGGCTGGATGCTTTATTGGTCGCGGGAGCTGTGATTGAGAAGCCGCAGCCCACTTTCAGCCTTGCTTGGATGAATCTGGCCCCAAGGTTGGGGTGCCATGGAGGGATATAGGGGTGGGAAAGGGGAGGACAGGAACCCTCCGTCCAATGAACACAGACGCCATGGCAGTGACGTGTGCCACAACAGCCAATGGGAACTCCCAGGGCCGGGCGGGGGAGTGGGCACAAGGGAAAACCCAATGGCAGGCAGCCTGGGGCTAACTTCTGTGGGGCGGGGTGGGGGGGGGGAAACATGGGGAATACACGAGGATACATGGAACCGGTAAGTTAACAAAGACCAGAACCCCAAATCTGAACCTAATACCCAGGATTCAACACTCATCCAGGAGGTGGTTCTGGACTTGAGGGAAGGAAAGCAATGAAGGTGGGGAGATGAGGGTGGGGGCATGGGGTTGGAAATAGGAAACTTGATGGAAAAAGTAAAGGATTTGATCAGAAGAAGTGTAGACATCTGTGATACAGAACTAATAATAGGGACTCATTTTATAGAAAAAGGGAAAAATTTTTTATGTCTTAAGGTAGACATCAAAACAGTTTTATGATTTGCTCTGTTAATATCTGTTTCTTTCCACTGACTGAATATAGAACTCAGGGTGACTAATTGAGATATATACAAGATTTTACAAATATATACTACTAGTTTATGTGGCTAAGAGTCTAAGAGACATCTAAGAATAGAAGGAAAAAATGCACAAACAAATCTAATGTGACAAAATTATTTTCTCCAAGACCAAGAGATGTTAGTATAGAGTATGTTGGCTGAAGCACTCACAAGTTTTCTTTAGAGTAGAAGACTGCAGAAAAAGTTTCCACGTGTAAATATGTAATAATATAAACTGATTATCATCCTCTTTCTTTTCTCAATCTGTCTCAACCAAAGGATTTTTTTTTTTTTTGTAAAAATCTTGTAATAAAACAAAGCAATAAATGTAGAAGATGCTCTAGGAAATTTACAGGCTCATTCTCAGACTCAATATAATAGACTTGCAAGATTTTCTTTATCTAACTAATCTAACTAATATGTGTTGTTATATTTTCATAATTATATATTCTTCTTTTTTTCCTTTTTTTTTTTCCCCTGAGAAGACTGAAAGATTATTATGTTACTTCAAGTTTTGTGGCCTCTGAAGAGCACCAATTGTTTCAGGTCACAGAAGACACCTTGATAGCTTTCAGATATGCATCTAACCTTTTCCAATTTGTAAATTCACATCAAGTATATGTTTTGTCTGTGTACTTTGTCTGAAGTAGTCTGGCATGAAAGTCTGAAAGAGCAATACTAATAAACCATTCCTTCCCTAGTTTCAAAATAATGATAAATAATGACGCCCTAAATTGCATACTGAAGTATCCAATGTTTCAGTACTGACCTTTCTGATAAGCTAGAGAGTAGGATTTTAGTGCAGATGACATGAAATGTGGATAGACAGTTAAGATATTGAAAGACAGGATTGATTTTCAAATTATGGCAATAAATTGGAGAAAATCAGGATAAAATTATGTAGGGACATCTACATTTTTATAAGCTTAGACACAATAATTATCTATTCACATGCTAGGCTTTTGATCAGGTAGCTAGCAGAAAGAGGCAAACATTCTAGGGCATCTCTTAGAAAGTATGAATAGTGTTATAACGTGTAAAACATAGGAGCAAAACTTCCAACATTTTAAGCATTGTATTTTATGAGAGATATAAAGAAAATACAAACCTCCAAAAAGCACAGGAATTATATAGAAATTATGAGGTACAAAACAAGGTGGAAAGGACTGGCATCATCTTCCCTAGAAAATCAAGAAAGGACATGCTGAACCATATTCATATCCATAGAAATCTGATATGGAGAGGAAGGGAATAATCTGTTTCTCAAGTGTAGGATTTAAGAAAAGAAGATACAAACTGGGATTGTCGTAAGAAAGAGTCTAGTTAGGCACAAACATTTTAATGTTAAAAGTAGTGATACTCCTTCACATGCATCTGGAACAGTTTGAGGTTATAGAAACAGGTTTGATTAATTGTGTGTGTTTTCCATGTACGTGTGCTGTACAGCTAATAACTAGAGTTTCCACTGAGTAGATAAATTATTCTAGTGGCCAAAGCTTTGTCATCAATAACCATTTTCTCCTGGAAGATATTTTAATTTGTTTGTTGGTTTGTTTTCTGCTTATTGGGGGATGAATTTTCAATGCTGTCAATACTAATCCAAAATTATTGGCAATTTTTACGGTTTCAGTTCTGTATGCCAAAATTTAGATAGCTTAAGGGAGTCCTAGTTTTTCATTGTGATGTATGAGTATTTCCTAAAATTTTGACAATATTCAGAGTTGCAAATTTAGCACCTCAATGTTTGCATGCCAAAATCAACAAGTAACAAAGTTCTCTAAAACTGCTGAGGGCAGACAATCCCCAAATACAATTCTTCAGCCAACTTATTTTCATTTTCATATGCTAAATTTAGTCACAATGTGCCTGTGGAAGTTGTGGAGTTTTCCTCAGTGGGAGTTTTTAAAAACAGTTTGAAGAAACATCCATCAACTGTGATGAATTGTCTGGTGTTTGAAATATGGGTTCATTCTTTTGCTTTGCTCTAATTAGTCAATTTATTATAAAGTTGTCTAATACATGAGGGGAAAATGAAACAGAAGAACCTATATACAATATATTAAGTGTATAGAAAATCTTTTTTTTGTATAATATGTTGCAGAGATAATAGCAATGATTATGGGGTTCTCTTTTGCAACAAAATTCCCAGAAAAAAGTGTAAAGCGGTCATGCTCAGAAAAAGAATTGAATGAACATCAGTTTCATGAGTAGGTGAAGGAAAGAATCAATATGATTGAAGAAAGAAAGAATAAGAAGCTCAGACAGTTGTGCTAAATTTTTCCTTACAATCTAGGTCAGCAAATTTGTTGAGAAAGATAAAACAGAAATCAGAGAAATGAGAAGATGAGAAGATGAGAAACATCCTTACCAGATCCTAAGTATTAAATGTCTTCTGATAGCTTGGGGATATGAGACTTCAAGCAAAAGAGATGATCAGAGGCTCTCATTCTGGATGAAAAGGTGAATGTTTTAAATGCAATAATAAGGTTTGTGATGCATATAATATGATGTAGAGACTATATTCAACATTTTCCTAATTTATACTCCTATTTTTTTCAATGTTATGTTGAAAGAAATGTTGTCATATTTTTCTCACAATTATTCCCATCCATGTTTCTTATTCCCTTTTTTATTGTGCTGTTTTCTCTGTTAAACTTTTTCTTAACTTTCATCTGATTCATGTATTTTTTTTTCTCTCATATGCAGAATATGCCATCTTATGATTTTGGCGTTCAACCTCTTCAGATATTAGTTTTGCTGTTATTTTTTTCCCTAACCTTTGTCTAAATATTCTTCTGAAATCTGTTTCTTCCTTCTCCTCATCTTTTTTTTTTCATCCTTTATTTCTCAGACTCAGCTGATCAGTGCTGCATTTTTCATATTATTACTTACACATTACACTCCAAAGTGTTTTGTCCTTTTTATTTTGTACTCATCCCTCTGTTTTATTCTTGTTACTCAAATGCTTTTCCTCAGATCATTACCTTGTCTATCAATACTTTATTTGTTGCTTGTATTTCAGGATTTTTTTTAATTGTTGCCTTATCTGCTTTCCCTCAGATATTTGAGGTACTTCCAAAATTGTTATGGGAGGTTAAGATCTCAGAACTTTATGTCTATATATACTTAAAAAGAAACAACAGTGTTGCATCACTCTGGGGAGCTCCTCCCCCCCAGAGAGCCCTGTAGCTGTAACCATGTTAGTTTAACCCTTCCTTCCTTTATGGACCCAATTGGCTGGGAGCCACTTGGCTCTTTCTGAACAGGGGTCTAGATAATGTCCTGTTCCTTCCTGGTTTGCTCTTTTTCCCTCTTCCTCACATGGCATAAACGTCTTGAAACACATCGAGGGTTAGAGCCTCTTTTGGAATCTTTTGCCTTAACCCTGAAATATTTCCCCCAAAGGTCTCTCAGATCTGGGCTAGCCTAATAACTCCAGGGGGCTGCGGGGGAAAGTATTTCACAACAGGACACTTTAAACTAAAGTATTTAGTTCCCACAGGTAAATGTATTTTACTTATTCTCCAACATCTCTCCTTCTTTTTCTACTACACAAACTGATGCATTGGTTTGATTGAGGTTATACATTCTTTGGTAGAGGGATCATAAAAGATCATAATCTGTCTCATGTTCGCTCACAGATACTATTTTTGCTCCAGCCCAGATAGCTATGACAGTAGGACAGAAACTAATTCAAGTGGAGGCTTGAGCACCTGCTAGTTAGTCTAGTGCAGCTGCTTAGAACTGTGTCTCTCAAAAACTTTAATTATAAAAAATACTAAAAAAACAAGTGGCTCAGAAAATCAGTGGAGCTTACTTAGTATGTCTGACTCAGAAAATTCTTGGCACAAAAAATGTGAAATCCAACCTGTGTTTTAATTTTAGAATATAATTTGGGTTTAGAACAGAAAACCCATCTCAAAAATCACCCACAGAGTGAATACTACTGTGAATCCTCCAGAACTACTCACAGCCAACAAAGAAAGAAATAAAGCTGGAGTATTTTTTTTAGATTACTGAACTTTAATTTTTCACACCTCCTTCATATACAGCTGGAGTGGCTTGAAGAGTTCGTAATAGACTTGATTAATTGCTTGGCTTTTTGATGAAGGAATTCATACTATATAATTAGAGATTTCACTGAAGTGGGTACATTATTTCAAATCTTACATGGATGGGGGAGGCTTTCACTTCAAAGATTTCTCACCAAGAAACATTTTTCATTGGGGTAGACATTTTCTAATTCAATAATATAATGTTTTACAGTTGACAATAGCAAGTCACATTTCATGCTTTAGTTTTATGCTCCCAAATTTGATACATGTTACACAGTCCTGATTTTCTGATCTTCTAGGACTCTATCTGTAGGATTTACAGAACACTAAACCTTAAACACTAAAATCACACAGATGTGAAAATAACAGATATCTTCCTCAATGTCAGGAGGGAAAAAGCTAGATTTGATACTTTCACAGAGAGAGTGTTTGAGGTTTGAAGATACTTCTGGAGATCATCTGCTCTAACTCCTCTGCTCAAGCAGAGCTGAAAGCTCAGGACAATGTCTAAACAGGCTTTGCATATTTCCAAGGTGGGAATTTGTTCAGCCTCTCTGGACACCCTATGCCTATGCCAGTGATCAGTCACCCTCACAATGTTTCCTGACATTCAGAAGGAGCTTCCTATGTTTCAGTCTGTGTCCAGTGCCTCTGGTCCTGTCAGTGGACACCACTGTAAAGGGCCTAGCTCTATCATTGCACATTACCTGAGGGTATTCATGTGGATGAAATCCTTGCTGAACCTGCTCTCCTCCAGGTTAAACAGTCCCAGTACTATCTGTCTTCCTATATATGTCAACTGTTCCAAACGCTCAACCATCCTTGTGGCCCTTCTTTAAGCTGCATCCAGTATGTCTATGTCTTTCTTGTACTGAGGAACCCAGGACAGGACACAGCCCTCCAAGTGTGATTCCCATTTTTATTGCATTCAGCCACAGAATATATATTTCTTGACATTTCTTGCTGTATATCTTTGATCAGTTATGATGAATCCCAAGGTCAAAATATGCCACAAGAAACATTTCTTGCTTGAAAGGGTTGTCAAGCATTAAAACAGGCTGCCCAGGGCAGTGAGTGGACTCACCACTGCTGAAGGTATTTAGAAGGCATGTAGATGTGGCACTTAAGGATATGGCTTGGATGTGGACTTGGCAGTGTTAGGTTTACGGTTGACCTCAATGATCATAGACGTCTTTTCCACCCTAAACAATTCTGATTTTTGCATTGTCAATGGCATGTTGGTGTTAAAAACAACTCTCCTCAAGTTCATATTCTCTGAAGTATGCAGAGGAATAAATACTTTTTTAAATTCAGGCCACAATATACACATTGTATAATATCACATTGATTCTATGAAGAAATAAAACCCTTGCAAATTGATAGTAAGGAAACTAGAAGTGATTTTGGCAGACTGACAACTCCTGCTTCCAGAGTTATCCTTTAAAGATGAGGAAAATTACATACATTTATTTCATTTTGTATACTGTGTTGCAATTCTTCATATTGTTTAATTTAGCTTTTATTTTGATATAATCTTATTTATTAAGCAAGGGCTTTGTTTGAATGACAAGGTTTCCATAGAGACCACAGTGCAGGAAGGCATATTTCTAATATGTTACACATCTGACACAAATGATAGGATTTCTTGGAATGGATAGCACAATTTGTGCAAAGCCATATGGAGTAGGATGGAGAGCACTAGTCTTACCAGAAAACCTATGAAGATAAACCACTTTTCTCTAATTTCCATTTATTCTTTACTAACTAGCAAGATGGAGGCAATTAAATAAAGAAAAAAATGCTGAACTCTTGGATCTTTGCACTCTAAATAAATTTTTGCTCTACTTGCCTTAAGCACTTAATAGGCCAAATAACACCATGGTATTATTTACTTGATACCTTATTTTTCCAATCAGGAAGTTAGAACTCACTTCTGCTATGTGCTGAGCATTCTTGCAAGGTTGAGAACAAGTTTCAGCAAGTTTCTATTGATATTTAGCATGACCTGCAGCCCACTGAACTCAGTTAAAAACAGTATTGCTTTTGTTTCAAGGGGCATGTTCAGAGGTGTTAGCTGGGGGACTTAGTGGATTGCTGTAAACACCCAATTCTGCAAAAATTATTTCAAGCAAAAGCAAAATAGGTGGTTGCTGACATAATTATCTGAGTCCACTAAAAAAAAATTATTCTTGTATTTTCAGGGATGTTCAGCTTGTTTCTGCTGTTATCGGTGGTTTTTATTCCCAGAAAACCTAGTGTAAAGAAAAACAGAGGCAAGGCAAAGTGCAGGCAAGGCAAGGCGAGGCAAGGAACCTTGTACTTTTTTCCTTATGGTATCTTTTCCTATAATTTCTATAGTATAAATATCTTAAGACTGGTCTTAAAATATTAGCTGTATTCCTTATCCACATATCAAGCATAAGAAAATAATATTTACCTGTGATAATGTGTTATTTTTCTCGGCCCCGGTCAGCTCCCGAGTGCCCAGCTTGGGTGCCTCTGCTTCTCAGCGAGGCCGGTGCTTGTTGCGATTCCTGGGCCCTTTTGCTGCTGCGCACCGGGGCAGGCTGGCTGTGCTTTGCTGTCGGTGTGAGGGGGCAAAATGGAGAGGTGAGGGAATTGTCCAAATCCGTCTGCATGGCGGCTGGAAGGCTTTAATGGCTGCGGGAGCCACGATGGAGAAGCTGCAGACTGCTTCCAACTCCACGTGGGTGAAAATGGCGACGGGACCGGGGAGGCATGCAATGATATAGCGGGTGGGACAGGGAGGGTAGGAGCCCTCCCGCCCAATGTGGGGCAGGCGCCGTGGCGATGATGTAGACCATGGCGACCAACAGGAATGCGGCAGGGACGGACATGGGGCTCCGGGGCGAATGGGGTCACGGGAACGGGGTGACCGACACAGAATTCTCAGGAGTTGATGGGGGAGTGGTTACAGGACTGGCGTGGGCTAGCTCCTATAGTAAGAGACCCGGAGCTGACCACTGCGGTGGGGGGAAACACAGGGGGTGCACAGGGGTACACAGAACTCAGCTAGCTAACACATATCAGAACCCCTAATCTGAACCCAAACCTAGGATGCAACATTTACCTGTTTGAAATAATTGCTTGGAACACTATACAAAAAAAAAGAACTTTGGGATACTGTTTCAAGTAGTTTCTATTCATAAGCATTTAACCTTTTTCTCCTTTAAAAGGATAAATCCTAGTTTCTGCATATAGCACAAAGAAGTTATTTGTACACAGAGAAATATAATCAGAACAGATACATCCTAAAATCTAAACTTGCAATGGAAATTGTCTATCAAAGACCGTTCCTCAGAAGGGCTATGAAACTAAACAAACTTGTCTAAAAATCTCTGGTAATGTCCTTGTTTCTTCAACAAAACTATTGTCTGGTCCAGCCACTGTTGCTATGCTTTCCTGAGTTACAGCACACCATAGAAAAATCACAGCATACTCTGAATTATATAATTTTAATAGTTTCACTGTCTCTTAGAAGTTCCAGATGTTAAGTAACCTTTCAAGTTATAACTTAATGTCTTTTGATAATAGAGGAATGAGTTGAGAGCAGTCCCGAGAAGGACTTGGGATTGTTGGTGAACAAGAAGCTCAATAAGAGCTGACAATATGTGCTCAAAGTCTAGAGAGCCAAATATGTCCTGGTCTGCAACCAAAGTAACAAGACAATCAGGTAAAGGGAGATGATTCTCCCCATCTGCTGTCATGAAATCCTACCTGGATTATTGCATTCAGCTCTGCAGCCCCCCAAGACAAGAAGGATGTGAACCTGCTGGAGCGGGTCCAGGAAAGGGACACAAACATGATTAAAGACTTATGTCTGTGAAAGACAAAACACCTCTACTTACTGTAACCTTCTTCTGTTTTTAATCCCATCTCTTGCAGCATTAAGACCTCCAGCATTTATGGATAATGAAAATGGATTATAAATTTGTGGGAAGTTCTCAATTTTAGGAGACTGTGGATAGATATTACTTTCCCTCTGATTTATTCTATAATAAAGATTTTTAAAGATAGTTTTATTTTATTGAAATACATGTTTATAGCTGCATGATGGCAACAGATTATTGTGTTTTCTGAGATTTCTAAATCACATTTGCACCCTTTTTACTTACCCACACGTACTTAAATGCATGCAATCCTGGATTACTTTCCACTTAAGTTTTCTTGCATGCACTGGATTTGACCAAGTACTATAAGATGGGATGTGCCAGTGCACTGCCAGGAACAATCATTCTTTCATGTCTTTCTCCAAAGAGACATTGTTCCTTGTAATGAAAGGGAAAATGGGAACTGAAGACTAATAAGCTTTTATGAAAGAATTTTTAAGGCTTCTAGTATAGGTAAACTTAATAAACCTAACAAAATACTGTATTTTGCTTGCTGTACTTTTATCTAATCTTATAATATGAGATATTTTTATCACTTTGATAGGTGTAAGGTACCGTAGTTAGTGATTAGAGGTGTTCCACAATGATATTTGGAGTACACTATAATCAGCAAAATCATCCTTCTGGTTTGTAGCCTTCCTTTGAAGCACATGGACATTTTATCTGTTCCATCTTAATACCATTTTCCTCTGGCTTTCATCTCTTCTCTAAACCACAAAACATAATAGCAAATGGCTTAACCAAATGGACGTAAATGTTACTACCATTATTTTCCCTTTGAGGGCCAAACTATTGCAGCTCAGCTGCTGAATGAAGTACAGTGAGGTAACAACGTGCGTAGCTGCACACAGAATAGGCAACTGTGAAAAGGATGGGGGAAAAACATGATGACAAGTATCAGGATAATAAGGGGAACAGAATATGAAAGGCTGGCTGGCAATCTGTTCTGATTAGAGTGGTACCATGTTTAAACTGTCAGCAGCAAAACTTGAAATGAATAGACTTCAAAGGAAATGACACCCCACTAAGGACATAAAGAATTATCCAAAGGTTGCAATGTTATTTGTTTTCTGAAGAAGTCTATGTTGAGCAACCTTTATTTTTTTAATAATTAAAACAAAATGCAGCCCAAGAGAGGAAAGATTTACATTACAGAGCAAGAAAACAAACCCATGCTCATATTGAATAGTTGTACTAATACACTGTAAACTGTGAATTCACCTTTAAATTATGAGTACACTAGTAATTCCCTTTGAAACTAATCTAATGCTTGTCAAGTAAAAGAGCTATTGTTTGATGCTTTGCTTAACAAGAACATTAATTAAAACTAGTTCAATACCGATATTTTGGATAGCTATATCTACTTGTACTACTATACAACGATGGATAGAGTACATGCAACAAAAGTACTATTTTATACTGTGTTTTTTTGTGAAGTAAATTTTTTTCTTGTGGAAAAGAACAGTAGAATGTTCTTGTTTTTACTTTCTTATGGGAGAGATCAAATATTTGTTTCATTAGTAATGTATTGTTTATTAAAGCTCTGAAAAAATGTAGCTATGAATGCTTTGAGGAAATAATAAATAATCATTATTATTTATTTATAATTATTATTAATAATAATATACTAATAATAATATACAGCATTGTAGAATGTCAAAGAACAAACAAAAAAGAATATTATTTTCAGCTGCAACTGCAAAGGAAATGTACATTAATTTGAGACTACTTTCATGAGCATCCTTAAGTCATAGGTCTTTCATAGAACTGTCTTTGACATTTCAGAAAGAGGAAGCAAAATTGGAAAGGGCAGGCCAGACTTCAAATATGTATAGAAATTGCTGTTGTGTTTACAAACTTTAAACTGTTTTCTAATTCCAGTTGAATTCAACAAATTCAATTTGGTTAAGCTGGATTTCTATGATCCTACTCCAAAACTGAATTTACAGAGCTGGAGAAAGAAATTATTATGTTTGTCTGCTTCTTTTGTCCAACAACTCAGACTGTGTCCAGGGTACACTACAAGATGCTTTACAGAGATATGAGACAATATAAGCCAATTTTTGCCTTTGATTCAGTGGTGAAGTTCTTCTTAAGTTTTGGATTTCTCAACCTGCACAAAAATTGTCCCACTAATATGGGAAATGCCATTTTGAATTACCATTTCTTTATGATAGAACTTCTTCACTTCAATTACTATAAAAGCTGAAATACTAATTTATCAAGAGAGGAAGCACATAGGGGATAATCTTTAGCTTGAAAAGTCAAATCTTCACCTAAAAAAGGATGGAAAAATAAAAGTTCTGACTACCTCTGCCAATTGTATCTGCTCATTCACAAAAAAATGTGAAAAACTGTTGACATAAATAATCGAACTGTCATGATTTCCCAATGTTCACTTTTTTGTTCTGTCATCATAAGTCTTTATGCTCAACATTGATAAATGGTTTTGAAGAGAAATATGATCTTAAAACAGGATGAAGACTTTATACAAATTTGTCTGAGGGCTCTGTATACAAAATAAGACCAACATCATAATTTTCCAGAAATTAGTATTCTATTTCTTTCATATTCTCCCATAACTAACTCTGAATAACCAATATGGGCAATATGCAAGATTCCATGTGGAGAGTTAATTGTTATTTACTTATAGAAAAAATAGAATGAAAATATTTTTTTTCTTTCTGAAAGTCTTTCATAATTAATTTCAGCTGTTTAACTGAATGATCACTTACTCTTTCAACCTCACTTACCATTAAGAGTTACTAATGAAAATCAGTAATCCTAACCTGTACTGAGTGGTGATCATATTTAACACCATGATTTTTATATGTCTAGTAAGATAGTCACACGCAGTCCTTCAACTGCAATAAATTACTCCAGTAAAAATAGTTAACTTACTTAAAATTTGTGTGATTTTGGATTTAAAATATATTACTCATTTTTCTCCTTTAAATTAATAATTAAATTTCACATAAGCTTGTATTTTTATTGCACTTGCTATCAGATTTATGGCATAACAAAGTCCTTTTACGGAATCAGCATCTTACATTTCAACTCTAGTTCAAACATCCAGCATACCCAGATACAGTGATAGCTGATGTCCATCTTCAATACATCTATTTCAAATATGTAAAATCCTCTGAATATTTAAAAATTATGAGAGTTTTTGTAAATGAAATCAGTTATTATAGTAGCCTTGTTGTTTGTGTGCATTTTCAAATATTTTTTTATAAGGTATGAAATATTCTTAAGTCAAAACAAATCCAAAGAAATAACCAGACAAGACACAGACTTAAGTATTTATATCTCTATGTTAATCTTTCCTTTCTCTGATTTTTAATTGTCATATCTATAGTTTTAGATGGCACACTGAATGGTATAACAATTATTATACTGAACTAGAATATTGTGATTTTTTTTTTTTTAATTTCATACATTCCTTTTAAATTTTTGGGTCCAAAGTGACCAATGGTCAATATATGTTTAGTTAAATATATTTCAGAGCTACATTTGGAACTTGAAATAGAATTCCACTATGAAAAGCCAACTTTTGGACCTTTCTTTCTTGTGTTCTTTCATAGGATTTCCATGACAAATTCTAAAAGTTCTGTTACCGATGGTGAAATTGACAATAGCAAAAGACTATAGCATGTAGGTTGAGTAGTAGTAGTACTGAGTAAAAAAACTCAGTACTGAGTAAAAAAAAAACCCAAGTACTGAGTAAAAAAAAGTACTGAGTAAAAAAAAAACAAGTTTGTTATGAATATGTAGTAATTTAAGAGCAATATTTTCTGTAAAATATTAGTATGCTGGTCGTTGTTTGTTCAATGTGTCTTTCAGGATGGAGCTCTGAACAGCTGCAGCAGATAAACTATGGAGTTAACTATGGACTTTTGCTTATAAATGTATGGCTTTTAAAGATAGAACAGGTCTCCTTGTCAACACCTACCTGGTTTGTCTGTGCTAGTAACAGCTGAAGTGAATGACAAGATTTTGCTCCTTCTCATGACACTTATTCCTGAATCCACTGAATGCAATAGTCGTTGTTTTCACTGACTTTGTTAACATACAGATTCAGATCCTCAGATCCATAGAAATCTAAAAGTGTCCCCAGCCACGCCATTTTGCACAAAGTAATCCAGCTTCTGACCCCCAGTTTCATTTCACCTTTGAATCCCCAAACTGTTTCTTTCAGTCAGTTATGAGCTATCATACCACATCACTCATATCAACATTCCTACCACATATTTCCTTCCAAACCTCAGTGCAAAAGTTTACTTGATCTATCTTCTGCTCTCTGTATATAAACCAGTTTTATCTGCATGTTTTCTGTGTTTAAGAAGTCTCATGTGTGGCACACAGTCTTCTAGACTGCATCTACAAAGGCTCACAGATGATTATGGTAGCAAATATTCTAGACTCAATTAAAAGCAATCTATTAAAAACATTCTTCTTGGTTATACATGCAATAATGTATATATGTGTACTATTTGAAGAAGTGTGAACTACTTACTGCTCATAACAGTTATATTTATTATGGTAGTTCTGAGTCTAAATATAAGATATACTACTACTAAAATGAACAGAAAATGACACAAGTAGGAGAACTGAGCTTTTAACATCCACTGCTATAGCCGGGAAGAAAAATTATTATAGGCCAGAAAAAATTCTGTGATTCATAACAAGCAGCTATTCAACATAGACGACTGCTGCTGAAGTTGCTGTGGGTGTTTTGTATTCTGAAAGACTTCAATATGATCCCTTTGAATATGCCTTTATCTCTTAACATTTCTTTTGGTTACACTACTGGCTTTAAGTGCCTTTATAATATTCAACTTGTAAGCAGTAAGACCAGGAAATAAACAATGAGATGCCCCATACAGAAATTCACCACATTCACACCATTCACTACATACACTAGTCTAAAGATTATTTCTTGCTATCATTCTTTATTATGTCCATTAAGTAATCTTTTCATAAAAGTAATTAGGATTCCATAGAGCCTAACAAAGCTGATCTATGTCTGTCCACCTTAGGGACAAAAACCTAACACTAAGGGCTCCCCACAGAGACAAGAAGAGGAAAAAAAATATCATTCTCTTTTTTGGTTCAGGAGATTGTTCAGTGAAAAACAGTCACTATTTGTAGCTACGGAGATGTACAAAAGGATATATATACTTAAACGCAATGAAGCAAAAACCATCTTTTTCTCTGGGTAATTACAATGTCCAAAAATGAAATAAGACATCCTGTGAAGCTTATGGAAGGGATTCCCATGATGAGATTTGTCAGAAGTCATGTGCCAAGATACTCAGTCTACACTTCTGAAATGTTCACTAATAGGATATTAGATGTTTAACTTATCTAGTGGTAACAGCAGCATATTGTGCCACTGCTGGTACTTATCTCTGTATTCAAAGTTTTATGTTAGTCATTGTATTAAGATGGGTGAAGTTAAGTGATATTAATAACTGATGTTCATTTCTTTTTATGAAATGTGTGCAAAAGTTTATCTTTACAGAATACTGTGATCATAAATTAATTAGCACCTGTTAGAAGATGGGATACTGGTTCAAGTGCCACTAAAAACTAAAAAATATGTTTAATACAATTCTCATTATTCTCAAGTTTACCATATTATTTCAGTGTTGTCTGTCCTGAATTTCTACTCCTTAGAATGGAATGTGTATTTTATAAAAAACTTAATATTTTTCTTAAAAATTTTCTGTTAAAAATTACTGTCATCAGACATTATGCCATCACTTTCTATTTCATCTCATGGCAGTCTGCGGCATTAAAAATGATGCAAAACTTGACATATGCTGCCCCTGCCAATTCTGGTTTGGTTTCGTTTTCATGGTTTGGTTTTCTTTCATGAATGAAAAATCTCACTGAAATCAGTGAGGATAACACTAAGATTAAACAAATGGTGAGTACCTTTTGTTCCAGTACACACCAGCCTCAGAACCTGCAGTCAAAGAAAAAAAAAACAGGAATTGTTTTTCTCCAAATTACAGTCTGATATTCCTGTACTCTGGTAATGCAAGAAAATAAAGTTCTTCCCTATCAGTAATCCTGCAGAAAAGGACATATACAATGAGTTGATTTGGAATCTACCTAGATAATTGTCCTTCCTCTTCTCATTGTTGGCTTATTTATTCCAAAAAATGTGTATTTCAGTTTGTGGTTTTCTCACCTTTTCACACTATGTTCAGTTATTGAACAGCTTATAAAGATAGAAGGTATCTTGAAAGAGGTAGCTGATTAACCTATGCCCTTCAACCTTTAAACAGAAATATAAAAAATTTACTTTAGATAATGGAAAAAATTCTATGAATTGTCAAAACAAGGGATAATAAGAGCAAAAAAAATCTGCTTTTATTGGTACAACAGTCTTTCAATGCATGAAAGGCACCATGTACCTGTTATTTGAGTTGTAGTCAATCCATACATAGTAGGGTAATGATAGCAGTGCAAGCTGCTGTCAATTTACAGCATCAGCATCCATCACATAAAGTTATAATATATATATCTATTTGTTGCATCCCGGACTTTGGGTTTAGGTCGGGGTTCTGATGTGTCTTAGCAAATCCTGTGTACCTCCATGTATCCCCCGGTTTTCCCCCCTTTGCAGTACCCAGTTCCCGACATGCCTGACCATGTGGCCTGGCTCCCATCCCTCCTGGCTCCTCCTGTGGGTCCTTTCCTGCTGTTATCCCTCCCCTGTGGCCGGGGCCACCTCGGCCCCTAGTACCACCCCTGCCACTTCCCCATTGGCTCCTGCCTTCCACACCACACCCCCGCAGCCCCGGGAGTGCCCGGGGCCCTGGCACCGCCCCTGCCGTGCCCCTATTGGTTCCTCGGGACCGCCCTGGGACCACCCCGGGTCCTGGTGCCATCCCCTACTGCGTCCCTATTGGCTTCCCCAGACCATGTCACACCCCCCGCTCCTCCCTCCATAAAACTCCCACGAGGCCGGGGCTGGGCGGCCATATTGTCCAACTAAGGAATTGGGAGCATATCAATAAAATGCTCTCAGCTCCTGCCGCGGGGAATTTGGCCCTTCCTTCTCCCCCTTTATCAAGGTCCCTCACGCGCGGCGGTAGAAGTGGCCGACCCACCTTCCCGGAGCCACGGAGCCTGGGAGCAGCGGCGGGACCGGGACCGGAGGAGCCGCGGTGCCCCACTGGGCACGGCAGCTGCTCCGGACCTGGGAGAAACACCAGAATGCCGCATCTATTATTTGGCATATTAGAAATAAAGTCATTGCAATAGAAATTTGTCATAAGATTGATGTTAAAAAATTAATTTCTTGGCTTCACCTCAGTGTTTACAGAGTTTGGTAGCAGGATACCACTATCTTTTGACAGTCTTCTATAGTGGTGGCAATATCTCTTAATTTGAGATCAAGCACAGTACATGTCCCTGAGACTTTTTATTATTTATAGATTTTTGCATTAAAATTACTATGAGAAGGTTCAATTAAACACAAGGTACAATGAAATACTATTTGTTTCGGTCCTTCTTTATTGCAAACCTGACTGGTCACATATTTTCATTAAACTGTTTCATGGTCTGTCTTATCTCTGCTGCCCTAGAAATGTAATAGCACACAAACACTGGAGCATTTATTTATTAATTTATACCAAGTCTGCTGCCTGTCTTCAGCTGATACAATGAATGGGTGTAGGAGTCACTGACATGAGAAATTATTTTTTTTATTTAGCCAAGTATCAATATAACTTCTTTGCCTGCTGAATTTTTCTCATTGATGACTGATATAAATGAAAGAAAACTTTAAATGTGTGAATATTTGTAATGGCCAAAGGTTTTATATAAAACCTGTGGACTTTAGGCTGTTTGGTGGATTTTATTCCCTCCATTCTGTTTTTTTTTTTTTTTTTTGATCATGTAAAACAATTACATACACTCACACTGGACACAAAGGACACGACTATAAATGAAATGGCATTTGATTTTATTTTCTCACAATATCAGTTATCAAACGTTAACATTAACATTAATTTCTGTTGACTACTGATAAAACAAGTGACAGGACACTGCTAAATTTCAGCTCTAGTTAGGAAAAGCTCCAGTGACTGGTGCATGCTTGGTTTGTCTCCATCCTGGAAAAGAAATGATAGAAAATTCAGAAATATGGCACAGCTTGATATTGTCAGCAAACTTGATGAGGCTGCATTCAATCCCACTGTCCATGTCACTAACAAAGATGTCAAATAGCTCTGGGCCTGATACAGTCTTCTGAGAAAGAAGTCACTGGTCTCCCCGTGACTCTGAATAAGCAGTAATTCTAGGTATCCTTTCCTTTTGTCAGGTTTTTCTATATATTTTGAAAATATATAGAAAAAAATTGTAGTGAAGAAAACATTTCACAGAATCACAGAATCACTAGGTTGGAAGAGACCTTCAAGATCATTGAGTCCAACCCATGCCCTAACACCTCAACTAAACCATGGCATTTATATGTCCTTAGATTCTATTCTTAAAATTTTTGTAGGTATTTCCTTTCATAGCTTATAATTAACTTCTAGATTAGTAACTCATTCTTAAACATGAATTTTGAACCCCAGAAATGGAGTAGAGGAACCACTAAGAGTTAAGTATTTTTATTATAATTTATGTTTTTGAATTCATGTGCTGTGACCAAATTCAATAAAAACAAAAGCAAAAAACCCTGCACAATATATAAATAAATTGCTACAAATATATAGACTAACCAAAAGCTGAGATGAATAATTACTATTCATTGGAACCATTGATACTATGTTGATTGTTACTATGCTAATTAAAGGGTAATTAATATATTGGATAAAATTATGTGATCACTGGATGTTGAAATTTGCTGGAAATTGCAATAGATAACTCTGTTTTCCTTAGCTTTTGGTATAAAGCAATTTTATTTCATTCAACTTTGAGTAGATTTGTACCTGCCACAAGTTACCCTCACAAGGTAATGGTCAAAATGTTTCAAAAGTGTTAGTGACATGAAGATTACCAAACAGTGTTTCAAAGAGCCTATTTTTTCATCTTTTTCACAGAACACTCACTGAATGGAGAGGATTTGTCTTATGGAGGTTTCATCTTTTTTGTAATAAAAGATGAAATAATTGAAAAAATGAATAATTTTTTGCTACAAGCTTAAGGTAAATTTCCTTCCCGATTCATGAAAGTTTGTTCAGTTACAGCTAATGAAATTGCTAATGTCAGAAAGATGGATGGAAAATAATGGGACTGAAAGCAGAGCAACACATTATGACTGGTAGCTATAGCATTTACTGTACCAAAAATGTTTCTATATTGACCCAAAAAAAGCATTTCTGTGCTATTTATAAATTCTGGGAAAATAGTACAAGCCTTGTTAATTCAAATCAATAAGATATTTTCAGTCTGATATGTACTTCAAGTATGTGTTTGCCTCTAAAGCTGAACAGAAAATTAATGGGAGTGTGTTTTTTTTCAACTGAAAGATATGACTCAACCAATCCACAAAAATGCAAAAGGCTTTTTGAAATGAGTACTATAAGTGAGAACTGGGAAATTTGAGCTAGTTCTTAATAGCTCACATCTCAGAAACTAAATGTTATGTTTTTTTCAGGAGTTCAGTTATGAGGATCCCATGTGAGTAGGTTTTGAAAATCTGTCTGCTTTTTATGATACTGTATTAGAACTGCACCTATTTTTTTGTTATAACTTTCAGAGACTGTGACAT
This sequence comes from Vidua macroura, assembly GCF_024509145.1. Lineage (NCBI taxonomy): Eukaryota > Metazoa > Chordata > Aves > Passeriformes > Viduidae > Vidua > Vidua macroura. Next base: position 58,166,438 of record NC_071572.1, on the reverse strand, counting down.
GGAATCGCAGAGATTCATTTGTGCAATCATCTAGGTTGTTTTATTTTTATTTGCTGCTTTACCTAGTTAATTAGCATGGTAAAGGTAAAAAAAAAGGAAAAAAAAAAAAAAGGAAAAAAAAAAAAAAGGAATGTTTATGGGATCTTAAAGTCAATAAACTGTTTTAAATTATTACCCAAACTTTCCCTGACACCAGTGGGCATCAGTACGTGTACTGCCAAAATAAAATATTAATGAAACTGATGATCATGAATACACTGCATAATGTAACACAGTGTAGAAAATCTCCTAACCAGCTCTCAGACAGCCTAAACCTCTATCTGAAGTGACACACTGTCATAGGGAGATGCTAGATCAGATCTTGAAACAGCATTGAAGTGTCAGCCTTATACAACACCTTAAGAAATCATTTCAAAGATAGGAGGAATTGGCTTGCTGCAGCTCTGCTAAAATGACTACACTCATTATAGGTCTACAGCTAACTCTTTCTCTGATACACTGGGAAAGCTCTACACTGCTTGCAGCACAGACAGCCATAAGATATTCCATAAGACCATCACACATCAGGAAAAAAAATACATAATTCCAAAAACATTGGAGTTCCATTTCAGAATCCAGTACAATTTCTTAACAACATGGTAAAACAGATAATATCAGACAGTGGCAATATAAAGTTGCTGAAAAACAATTACCTCATAACCTGAAGTTTTTGGTCTCTTGATAATGCTTAACCTTAGAAGAAATAAACTAATCACATAATTGCTCTCATATTATACAGTTGTTCCCACATAATTGGGACATAATATTCCCACATAGTTGGCACTCAACTAACTAATCAGGTGTGATTACAACTGCAGTATTTCTGAATACTTAAAAAAGAAATCTTCCAATAAATCTTTGGAAATGAAATGCAATATGACTGTAGCAAAGAAAATAGCATGGAAGCAACAAGTCTGAAAGTGAGTATTTGGATTACAGGACAGACTGGGGTAAATGGATTCTTTTAAAATTCACCGCTCAAGCCAATTTAAAGGAAACTGGCCAGGAGAACTGAAATAGATAGATATATATCAGGGTTCGGACCGTAAAGAATCAGAAATTAATGCAAGAATATGTACTTTGAATATGTTTTCCTACTCAATATAAAAATCTGTTTAATACTTGGACTCCTTTTTCTCAGTTTTGGATAGTTTTTGCTGAAGTGTAAGTGAACTTGAAAATGCAAAATTATTTAAAAAAAAACCCTGACATTCCTGTAAGGTAAAAAAGAAATGGAGATTCCACACCATCTGCTAGAGAATTTTGGAAATAAAGTTTGTCAGCATGTTTTGAATCCTGAACTTGGTTATTGTTAATCTTTTAGCTGAAATTATTAATTGAATTCCAATCAGATATAGAGATAGTTTCCATCGTTGCGTGTTGTATAATTTTTCTAATAACAATATAAAGATCACAACACTACTAATAGTTCTAAAACCTATTCTACAAAATTTGCAATAGTATATTAACAACCTGATCTCTATCTCTTTGGCCATTTCATGCCTTTATTCACAGAACTTGTAGGCTACTTGCAGAAAAAAATCGTTTAAGCAAAGTGCCCAGGTGTGAAAGTTTACATCTGATTACTTTCCCTGCAGTCTCTCACAGCCCCTATCTTCAAGCACTATTTGACCGTGAGGTGTGTAAGTTAAGCAAGATTTATTTCAAAGTAACCGTATTTCTAAACTGGTACTGTTTGCCAGAAGAATGGATTTTAACTTTGATGGTTTTTAAATATGTGGCTTACATTTATTTTATTAAAACATTTGCTTAAATTGTAGCAAAATGACCCCCTTGTTACAGAGGTAACTTAAAAGTACCACTACCTTTAGTTATCTGCATGGTTCTTATTAATATCTATCCAATGTACCTGTGCTAAGGTCCATTCAGCACCAAAATACTATGATCTCGCTAATATGTACCTAGGTGTATACAAACATTCAAAATATCAAGAAAATTCAGGCAAAAAATAACAAAAGAAAATTAGAAATGCAGAAGTAAAATCTGAGCTGGTATGACTTCTAAAAACTTATTTTCAGTGAAAACAAAAAGGTACAGACAGTGTAGTTAATATTTCAGTCCAAAGGAGTATGACAAATTCAGAGGGAGTATGGTATCTAATTTTAGTGTTCGGAGTTTCCTTTGTATATAGATAGCTAATCATGGTTATAAAAATAAATTAGATTTGTCTAAAAATATTATTAATAATTTTATATTTTTATATTATTATAAATATTTTAATGGTATTTATATTTTGCTGTCTAATTCTCATGAAAGCAAACTACTTAAAATTTATTTTGCGGTGAATGTGTTCATTTTTTTTTTTTTAAGTGGTGCTATATAGAAAAAGGAAGCAATAAAAACCTATGAAAAAGTTATGAAGGTTAGAACATAAAAAAGACAATGTGATGCATTATTCTGTTGTTTTGGGGTTTTTTAAAAGGAATTTTACAGATTTCCACAAAGAATGAAGAACATAGTCTTAGGCATAAAAATTCAGTAAGTTTTATTAAAAGCTATCGAGATCCACTAGAATACAGACCTGAAAATCAGTACAATCCTGTTTAAAAATAAATCATGGTAATATAAATCTCAGTATCTTCAACTTTATACAAATCTACACAATGTATAGCATAATCAGTGCTAATTGGAGCAACAGCCATAAGTTTTTACACCCAATGACTCATAAAATATTTTATCACTATTGTATGACATACTATGCCTAAATCTTGGATAGGGAAAGTATTTATTGTACTTTTTGGTAAATAATAGTGAATGGTTTACACACTTGTGTCTGATCTATAACAGGAGAGTTTATTGTCTCTTAGTTTTTTATTTACCTCAATTGTTTGCTCACAAGTAAGCAAACACTACAAAACAGAATAAAAAAAGATTTATTTTTTTCAGAGTAAAAAAACAGGGCATAATATTATAAATCTAATCTTAATTTTCAATCTAAAATCACAGCTTTATATTTTTCAAATATAATGTCTAATTTTTCCAAATTTCAGTTTACCAGCTGTGGGGGTGAATTGGTTATGTTTATATTATCCCATTTTAGGTCCTAATTACCCCTGTGAAAAAGATTATAATAAAATGTAAGGATGGAATTAATCCACTGGAATTCAACCAGAAGGTTGATTTGGAAGCTAGGTAAGGCCAAACCTCCAAGCTTCCTCTTTCAAATAATTTAATAGTGGCCTCATAGTTACCAAATTAAAACAAGAACATAAAAAAAGGGTCTTTGATGTCGTTTAGATTATATGCAGTTTTTAATGCAGTGACCTGCTTTTCAAAAAATTTTATTAAAGATTTGAGTTGCTAGAAAATATTTAATATAATTAAGCTATTTAAAGCACTTCATAGCTATTCATGTTTCTTTACAGTGAAATAGAGGTCTTTTAAAGTGCCTCTGTGGTAAATGTTCACTCTGGGATTGCCATTCTCTGAAAAACTCCAACTCCCACAGAATAAAGGAAAACTTTGCCAAAATTATTTCATTCAAGTTCATTTTTCAAATTAATTCAAACAACTTATGTTTCTGAAACTGCCTTAGAAAACCACAGGGAAGAAATTATAGAGTGAGCAATTTTCTGAAGAAAGAAGGAGACAGTTTGTTATCTAGTGAAATTTCCTCTGTACAAGGAACAGCACACCTTCCAGAATGTGTACTTTCCCAAAATCTGTACACAATTCTTTTTCTAAGGAAAAGGCAAACACTGATCACTAACCCTTCTCCCTGTTGCTGTGTTAGTTTGAAAACCCATTTACACTTTTGTCAACTGAATCTCACCTGTTCTAAGCAGTCCTTGATACTCAGAGATGGATACGTGATTGTGAAAGTCATCCCCTGCTACCAACACCAGTCCAGCAAACTGATTTTGACCCACAGAATTTCTTCATTCCTTCTCAAGTCTTTACATTTCACTAGCAAGATCAAAGGGAAAAAAAAAAAAAAAAAAAAAGCATGCCCTTTATGTCCTTAGACAATTTTCCCCCAGGTGCCAGATAGGAGGAGCACAGGAAAGCACCCACCATTATTCCATAAGTTTAAGCACTGGATTTTAAAATTTATTGTCTGAAAATTCAATGCATTTCATATCTTGTAGAAAAAAGCAGAGCCGATCATGAGATCTAGAACCAGGAAATGAATTCTTTGATTTTCAGCAACAATAATCTTGTCTGACATTATTTCAGATCTCATTGTTTGCTCATGACTCATTCCCACCTGAGATATTTCACAGACCCTTGGTCAGGCCCACAGCTTCAAATCCCTTTGGAATAAAAAGAGCCTCAAATAAAGTTTGCAGTTTTGGGTGAGTATTCCAGTGAGAAGGCTATCATGTAAAAAACAGGTTTCTTTCTCTCTAGCCATAAAAGTGCTTGACAGTTTCTGTATCTGAATATAAGGCACAATTGAAAAGTAGGTCTTGTTTGTTTATTTAAAGATTGATTCTACTCAGGCTGAATTTCCAGGACTCATCTCCAGCCCAGTTAGACTGAATCTTAGCCCAGCTCTTGCTAGGTGTCACTGTTTTCCAGACTGGAGTGTTTCACCTTGTAAATACAATTTGATTTATTTACATCTAAATGCATGACTTCCCTTTCTGCTACACTGAACCAGATATTGTTTGATTATGTTCAGTTTGTCAAGTGATCCAGATAACTTTGTAGAGTAATATATCCTCTTTATTATTTACTACTCTCTCAATTTTCAAACAATTTACAAATTTCATCAGTAATGATTTTATGATTTCTTTTTGGTCATTGATAAAAGTACTTCACAGCATGAAGCCAAGAGCTGAACTGAATGAGATCTTACAGAAAATAGAAGCTCCAGTATTTTTAATTTTGGGACTTTTTCCAAGATAGTAATGTAAAAGACATGTTTCCCTTGCATGAGTATTATTAAAAATAAATACTTACTTTTTATCTATATCTGTATAAAATTAATGAAATTATGAAATTGCAACAAAACAATGAATGTGAATATTTCTTTTTTTAAATTACTGCCTTGTATTTGTAATTCTTCACATAGTGTATTAATTAAGATTTCCATAGTTTGTCTTTATTTTGAAGTAGAAACCTCATGTGCATGGGAAAGAGGAAAAAAACCAGAATTTTGAAGTATGATTTTTGCTTACTTAAGAACTAAGTACCTCAATTTTGAGTATATCTTATTTTTAAACAAAGGGATTTGAATTTATAGAAATGTTTGGAACAGTATTTCACAGTTCACTTGTATTACATATACTGTCAAATTAAAAAAAACAAGTAAAATTTTAAAATCCCAATTGCCTCTTTTTCAACAGCAAAATAATAATAATAATAAAAAAAAATCTATTCTATATACGAACCAGAAGGCAAATGCAAACTTGCCTCTACTTTAGTGAACCAGATTTCATTTAGAAAAATAAATACTCTTCCAGAATTGTGAGTTCATGAATAAGCAGCTAACTGTGAAAAAAATTGAAATGTTAAAAATATTTCCTCAGAATCATATTAAGTTAATTGAATGATAATTTATGTCACAAACATATCACTTGTTTGTTTCTAATCATTTCAATTAATAGATCTTAAGATGCCAGATGCAGGTGACTGAAGTATGGCCTTAGACATAGCTGGATAGAGAATGTGACAGGAAAAAAGTCACATGTATTTTGTCAGAGAACTAATTAAATATTTTAACTGGATTCAAGTATATATTCAAATACACTCAAGTACATGTAAAGTTATGAATAAGTGATGACAATCCTGAGAATTTTATCACATACAAACCATTTTAAAATTAGCAGAAATAAAACAGTAGATTTTTACCACCAGATAGGTAATTAAAGGAAATAAATAGATGTCTATACTCCTTTACTTCTGTACTACCTACTGTAGTTGGCAGGAATTAGTTTGACCTCCTCCCCAGTCATACTGCCATATTTCAGTCACCTGAATACTTATAAATCTACAAAGGATGAAGGCTCCTTTAATTTTTTTTTTAGTCTCCCAAATCCACAGATTTATAAAACAAGAAATATAAGTTCCTCCAGTAAATTTATGCTAAAATTTCCAATTATGTTGTTACATGAATAAGCTTTCAACTTGGAGAGTAGTCTGTATCACAACTCAGTCATCTAATTAGAGCATGGAAAGCCTTAACAAAATTTAAGGCATGTTTGATAACACCTGTTTAAAAGCAGCCTTCCTAGTCATCTGAAGTTGCCTTCAAGGTTTCCTTTGTACCAGACTGACAGAGTTCTAAGGCAAAGTGCCTTAAATAAAGTGAGCCAAACACATTTCTAAACTAATTTGTTCAGGAAGCCTTTCGATATTCCTAAATTTAATCAGATAACAGCTCTTTGTACAGAAATGGCTTTAAAAGGTACAACATTCTTTTCACTTGCAGTCTCACAATTGCTCTGCAAATGCCAATTCAACACTAATGTTAATGGTATTTAGCTGGGCATTACTAGGATGTCAGCAGGTCCCTTGGTCTTGTTTGAACATTTGAACTATTTGATAGGTATTTAAGGTTTCTCGCAATACTCTGTAGCTTAGTTAAACCATAAAGTCTGTGTCAATGGATTTTTTTTCTCCCCCAGTTAAGCCTCCTCTCACTTTCTCTCTCTATCCATATAGTCAGTGATCTCACCTCTGCAAAGTGCCTCACTGAAGCACTGAGTGCCTAACCAAATAGATTTTTCTTTTCATCCAAAATTTTTCTCAGTGAGAAGAAAGGCACTTCTAGGCTGCAGCACGTGCACAACCACTATAAGTATCCATGTGCAGTAAACCAAACACGTTCAGATTTCCTGTGTATAAATCAAGTTAATCTGGAGACAAATTGGTGAATCCTGCCTGCCCAGGATGTTTCTACAGTGAACTGTAGTCTAGTTTCATTCTCTAACTTCATTAGCAGGAATTTTTCAGTGGCATCTCATGTACATTCACCGTAAGTCGCACACTGTGTACCCTCTGTGAAATTCAAGACTGCAGCAATTTGGTATACTAGTTATAAATTGCGGCGTTGTGTTCTTCTCCCCGGTCTCGAGCGGCTGGGGAGCCTAGCTAGGCTCTGCACTTTGTCTGAGAGACCAGGGCTGCCGCAGGTTTGGAGGCTCTAGCACTGAGCCTCCGCGTGGGCTTGCTGCGCTCTGTAGCCAGCACTGACAGGAGGTAAAGGAACGAAGGAAGGCACACCTTGCCCTGAGAGGCCGGAGAAAGTTTATTCCCACATGGCTGCTGCGGTGGCTGGAGCGGCGTCCCCTGGCGCGCACGTGGTCAAGATGGCAGCGAGACAAAGGAACGCATGGGGTTATATAGGGGATGGGCAGATAGGGGCGGAAGTGCCCCTCGCCCAATGAGGACAGGCAACCAGGGGAGTGACATGGACCACAGCAGCCTACGGGACATAACAAGGGTGGATACAGGGTTCTGAGACAAATAGGAATACAGGGATGGGGTAACTGACACAGAACTTTCAGGAATGAACAGGGGGTGGCTACAAGACTGACATGGGAAAGCTCCAATGTCAGACAACCTGGAGCAGACCATTGTGAGGGGAAAATGGGTGTACATAGAACCAGCTAACTAACATTATTAAAACCCCTAACTGAACCAACCCGGGATGCAACAATAAATCCCTGAAAATCATGGATTATGATGAAAACTTTGAGAAAACTAGCTATAATTGCACAAACACATCACTAGCACCAGAAAAATTAATGTTTCCAGTACCAAAATATGCTATTGCACTTGTAAATTTACATTCTTTGTTTGTACTGGGAAATAATATAAAATTATATAACAGTTATTGCAAATGTTAGATCTTATGATCATATTATTTTTTATGCTAACAAAGGTGAATTTAGATGAAGACAATGAGAGCAATAAAACATCAAAGTTATTATCTTTGATGATTTTTAAAATTAATTAGAGCAGAAAGGATTTATAATTAATTAGATCAGAAAGGGTTAACCTTTCCTAAAAATTAATAACACTGGAAAAATCACAGAAAACACAAAGAAACAAAAAAAAACCCCACCAGTTTAATTTCTCTTAGAGCAATTCAATATTTATGAAAACCATTAACTTCCCATTTTATTTAAGAAAATAAGTTGTATGAGACTGGTAAGATTGTACACAAGCCTTTTGCTGAGGACTTAGGTAATCTAATGTATTGCCAAGGCTTTGAATTGGCATCTCTGTTAAGAATAATTTTCCCTCTTAAAGTCAGACATGAAAGCATGTAGTGTAGTTATCCAAATTCTTTTCCTTCTTAATGATTTAGTCCATGAAGTTGCAAAATTATTATTTCAATTCTGTTTGTACCTCTTTTTTGCCCTGTAGTAAAACTATGTTTTCTCCAGCACTATTTGTTGAGAAAATTCCTAAAAGAAACAGATTTGTACAAGAGGATGTAAATTTGGAAAGCTTCCTCTGTGTTTTCCCAGTGAGGTTTACCTCCTCCAAATTAAAGCAGTTGCTACATTTGAAACCTGATATTCCCATTGATGATTTTATTTTTTCTTTCCTATTCAGTATATGGCACATTTACAGTGATTCTCAAGTCTGAAGACATCTTCTTCAAATTCATTTGTATTTAAGCACGTAAGTCCCCAAGAGAGAGATAAGTAGGTCTGGTTATCCTCCCCAAATAAAAGATTATAATTACATTAGCACATGTGGATGAAAAGAGAATGAGGCCATATTTTTGTCTGCTCTAGAAGTTTTGTTTCATAGCTACTGTTATGTGCTTATCTATTGTTTTTTCCTCAAAATATTGTCACGAAAAATAAAGAAAAAGTGATCTTTTGACTGCAACTTCTCCCCTGTCCCTTCTGCATTTTTCTTTGTTTGTTTGTTTTTTGTTTTAAAGTGAAAATATCAAAAGTGACTGAGAGACTGAAGGTTTATTATCTCTCACACTACCATGCATCTGAAATATTAAAATAATATACAAGCTCTGGTAAGACTTTCAGCAGAGGGAATGGCAATATGTTGACAAGAAAGTTTTGAAGATCTGAGAACAAAGGAAGCTCCTGGCTCCTGAAGAAGAAATATTTTGCTGCAGACCAACACCTTCTAGGGCTTTTCTGGGTCAGGTGCTCCTCACCAAGTGCCCTTGCAAAAAAATTTCTGCTCTCTGTCACTGTTGCATCCCGGGTTAGTGTTTAGATTAGGGGTTCTAATCTATGTTAGCTAGCCGAGTCCTGTGTACCCCCATGCACCTCCTGTGTTTCCCCCCCCTGCAGTGGTTAGCTCCAGCCTGCCTGCCATTGGAGCGTCCCCCTGTCACTCCTGTAACCACTCCCTGCCCCGTCGGGAGTGTTCAGTTTCTGTCACCCCAATCCTGCAACCCCGTTTATCCCAGAGTCCCGTGTCTGCCCCTGCCGCATTCCCGTTGGTCGCTGCAGTCGACATCATCGCCACGGCACCTGTCCCCCATTGGGCAGGGGGGCCGGCTCCCTCGCCCCGCCCATGATAAAACCCCGCGCCTCCTGGGTCCCGGTTGCCATTTCCTCCAGGCGGGTGCTGGAAGCGTGGGTCGCGGTCTCCCCGCTGCAGCTCTCCGCAGCTAATAAAACCTTCCTGCTTCCCTCGTGGGTGATTTGGCCAATTCCTTCCCTCTTTGCCTCGAGCTCTCGCGCGGGTGACAGAACCCGGCAAGCCCCGACCAGCATGCCGTGGTAGTGGCACATGGGAATAAGGGGCGAACCCGAGCTCTGGAGGGAGGTGGTGCTGAAAGGTGCCAGAGCTGCCCAGATCCGGGAGAAACAACAAACCACCGCATGTCACCTTAGAGGTTTCTTCATGGATGTATTAACTTCATGCCATAGGAGTGTCCCTGGCAAATTGCAGGATCTTTCAATGTGCATTTGTGCTGCCAGACATACATTCCCAGATTCTCCAAGCCTTGTCATGATCAAAAGATTTCATAGGCAAAGCTGTTTACTTCTGCCTCCAAAGAGCCCCTACCAACCCAAAGTGAAGCAGTTATTTCAAGACAAACAAGCAGCTTTACTCCTTCCTGGCTCACTTCCAATATTTTAACAACATATATTGGACTTAGAAACCAAACTGGAAACAGGCATATTAAATATTTCTACCATCTGTCACAAAGCAAATGCAAGTGATTTGCATATCTTGCACCACCATAACATTAATGATTCCCTTCAGTTTTAGTAGTTAAAAAGAAAAAGATTCGATATTCATTGGACTGTCACTTTTTCTGTTCTGACTTTTTACAGATTCGTAAATAAATACTTGCATTCAATAGTACACTGCTCTGAAAAAAAAAAATTACCTGTGCATTATCACACTGTGTTTTAGATATTTGAGTTACCAAACTTAGAGGTATTTTATTAGTTCAGTGGTTAGGATTTTATGAATTATCATTGCCACAGATGAAAGAGAAAGAAAGAAAAAGAGAGTTCAAAGTATGTTCTCAGTGTAAACCAACATAATTAATAGGACATGACTGGTTTTCATAGTAACTATGTTGAGTCAGGACCCTGTTCAAAATTTTATAGTTACAGATAGGAAGTGAAACTTCTAAGACTGCTTCTCCCAAAGAGAGAAAAACAAAGAAGAAGAAAATGAATAGGTATCCTGATTTCTGGACTAGGGAATTCATACAGATAGGTTAGTTTCCCCATCTACTACCAGAGCACATTGAATAAGTGATACACAGTCAGCAAGGTATTCTTTCTGTCACCACCTAAATAACTTCTGGATAGTTCGCTGTATCTTCAGCTACAATCTTGCTTTGGCACGCATTGAATCATATTAATACCTGAATGAAATTTATTCTTTGAATCAATACTACATTTTCCAGCTTATAGGGATATTATGAAATTTTAGGTATAATATGCACATATGATTGTTCCACTTTTTTAACTTTTTACATCTTATTTAGCAAATACAAAGATTTTTTTTTTTTTAAGTGTAAAATATCTATCAACAGAACCACATTTCTAAATTAAGACTTACCTCAAGTGTTTCCAATTATAAACAATGCTGCCCACCTCTTGACATACAAATTCCAATTATTTAGTAACTTAATTAGATCATTAACATTTCTCTCATGAATAAATATGTAAAAATATTGTAACTCTCAAAATGGAATTATTCCTTTGTTAGGGGAGTAGATGTCCTCTGCTTTCAGAAGTGCCAAAAACTTAAAAAAAGTTTCTGCCTTTGCTTCTATACAAAACTAAGAGGAGTATCCATCCTTTTTCACCAAGATAACTGTGAATTCATCCAGAAATCTTCCAGTAACAGGAGTAAATATGTGGAGTGATACTTTGACAAATTGAAACAAAAATCACCTTCTTGAAAAGAAGAACTGAAAAGAAAAAAATAAATGGCATCTTCCGTTAAATGCTATAACTTAAAGATACATTACAAGCTTATTCTTTTGGCGTCTCCAAGATATTGTTAAATTATTCCTTTCTTTCTTAGTATCTGTTGCTAAATATTGAACGGTGCATGAAAATGGAAGAAAAAAGGATTTCACTGTCTTTTAGAACAGTGCAGAGTTGTCAGTGAATTGATAGACGTGTAACAACAAGAACAGCATCTGTTGTCTAGGAAATTTATCTATACATCAAAAAATATACAGTCTACAGTAGCCATGCTTTGTATGAACAGGACATGCAGAGAGGATGACATTTTCAAGTTGTAATCTCTATTTTTTGCTAAACTATCATATTTTGAGGTACCTTTTTAATGCTATGAGAGAAGGAAATGTACAGAGGAATTATTTCAGTTATTTATTGCCTGTAATTTTAATGTGAATTCTTTAAGAATATTTTTTTTTCTGTAAAGCACATGTACTATACAGCCTCTTCCAGAGTTTTTATTGATTTTTCTGATTTAACATTCACTGATTCCAAAGATTTAAAGTTACACAAACTAAAAATATTACAGGGGTCTTGCTTTGCCTGTGGATGCAGTAGCACACCTTTCTCCTCACACAGAGCTGAAAGAAAGGTGCTGTGGAATTTATTTTTTAATCCCCAAGAACCTATTCCTAGGTATTTAGACATGTCTGTGCTCTTAAATTCTTTAAAAATAAAAGAACTCCAGAATGTACCCTCTCCTCATCTCTCCATTCCATTCCCTCTGTACCTTCAGTTTGAATTCAACTATATATGAACTGCAATGAAATAATAGACTCACAAAACCATAGAATAGCCTGGGTTGGAAGGAACCTTAAAGATCATCATGTTCCAGCTCCCCTGCCATCAGCAGGAACATCTGTCACTAAATCAAGTTCCTCAAAGCCCTGTCCAAGCTGACTTTGAGGTTTGGGGAATCCACAACTTCTCTGGCCTATCTGCGACAGCATTCTTCATTTACAGTGAAGAATTTCTTCCTAATATTTAATTTAAATCTACAGTCTTTCAGTTTAAAGCCATTCCCTCTTGTCCTATTATTACATACCCTTGTAATAAGCCCCTCTCCAGCTCTCTAGTAGCCTCCTTTAGGTACTGGACAGCTGCTAGAAGGTCTTTCCAGTGTCTTCTCTCAGTGTCTTCGCTTCCCTAGAGTGCACAACCCCAGTTCTCTCAACCATGTGTGGTAGCCTTGATTTTTGTATTATTTTAGCTCATGCACAGAATTTATGTAGAAATTAACTATAACTTCCCTAACTTCATCTACTTTGTTACTTAGTTAAGACCTTGTCTATTTTAAGCATTAATGTCATGAGTATTATTTTTGGCATTGTGATATACCTAACAATTCCACCAAAAAGCAAGAGTTCATTGAGCTGCGGTGAGGACAGAGATGTAGAAAAATTGTTGTCCTGGATCCAGTCAGGACAGGGTTGATTTTTGCAGTAGGCAGGGCATGTGTAGAACCCATATTTTATACCACCTCATATCATTCTGTGGGGACAGGCAAGGCTTGCTTCCCAATCAGGGCAGCGAGACTTTGGGAATGGTCAGGTATTGTCAAGGGTTTCTGTGGGGTGAGTAAAAACATTTCTTTTCTCCTACACTCTGTCATTACTATTGCTGTATTCATTTTCTTATTGTAGTTTCCAGTAAATTGTTCTTATCTCAACCCATGATCTTTACCTTTTGTGCCTCCAATTCTTCTCTCCATCCTGTGGCAGGGGAAGGGGAGGACCGGGGGAAGTGAGCAAGCAGTATTTGGGTTGGAGTGTTTCAGTGGAACTATCAAAATGGAGAATATCATTCCTAAACCACAACTGTGAAATTGAACTTCCACTGAAGTTATTGAGGATTAATTATTAATTTGAGCAATCAATACAGGACTAGAAATATTCAGTACTGAAATTCTACAGACATTTTCTGTATACTTTCTTTCGCCTCTCTTGGCTAAAGATTTACCTATTTAAAATTTCCATCAATTTTTTCTGAAAATAAGTGGTGTGTTATACATTTACATAACTTCTCAATTTAACGTTTAATTACAAGTTTATTTGGTTTTTTATAGATTTGAGGTACTTGAATAGCTGCCAGTTTGAGGAACTTGAATTAATATGTTAAAATATTGAGCAGAAAAGTTCTAATGTTCAATACATAGTTTGGTTTAATTTACATAGAATATTTTTCTGCTATCAGATAGTGGCTGTGGTGCAGTAGTTGTGAAATCAATATATTTATATATAAAGATTTAATTGATTTAATATTTCCCTATTATCTCCCTGTAAAAGGAAAATGAGAAGTTCCTAATAAATGTTTTGATTTTTTAACTAAACTTTTCAAAGCAAACTTATCCCAAGACAACAATAATTTTGATAAAACTTTGCATGATCTTTAATTTCTAGAGAAGATACTTTCAGTTATTAGATTTTAGATTGTGCAGTGTATCTTTTATATAATGCCTGCACACTACTTATTTTACTTATCATTGATTCCAAGGGAAAGAAGAAAAACTAAAGCCAGAACTGGAAAATTTATGAGCCATATGTGGCTTAGAAATAACTGTAGAAGTGTCTGGTTTCCAACCAAGGGATCTGGACAATGCAGCATTTCTCAGGAATAACAATGAAGGTAATTCATGGACTCAATGTGAGCTATAAAACTCTGCTAGGATAGTTAACCAGCAGTATTCAAAACTCCTGACATGAGAATTTATAAATAATATAATTTTAATTTTTCTTGGGTTTTGTCTTTTTTATTATTATTTTTATTTCTTCTTCAGAAGAGGACATTGAGCAATCAGAAATAGAGTGAAGTTGAACATGGGAAAAAGGAAAGATGGAAAAAGAGGATTTTAGCTTTTATCTTTATTTCTCATTATCCAAATCTATTTTAATTGTCAATAAATTAAATTATCGTTTCACTAGTTTGAGTTTGTTTTGTCTCCCTATTTTTATCTCAGTCCATGAGTTTTCTCATCTTATTTTATCTTTCTGTCCTGTTGAGGAGTGGGAGTGAGAGATCAGCTGGGTGGGCATCTGGCAGCTGACAAGGTCAACCTACCACAGCAATGAAACAATAGATTGCTTAAAAAAATTTCCTCGGATGTTTTTTTAAAATCATTAAAATGGAATTGGCAAGTCTACCAGCAGTGATTGTTTATGAGGAGAGAAGAATGAAAATTAAATGAGAAGATGGTAGTAATTTTTGAGTTTCTGTTTCTAACAGTCTAGGTAAAAACTGAGAGATAACAGAAACTAAAATGTAGATCTTCCTTCTTGATGATTTTCATCTCTTTAATACTCATTATCCCCCTGACTTTTCTACAAAAGAGCTATTTCTATAATGCTGCCTGAATGTAATAAAACATTATAGTAGAATTAGCTGCGGCGTTCTGGTGTTTTTCCCAGTTTCGGAGCAGCCACTGTGCCCAGCAGGGCACCGTGGCTTCTCTCCACTCCCGGGCTCCACGGCTCTGGGAAGGTGGGTCGGCCACTTCTACCACCATGTGCGAGGGACCTCAATAAAGGGGTGTGAAGGAAGGACCAAATTCCCTGCGGCAGGAGCTGAGAGCATTTTATTGATGTGCTCCCAACTCTTGCGTTGGACAATATGGCCACCCGGCCTCGGTTGCATGGGGGTTTTATATGGAGTGGAGTGGGGGGTGTCACGTGGTCTGGGGAAGCCAATAGGGATGCAGTAGGGGATGGCACCGGGGCCCGAGGCAGTCCCGGGGCTGCGGGGGTGTGGTGTGGAAGGCAGGAGCCAATGGGGAGGCAGCAGGGGAGGCGCCGGGGGCCCAGGGTGGCCCTGGCCACGGGGGAGGGGTAACAGCAAGAAAGGACCCACAGGAAGAGACAGGGGGGATGGGAGCCAGGCCACATGGTAAGGCAGCTCGGGAACTGGGTACTGCAGGGGGGGGGAGAACCAGAGGATACATGGGGGTACACAGAACTTGCTAAGACACACTAGAACCCCGACCTAAAGCCAAAGTCTGGGATGCAACATTAGCTGTTCTGCTTGACAACATTTTTGCACTTTGTCATGAATTGACTCACAGTATCAGCAGAGTACCTCAAAGACAAGATAGAAAAAATATCTCTCTGCTTTTTTTTTTTTAACAAGACAAAATTCTTAGAGAAACCAGTGGGCAGAGGAAGACCTCCTGACTCAGTTTGGGAGGAGTAATCCCCTCACTAGGTCATGAGCATTGCCTTGCAGTGTTACAGAGACAACTGGGAGAACTGGAGTGGTGGTGTTTGAGAGACTCCAATCTCAAGACATGAATGCTTGGCTTCTGCCCAGGTCAGTTCATTATGGCATAAAAAGGCAGGACTGGCTTTAATAATACTATAATTGAAAAGGAGATTTTCAATTAGATGGCAGAATATTTCTGTGGTGCTTAGAGCTGCCCAGTTTATATGAATGAGACAAGATGGAAGGTTTACCAAGGCATTTGGTGAGGATACCAGTATGGTTGTTTCCTTAGTAGTCATCACCATAAGATGCCCGCCACATCTGAGCACCAAAGAAAACCTGCTGTCATTGTAGAAACACAGAGAGGGCAGGCTTGGCTGCCTTCCTTTCATGGGGAAGATTTATACTTTCAAGTACAAAGACATTCTGGCAAGATAGAGAAGTGCCAACAAGAAAATGATTGAGGGATTTGAAGGAATTATGAGAGACATGAAACAGGAATCCTATAAGGAAAAAATGCTAAACTTAATTTTGTGTTACCTCAGCACGTATACATATTGCTGTTGTTAATACTAAGATTATTATGTAAACATGGTGAGCTGCATGGATAGAAATAAAATTAGACTTTTTAGTGAAATGAAAAGAATTGTAGATGATTTAATTCTTCCTGCCTATACTAAATCACACTTGTATACAATATGCAGCTCAAATAAACTCATTAGTCCACAGTGTTCTGCATGCTGCAGTCTGAATTCCTATAGGTAGCAGTGACAGAAATTCCGGGATCACAAAAGTGCCCAGTAATGCATGCTACCATCTGGGCTACATTGGGATACAAGTAGTTTTGTAGAATACTTAACAGTCAAATAGTAATTGCAAATATAAGGCAAAGATGCTTGTTAACCTAAATTACTACTATAGAGCTGAGGTATCAAAGCCTTCAACATAGAGGCTTTAGTTTTTCACCAAAAAATTGTCAGTTGTAAGAGAATTTGTGAATAGGACAGTCTGCTGAATGGGGTTGAAGAAGACTGAAAAGGATAATATCCTCACAGTATGTTATGCTGTCATAAAAATTATATTACTAATGTGCCTGACATATTGATGCTTTACAGATGAATGCCATTTTTAACTAGAGTAGGCTAAACAGATGCCCCATGAAATCTGTCTTTTCTTTTTGAAGATTCTTGTGTTTCTTTTTTTTTTTTAACCCTATAATTCTTACTAGCAGTATTGAAATGCTTTACTTCTATACCTTCAGAGGGTAAAGCTTTTAAAGTATGTCCTTTTCTATATGTAGAAGAGTTGAAGTCCCCAAAGCAAAAAAGAAATTAAGAATAAAATTTGACAATAGTCAATAATCTTTATAAAAAGTCCAGCATTGCAATACAAAGGAAACTATTTAAATGTTAATTCTGCAGTAATTCACAATATTATTTTAGACAAATTTAGAATTTTTTATCATACAAATATTTACTTTGTAATATTTTCTGCGAGAAAGGTTTTCTTTTTTTTTTTTTTTTTTTTGCTTTTATTCCACTACACCTATTCCAGGTGCCTATTTCTGTTTTAAAAACCTCATTTCAAACTATGAAAATATTACCTTAGCATGAGGTAAATTATCATTCCAGTTAATCCTTATTCTGAGTTTCCCATTTTCCCATCAGAAATCTTGCAAATGCTGTGGTGGGGACATAAACGTAGAAGATAACTTCTTTCTTTGCACGTAACAACGAACTATATGACAAATGGACTTCTCTGCTATAGAGAAAAGATTCATGGCAATGAATACAGCTTCATAAAATTAAAATATTGTCTTGTAGGCATAATTAAAACATTGCTTACACTTCAACTTGTGTGAATTCTGTTAATACAGTTTAGGTATTGTTGATACATTTTTATCTTTGAATTTTTTATAGATAATGAAAATCCATCTTCTACAACCTAAATAACTGAAATATGACTTCTCTGTATGTAAATTATTCTTTTTTATAATTTCATAATATTAAGATGACATAGCCTGCCTGATACTAAGAAAAATGTTGCAGTGCGCTGTCGTATCGTGCTGGGCAGTGACAGCAGGGGCGCGACCTTCCCCCCGTGAGCTCTGCTATTCCCAGTTATCGCTTGGTCCAGCACAGGAACAGATAACGATGACACGGGACTTGGGGTAAAACTGGATGGATTTATTAGGTCCACGACCTGGGACCCCAAGACAAAGCTCAGGGGCTCTGCAGAGGTTTTTATAGGGGGAGTGGTATAGGGCAACTAACCAATGAGGGCATGGCAGGGGAGGAATCTAGGGCAGGACTGACATTCTGTAAACCCATCAGGGAGAGCAGGAGAGGGGGATAATACAAAGTAACAAATGGGGTATCAAATACTACAAGATAGACAAGGAACACTCTGGAAAAAGGGGTAGGGATAGGGAGGATTGACAACCCTTGGGAGGGAGGAAGTTAGGGAAGGGCTTCGGGAAATTGGTAACTCAGGAAGGGAGGAGATTAGGGGGAAGAATAGTGGGCAAACACAAACTTAAATCAAAAACCACACCACAGCAGAAAAAGAAAGAACTGAGCCTGTGGCTATTCCTATAGTAATATAAACTTTACCTTGATCCACTTTGGCTAAAATGGTAAAAAGTAGGTGCACTCAAGTTCAGCTATTAGATATACAAAAATCTAAGCAAACACAGTAAAATAAATCATGATATCAACTGTTGTGACAGAGTCCTTAAAAAAAAATATTTCTTAAAAGTCTGAAAATCCTGCCCTTACTTCAAAGTGCCAAGCTATTTAAAAATCATACATTTCTATTGTGGTTTAACCCCATCCAGCAAGTAAGCACCACACAGCCTCTCACTGCCTCCCTCTGGGTTAGATGGGGCTGAAAATCAGATGAGTAAAAGTGAAAAGATTCATGGGGTGAGACATAGGCAGTTTAATAGGTAAAGTAAAAGCCTCACATGCAAGCAAAACAAAGCAAAAAATTAGTTCACCACTTCCCATGGACAGGCAGGTGTTCAGCCATCTCCGGGAGAGCAGGGCTCCATCACCTGTTGTGACTTGGGAAGACAAATACTATTACTTTGAATGTTCCCCCCTTCCTCCTTTTTCCCCCAGCTTTATTCTGAGCGTGACATCATAAGGTCTGGGATAAACTTTGGATCAAATGGAGTCAAATGTACTGACTACATCACCTCCCAGTTCCTTGTGTACCCCCAGGCTCCTTGATGGTGGGATGGGGGAAGAGGCAGAAAAGGCCTTGGCTGTGTGCAAACACTGCTCAGCAACAAAGACAACATCACTTTATTAATCAACCCTAATTGTGGCATGAATCCAAGACAGAACCCCATAGTAACTACTAGTGAATAAAACTAACTTATCACAGTCAAAACCAGCACAATTTCTTTATCAGTTATGCAGATTTGGCAACTTTATACAGCTTGGGCTACGCAAAAAGATCTTTAAATTATCCAGCTGCAAATAACCAGCAGAGTGTGTAGTGTTCCAGGAGCATCTCTGCCAGCCCAGTTAAGCTCAGCCTAGCCCAGCTTGGCCTTGGAGCCTTCTGCAGCTTCCTTCCAGGGCTTCCACATTCTTGGATGAAGAAGTATATCCAGACAGGAATACTTATGCAGGTGTCGTGCTGTACGTCTTTGAGCCACTATCCTGAGCCACTATACATGACTGGTGTTCTACCACAGGAGGCTGGAGTTGGCCCTGCCTTTACTCTTTCATCACCCTGCCCTGACTTTTATAATTACTGTGACATACAAATATATTCTCAATTGCGGCGTGGGTTTTTGCTCTCCCCGGCCGCACGCGGCTCTTGGGAGCCCGGCTGTGGCGTAGCTTCCACGTGCTGCCGGGGTTTGCTGCCGCGGGTTCCCGGACACGGCTCCGTGTCTCGGGTGCGTGGGCTGGCCAACCGCTGTTACCGTGCGCTAGGGACCCGGCAAAGAGGAAGGAATTTGTCCATTTACTCCGTGCTTGGCAGGAACGGTTTATTGGTCACGTGGCGCGGTTCGATGGAAAGACGCGACCGCTCCAGGCACTCGCATGGGAGAAAATGGCGTCTGACTGCCGGCGGGATAGGGCTTTATGGAGGGGCGGGGCGAGAGGATCCACGGCCTGCCGGCCAATAGGGGCGGCTGCCGTGGCAGTGACGCCAGCAACCACGACCAACCAGAGAACCCCGCAGGGGCGGGCACCGAGCCGTGGGCTGAGCGGGATCGTGTGGCCAGCACGGGGTTTCCCGGGGCTGGACGGCAGGGTGGTTACAGGAGCGGCACAGGGGTAAGGATCCGGCAGCAGGCAACATGGGGGCAGAAACCGCGGGCGGGAACAACGCGGGGGAAACGCGGGATTACAGAACTTGACTTATTTTAACATAAATTAAAAACCCTAATCTAAACCCAAACTCCGGGATGCAACAATTCTCTGTGTGGTTTTTTTGTTGGTTTGTTTGTTGGATTTGTGTTATTTTTGGTTTTTGCAGTTTTGTGAGTTTTTTGCCAGTTTTGTTTAGGTTTTATGGATTTATTTACATTAAATCTTCTGAATCAGAAGGTTAATACTTAGGCCTCCATACACTTTCTCTAGACTAGCTTCTGTTTTTTGAGACTTGTATGTGATTTTGCTTTTTTCCTTACAACCTTAAGACATTTCTCTGAAAGAAGGAGAGCAAGATCTCAATGTGAGATTCTGCTGTTTTTTTCTTGTCAAGATATGATAAAGATGATTAGAGTCATAGGTTCTTTTAAGCAATCCTAATTTATGCATTTATGAGTAATATAAGTACATGCTAGAAAAAATTACATTGATTTTACTGCAAAGCTACAGATTTCACTGGCATACACTAATCATTTTCATGAAAAAATAATGAGATAACACTTTCTATTGAAACAATTGCTAACAGTGTTCTGTTGCAAAGTATATAGTGCAATTAAGTGTCATGCAGAACACAGCTCAATATGTAATATCAGGCAGAATTTCAGTTTTAACATTTCATTTCACTTTGAAAATGATTGGGGACAAAATTGCATTATTTATTCTACATAATATATATATAATTAAGTTATTTTTTCACCACAGAAAATGGTTAGAAAAATGTTGTTAAAGTATGGCTGCACAAGACAACCTCATATTCCAGACATGAACAAAAAGAAGTTAATTGAAAAAAAAAATATGAGGAATAACACCACCGTATTTAGTTTTTGGGAAAAAAAAGTAGCCCAAAGTTCTGCACGTGTGGCAGCAATTTGTTGTCATGATAAACCAGTGCTATTTCTGAATGAGAATTCCAATGCTGGTAGCTGTTATTTAGTACAGGAAAGCATTATTTTTTTTAATATCTACTATCATATTAGGATTTTGGCTGTAAGTATTTCAATTTGTTGATTTCTTTTTTGCAGATTTTTTCTTCCCTTCCTCACACTCTCTCTGTACAATTAGTCAAAATGTTTTTCTGCTATCTGTGTTCTGGTTTCTCTTTGGTTATTTGCAGTTCTTCATTTCTTTTCTGCCTCTTCTCAGCTCTGTTCTTTTTTTCAGCTATGTCCTATGATAGCTAACAAACATTAAATTGTCCTTTTTTTTTTTTTAAGTTAGCATTACTGTTAATGATATAAATCTTTTAGTTATCATTTGTTTTGTTTTGAGGGTTATCATTTCCACAAGAAGGTCATAGCTCAATTAAGGAACAGCATGTTTCCCTTTTTTCTATTTTATCATTGTTCTTCCAAGTTACAATAGCTGCTAAATCCTAATGAAGTAACTGCAGTAATGAATGCAGTACCTTTCACTGCACTTCCAGTGAAAGGCATTGCAGAGTCATAAGTCTGAACACCACACACTTGATTGAGTTTTTCAGTTGTCAGGTGAAACTGGCTGATCATGAATATTTGGGATATCCTCAAATATTTTTTTTCATCTTTGGACGATGTGTGGGATATTATTCTAGCACAATTTTATATGCAAAAGGTGTGTTGTATAACTTTCCAGTGGAACTTAGGCAGAAATTGAGCATAAATGGAGCATAAGTTATTAATTAATAGAAATTTTAAGATTGTTGACAAAAGTGGATCTATTCTTTTTAGAGTTGTTGTCATCTATATGGATGCATTTCAGTCTAAATGCATTTATATATTACTTTACCTCTCAAAATATTTTAATGGGGATGATATATCTGATTTTTTTGTGTTAACAGAGACGTGGAAAACAAGGAAATTAATCTTAAATTACAAATTTATTTCTAAGTCTGTTAACTATCATATTCAGAATGCAGAGGGAGAAGGGAGGGAGGGAGGGAGGGAGGGAGGGAGGGAGGGAGGGAGGAAGGAAGGAAGGAAGGAAGGAAGGAAGGAAGGAAGGAAGGAAGGAAGGAAGGAAGGAAGGAAGGAAGGAAGGAAGGAAGGAAGGAAGGAAGGAAGGAAGGAAGGAAGGAAGGAAGGAAGGAAGGAAGGAAGGAAGGAAGGAAGGAAGGAAGGAAGGAAGGAAGGAAGGAAGGAAGGAAGGAAGGAAGGAAGGAAGGAAGGAAGGAAGGAAGGAAGGAAGGAAGGAAGGAAGGAAGGAAGGAAGGAAGGAAGGAAGGAAGGAAGGAAGGAAGGAAGGAAGGAAGGAAGGAAGGAAGGAAGGAAGGAAGGAAGGAAGGAAGGAAGGAAGGAAGGAAGGAAGGAAGGAAGGAAGGAAGGAAGGAAGGAAGGAAGGAAGGAAGGAAGGAAGGAAGGAAGGAAGGAAGGAAGGAAGGAAGGAAGGAAGGAAGGAAGGAAGGAAGGAAGGAAGGAAGGAAGGAAGGAAGGAAGGAAGGAAGGAAGGAAGGAAGGAAGGAAGGAAGGAAGGAAGGAAGGAAGGAAGGAAGGAAGGAAGGAAGGAAAATATCACCTTCAGTTTTCAGTAAGCAAGAGTTTCTGTAAAAGCACAAAAATTGTAGATTCCATCAGTGACTACATGGCAAGTTTTGTATCCAATTCAGACCAAAGCAGGATCCTTCTATTTGACAATTGTCAAAAGTCAAACTTGCAGACTCAGTGAGACATGGGGTTATGGTTTGTACTTTTATGCACTTTTTAGTATCCCTTATTGTCTATGCAAGGATTCGTATTCATGAAACTGTTTACTACCAACAGACCTTTCCAAAATACAGATCCAGTGGGAGATGTAATAGAACAGCAATAGGTTTTGTAGGGTCATACTTAGGGGAAACTAAAGAAGTTAATGATTTTTTAAAAAAACATAGTTTTCTGTTTGAATAAACTAATCTTTTAAAAGAAAAATAACTATCTTCCTGAATACTTTATTTATTCATTATGGTCATAGGTAAGTATTACTGATCTTTAGCTAAATGTGGAGGAAAAAATGGCTTCAAATACATTTATGATGAGTTGGGGCAACAGAGTTTCTTGCACTTTTGACAACTAAATGCCTGTTGCAAATGTGATTAACCTAGAGCCTTTTCATATATAACTGTCATAGTTTATGGTGCAGTAAATTATTCTATATGAGTGTTTTAATTAGGAAGAAGAAAAAACCCTATATTAGGTGTATGAAAGTAAACTACAGTATTCTTAAATTATGAGGGATGCATACAACACTTTGCTGTAAATCATGTGGTAATTTTTAGAAGGTGAGAAGAGGAACCAGATCAAAAAAGAAACAGGATGACTACCACTTTTTAAATAAAAGGAAGCAGCCCATTAACTGTCTAATAAAAGAGTGTACTTAATGTTAAAGAGCAACATAAACTAATAAACCTATGAATTCTTTTTACAGGGAACCTAGATTTGTCTCAAACTCAAGTCTTTGGGAAGTTCTGTGAGACTTATATGCCCAGATCAGTTTATTTATAATCTGTTAATACAGATCTTGAGTTTATCATGAATCCCATTTCTTTGGATCAGAATATATCAAATTTCAGCAGGGGAAACAAATGCCCTGAATGAACACATCTAAGTTTAGGTATTTAAATAAAAGCTTACTTAAGGAGCTCTGTCATTTTATTGGTCCACCTTACCTAAGAACAAGATACACATTACCTACTTCCTTTCACTAATGCAACAGAATTTAGAATAATGGTGCTCAACTTTTTTGCAATGAGTGTGCATTCTTAAGTGGAGTAAATCTTCATTGTAATTGAATTTCATGATGCAAATCAGAACCAAAATTATGTAACAGAGACAAAGATTTAAATATTTACTTCTTATAGTATACATGAGTTTGGATTAGTATTTAAGATTTCATAGAAAATAATAAAAGCAGTGTTACTCAGATTACAACTGAAACCTAAGATATTTATGAAGAAATTTAGACTTGTTTTTCTGGTTATTGTTTAACTTGATACCTTTTGTTTAATTCAGAACATGAAATACCTTCAGCACAATTCAGAAATAAACATTTACATAAGATGCTGATATTCAAAGTGAAAAAAACAGTACAGTAGGGAGGATGAACTGGCAAAACTAGCTTTCTACATGAACCAGGAGAAAATACATGGTTACCTTTAAAGTGAATAGACTTTCATACTTTGCGGCATGTAGCTGAAATGAGGAAAAAATTTCTGCATGGAGAGATTTTTCCATTACCGGTTTCCTTGTATTTTCTTCCAAAACATCCTTGGTCAGATAGATGAGCAACATGTCACGCTGAACGCTAGATCGACTATTACTCCAATATGATGTGATTCTATGTGGATGTGAATAAATGCATCTTACAGACTTTTCCCTTTTGCAACCTGCATTACAAAAAAAGGAAAAAAAAAAAAAGTGAGTTCTTTTCCATAAGATACACAAACTCCAGTACTGTTATGAATACAGATAAGTATATAGAAAATAATAAATGTATAAGAATTTTGCTGAATAAATGCCTCAAGAAAAATTGCTACTGTTATTGCTACTCTAGTAATTGTTAAGACCTTAAAAGAGTAAGCTTCAGGATAAAAAACATCTAAATCAATGTGCTTACACTTTTTCAAGTTTTAGGCAAAATGCTTGCCAAAATTTGAAAGTTCTGTCAGGGAATTTAGAAAGTGAGACCATGACACAAACTATTATATTCTTTGAAATATGCTGTCTTGGGACACATCTCAATGACCACAAAGTGGAAAAATGCTGAATTGGTGCTGGCTAAGTAGTGAAGAATCGGGCATGATAAGAAATGATGTGTGGTAATGTCTTTACAAACACTTTAATGGGTGAGGGTATGGGTGTTAATGTCTTTGAAATGGGTCTTAATATCTCTACCAACCTCAAGCCTCAAGTTTGCAACAGAACCCAGACAATTTCACTCCTGAACTTTAGGTTGATAGATAAATGGGTCAACACAATGCCTATTGCAGAACCCAGATAGCCTGAACCTCTGGACTTGAACATGACATGTTCAAGGGAAGAGTATGTGGTAGGCAGTCCAGGAAGGTTTTGCCTCTCTAGTACTGCAATCAACGGGAAAGGAATAGGGCAATGTGTGGCTAGGAGTTTAGGATAAAAGGAGGCTGCGTCCTCAGAAATCTGGAGAGAAAAACCCCACAGTGGTAGGACTCTCTTGCTTTATTTGAATGAAGTTGCAGGACTCCTCTTTCTTTATGGACACTGGCTTTTCATAGCGTGATTTTCTGTAAAGGCATGTGTGCTAACATGATCTGCTATGACACTGCGAAAAAAGATTGTGAATCTTGCAGGCTGTCTTCATTAAAGCCATTATTTTTGTAGGGATTTTGCATAGCATCCAGAAGTTAATTTCCTTTTCCTTAGGGCTTTGTTCACCTTTGGGCTTAAGGCAAATAACATGTAAGTTTCTAGACCAAGCTGGTTTTGAGATAAGAAGAGGAAGCAGAGGTAGAAAAGAGCCTGTGCAACTTTTCTTACACACACTTTGTCCAAGTACAAGTTTCTGAGCAGCAGACAGGTTTTAGAAGGGAAAATTCTGTGCTTTATCTATCATAGAAGATTAGGCTGGATGAGCATAACCTCAAACTAAAATGAGAATCTGTCTGTTTGCTAGACCAGTGAATATTATCCTTCTAGAGAGGCTTTAGCATCTGAACTGGGTACCAAGCCTTTAGGCAATGTGTTTAAATGCTATAAAGGATTCAGAGAGAAAAACAAAATAAAACAAAACAAAATAAAACAAAGAAAAAAAATTACTTGCACTAAAACTACTAAAACTAATCTGTTGTTTTCTGAACTGGTAAGACCTGAGGAAACTTTACTCCTGGGATAAAAAGCACGTCTTGTTCACACAGCAATGAACATTCTGGACAATATATCAGTGTTGACAGTGTTTCACCACTACATGTGTGGACCTTTATCTAAAGCACAGTTAGCTGAAAGTTATACGTAGGAAGGCTTTAGGACACTTCAATTACACAGGTGTTTTGCCAGAGGTAAGGAATGGATCACATTTTCATAGAAAAGGAGTAATGAGGCATAAAAATAAACAATGTCCTGATGAAACGCCATCTTAAATAATCCATGTGCCTGGCTGTAGAGGCTGAGATGGATGCTGGTCTGCTGGTTCTCTGGAGGAGGTTTTCACTGGGTGGTGTGGGTGAGGAGGTGGTGTCAGTCATGTCCCACATGTGATGGTGAGAACAGATAAGCTGAGATGGTGGTGACTGAGGCATTCCGTCCACAGACATGAAGCCTTAAGTAAAAAAAAATAAGCTTAAAGTGTCCTTTGAGAGGCAATATCTTTACAGGCAAAGGAAAGTCTTTTACTTACCAAAATGGTTGTTGAGCTTTAGAACAGTGGTACGGAAACTTCCCCATCTGAACATTCACACGATTCCCTGGCAATCACACTCCTACCACCAGAGACTTTACTGGGACCAAAGTCCCTTTGCAGCGGGCAGCTCCCGTGACTGACGTGTGCCCCTTGGCTCCCCATACACCCACTCCACAGTCAGACCAGGTTTCCTCGCTGGTTCAACCCCAGGTTTCCCACAGCAGAGCCTCAGATGTCTCAGATAGGAAAGATGTATGCTAATGTCTATACAAACAATTCAATGGGTGAGAGTATGGTTGCTATTGTCTTTGAAATGGGTCTTAATGTCTCTACCAAATTCAAGACACAGGTTTGTTACAGAACCCAGACAGTTTAACTCCTGAAGCAGAGAAATAGCATAAGCCCTAGTTTCTGAACTTTGGGGTAAAATGACAGGTTCAAGGGGAAAGTATGTGGTAGGTGATTTGGGAAGGATGTACCTTCCTAGTACCTCAGCCAATGGGGAAAGGAAGAGGACAGTGTGAGGAGTTTAGGAGTTTAGGATAAATGAGGCTGTACCCTCTGAAATCTTGAGAGGAAAACCCCATGGTGATATGCCCCAGAGGATTCTCTCACTTCATGTGAATAAATTTTCAGGACTCCTCTGTCTCCTTTATGGGCACTGGCTTTTCATAGCGTGATTTTCTGTACATCTTATTCCATAGAGCCATTTATTCATGGCACAGTAACACATGAACAGCCCAAGCCAGTACCCTCAAGGAGGACTCCACCACAGAACCCGTGGGTTTTTATACGCTCAGAGTTAATCTGTGGGTAAATCCCTCTCTTCTGTCACCAGTCCTGGAGGTATTTAAAAGACCTATAAACATGGTGCTTAGGGACATGGCTTAGTGGTGAACTTGGCAGTGTTAGTTTAATGGCTAGACTTGGTCATATTAAGAGTTTTTTGCAACTTAAATTGTTCTATGATTCTATGGCATGCCCAACACCTAGGTCCAGGATAGAAATTGACCTTTAAACTAGATTGCTTCTTTATAAAGAATGTTTTATACACATAAGATGCTTTTAAAGTAAGGGCACTTAATGCTTTTTCATTTGAATCAGGTTTTACATTGACAATGGCTAATATATTAGGCAAGCTTAGCAGGTGAGTTTTCTCTGCTTTTGAGTTTCAATTTATCACCAGGACATAAGTAAGTGTGGAAGAGTGATCAATCAATATTTACACTTCTATCTGGTGAACTGAGTGATTATGTACATGCCTTGTTATTACAGTCAACATCTGAAAATTTTCATTGATTGAAGTAGGTGGTTAGCAATAGCACAACCAAATAATGCAAGAGAAAATATGACTGCAAAAAAACAAGGAAACCAATCCCTTCTGATGTGACTTATTTTCTCCCTGTATTTTTAATTCTAAGACATTCATCAATATAATTTTTTGGATAAACAGCTGATTTTCACTTTGTTTTTCATGCTGTAGGTGCTCACAACTTGATAATTATCACTGTTTTCATTATTATTATTATTATTGTTACAATTTTTCTGCAAAACCATTTTGATTTTGCAATTTCAAAACTGCTTCTAGGCAATGCCATTCTGTTTTTGACAACTTACGGCTTCATGCTTTGCCTTGTGACACATCTAACAGTAAAATATACTCGTTCTGTTTTCATTCACAGGATCAGCTATCTGGTACAGTCTCCAGGGGAAGGAGATCAGCTAGTCAGCTAGTCAAATACTGCCATCAGCACAAAGTGTAATTGTAGAAAAGATGTTCTGTGGCTACCATCTTTAAGCCATCGTCTTAAAAGAATGACAATTTTGTTCTGTTTTGCAGCTTATTCTATATAGTGTACATCTACAAAGAAACTTCCTTCTTTACCACCTTCACCTAATCTGTCTCTCTGTCAAATGCTGTCACAAAGCTTACCCTTTTGCTATGAGTAAGGGTGAATCACTTCTTTGAAACTGAATTTCAGTTCTCAAATTCACAGCCTGGCTGAGCAGATTTAGCTGTCACACCTGCATTACACATTCAGCCTCACAGCAGCTGAAATAAACAGCCTTGTAACCATTACTCCATTTTCATGTTAAGTTTGATACTCAGTTCTGCGTGAGAAAGTCTACAGGACATTTTGTGCATTTACTCCAAGCCTTTCCAGCAAATCAATGCACCATAAAACATCTGAAGTAGTCCAAAGCTTACTCTACTAGTCATTAACTTAATCAACTGCTGATCAGACGACACAGATAGTATATAACACCAAATCTCTTCACTTACATTGTCAATATTTGGCGTTATTTTTGTATCTTAATAGGACACTAGTCTAATTACCAGTAGATTTATTTGTATTGGTTAGTAAATGAACCTGTTTTCCCCTTAACAAGAGAGTCAGTGGAATCAGAGCTGGCATTTCCATTATTTCATTTTCTAATTCCAAAAGCAACTGATGAAACCTTAATGAGGTGGATGCTTTCAAACTGTCATTAATTTTTGCCTGAGGTTCTTTGATAGGATTATTAGTCTCAGAAAATAACAACCCAATAGAGAAAGCCAAGCCCCCCAAACCAAACAAACAAACACCCACCCCCTCAAATAAACAGTCAATTGTCAATCTGTGGGCTTTCTTAATGAATTATATGAGGCATTCCTACTCTTTTGTAAACAAAATTGGATGGGCCTGGAGGAAATATCCCTTTAACAGAATAAATAAACATATCCAAAGTGAGTGGATATCACTTGGGAGGAAAATCTGCTAATGCCTATGTTTGATGTAGAGGTAGTAAAGAGAATGCCAATTAGAAATCCCACTGCTAAAGTGATATTTCTATCATTTATTTCTGCAGTACTGTATCACTGCAGCAATATATGCAGTGACAATAAAAACTCCAAGATGTAAAATCTTAGCTGTTTTGTAGAACTTGATGAAAGTCTGGTGTCAGGCTGGGCAAGCCAGAGAGATAGATGAAGAATGTGATGCATTTTAAGTTTACATACAAGCATATTCCTGTACAGCATTTCCTATGTTGTGATGAATACTTCTAAATAATTTGCATAATATATATTCTTTTGCTTTTGGTGCTTTCAAAAATACGCAGTAGACACTAGTTTTAAACTTGCACGTAATGAGCTTGCTACAGGGTTGAATTTGTTTGTTCATTTATTTTATTTATTTATTGTTTCACTGAAAAAAATGTCATCAAATGCTGATTGCTTCCAGCTGTTGACTTTATACAATATCACTTGTAGAAATTAACTTTTTTTTGAACCAGAGTTAAATTTTAAAGCAAGATAGTGCAAATAAAATCTGTAAATATGAAAGTAGAAAAGAAGGTATTATCCTTTTAAAAACTATTTTAAAAAAACCCTGAAAATATAATTAGTATTCTTTAAATGTCCATATCCATTAAAAAAGTTTCATAATGGAGGTTTGTTGCATCCTGGGTTTGGGTTCAGATTGGGGGTTCTGGTCTTTGTTAGCTTACCAGTTCTATGTATCCTCGTGCATCCCCCGTGTTTCCCCCACCATGGAAGTTAGCCCCAGGCTGCCTGCCATTGGGTTTTCTCCCCTGCCACTCCTGTGCCCACTCCCCTGTCTGGCCACGGGAGTTCCGTGCTCGTCACCTCATTCTCGCGGTCCCACTGGCCCCGAAGCCCTGTCCGCCCCCGTCATGTTCCCATTGGTCGCTGTGGCCACGTCAATGCCACGGTGTCTGCATTCATTGGGCGGAGGGCTCCCATCCTCCCCTATCCCTTCCCCTATATCATCCCGCTCCCCCACCAGCCTTGCTACCAGATTCGTCCAAGCGAGGCCAGAAGCAGGCTGAATCTTCTCCATCGCGGCTCTTGTGGCCAATAAAGCATCCAGCCACCACGTGGATGGATTTGGACAAATTCCCTGCCTCTTCATTTCTTCCCTCACACCAACGGCAATGCGTGGCCAACCCACCCCGGGACGCAGCTGCAGAAGCGCTTGGAAGTAGCGGCCAGCACCGACCCTGATGAGAAGCCGAGGCGCCCAAGCCGGGCACTTGGGAGCTGACCGGGGCCGGGAAAAGTAACGCACAGCCGCAGAGGTTTCTGTTGCAGATCTTATTCATTTGCTTACTTCTGTTTCTGAAAGGTGCACATTTTTCTGCATCAACTTTCAAAATTAATACTGTCGTACATAAGAAAAAGATCAATGCTACATGTCAGCATACATATATTTTGCTTGAACTTACAGTGGAATGAAAGATATCCTGTATAGCTTTGTGCACTATTTGAAATCTGAAATCTTTCAAATACTTGGTAATCCAGACTACATGAATGTATGAAATATTTATGCTGTGTTGAATTTTTTTTTTTTTTTTTTTTTGCTAGCTAGCATGTGCGACACTCTATTTAAATCTGGGCTGCATTGATTTTTTCTATTTGAGCTGTGATTGCATGTGGAAAACATGCCATGTTTTCTAGTCAAAATTGAGTAGACATTATGTTCTTTATAAAGTTAACAAACTGCATGATTTTTTTGTTTGATCCACATAATAGTAAACCTGGATTTTGAATGTCAGTAACTGCAAATGGTCATTTGTATGAGGCTAGACTTCAGCTAGAAATATGATTATAGCTTGCAATAATTTTTTATTTTTATTTTTTTATGGTGGGTCATCTGGGGGAAAGTAACAACATTTTTTCTATCGAAATCAGCTGTTTATTCCTACCACCTTATTTTTAACAAATCCTGAAAAACATAGAATTAAATGTTTTCAATTTCTTTCAAAATTTTCTATCTTCTTTCCTTTTTCTCTTACTTTCCTCCACTTTCCTAACAGGGATTAAATTTCAGTTCATGATCTTTCAACTGTTGTCTGAGATCCTTCAGGGTCTGCTAATCCAGACAAACAAAACCAAACACCGAAGTCCCAGAGGGAAAAAATAAAACCCCCCTTCTTTTTCTCTTCCCTACATGTATTCACCATCATGCAAAGTAAATTGAAGAAAATGCTACATACCTAAGCAAAATCACAGACTAAATCAACAATATTAACTTTTGTGGAATCACATCTGATCTCTTTACCCTCTATAGGCAAAAGATGCACCATAGGTATGAGCTCTGCAGATGTTTCAATAGAGCTGGATGATGAATATTATCAGGAGTCAGGTCCTTTGCATGCAGCATTCCAATACTACACCACCACAGCATTTAGACAAAGGCTTTGGTTTCTTCTTCTCAGATGGCACAAATATTTGAATTTTGAGAGTTTGGAACTTGCTTCTTCCAACCTGACCAGAACTTGTATTTGTCTAGTAATAGTATTAGTATGTGACTGCTGCAACAACTAACCTCTACTTCTAGTGTGCAAAATGTGGTGACATTTTGTTGCATATGCAATAAGTGCCACCGACTGTCCAATGACTGCTGATCAAGGAAATTAGGAATGCTTACATGGTAAGCCAGAAGATAGTTCTTTAAAAATTAATCTTTTAGATTTCCAAGTCAAAGATGTTTGACTTCAAATCCTCAAATATACAAATGTATTTTTCAGTATTACTGACATATAAAATATGAGCTAGCCGAAGGACATTAATTTATTTAGAAGTGGTACTGGATTATTTACAAAAAATCCCTCTTTGGCAAGCATGTTTTTGGATGGCTTTGGAGTTCTGCTAGCTTCTGCTAGCTTTTCTCCCTAGGAAAGGGAGAAAAAATGGAAACCCAAGAGATCAAACTATAAAGTCTGCAATACTGAGAAATTTTGGGAAAAAAATCATAAACTATAACAATCCCAAGGTTTCTAAACTGCAGGGCTCCAAAGTAAGGCATGAATATCCACTGGATCTATTCAGCAGAGCAAACCAACATGGCCTTGGAGCTTGTGTCTTATCAGCTCAGCAGAATGGGATGCACTAGAGAAAGGGTGGCAGCTGCTGCAACGTGCCTCACCTCCGTATTTCCTGAGCAGAAGGTCTTTCTTAAAAGACAGGAAAAAACACCAGTATCTGATGATGCATAGAATGCTGACAAAGATATATATAGGCAAAATAATGAAAAATGGAGAAAGCAAGAAAACCCCAAAACTTTTCTGAAGTTTCAGAAAGGTTTATTTTCACTCAAAATCAAAACTGTTTCTTACAATACTTCTGACTATGAAACTGCTCTTGGGAGCTAACCTATTCCTCCCCTCTTGTAAAGGTACTCTTTTTGTGTTTAATAACTGAAATGTGGTCTTCCCTTCACTGGTTTTTAATAAATTCCTCATCTTTATGTGAAGATGTTCTCTGTCTGGCCTGCTGACCTACCTCTCACCTTCTGACATAGCAAGTAGATTTAGCAATATGACTGAAGAATATTTTAAAACTGAAATAATGGTCAGGCCACTGTCTGATCCAAATCCCACAGGGTACGATGCAATTCTTAGTTCCTCTTGGGTGAGCAAAACCTTCCATCTTTCACTGTGAACAGCTCATTTAACACATTAGAAGGTATCATCTTGCCTTGTAAAGCTCAGGTAAAAAAAATCCCAAGAAAAAATTGAAGCATTATTATAGCTCAAGGGTGTCTTACCTGTACACAAGAGACCATTGGGCTATTCATCTTGATCAGAAAAAGAGATGATTCCAGGAAAAGACACTGAGAACAGCTTTATCTTCTCCCTCTAATGATACAAAAACAAGACAAGTATGATCTTACAGCTCAGTCCATAGCTCAGGAATGGGGAATGTTGTCCCTGGCTATGTCACAGGCTTCCCCTGGGATCATTTGCAGTCATTTCTGTCCAGACTGGTTAGATGCTTAAATCTTCACCCATGAAGGAGCATTTGTGAATCTGTGCTGTAGACTCTGAGGGCCTCAGTTTCTTAATGCAAAATGCAAATTACAATCTACTCTCTCCCACATTATAGTTTTTATCAGTATTAAAAGAAGATGTTCTGACGGCTGAGATGATCCATCTAAATCTGCGTGTTGAGTATTTGTGTGGAGAGCTACTAAGTCTGTGGGAGAGGTGTAAGAGTCTGAAAAGTTATGGATAATGGCTTAAATATTGTTAAAAAAGGACTTTGTCCATTATGTCAAAATTGTATAAAGCTGCTGTTGCCTTCTGATGAGAAGGCGGGCGACCTGGTTTCAAGACACAGCACGGCAACCCGGCCTCCCCCAGGTCACTCGGGCCACAGACATGCACAGACACCAATGTGGTGGATGGTCAAATGGCGTTTATTATCTTATCTCATGGGGTTAAATAGTCAAGGGGGCTTCACTACGTCAGAAGGGGATGGTGGGTCTGGCTAGGGTTAGTAAGGAGTGGAAAACTACTGAGTTTAGGAGGGGCTGCATGCTTTAGGGGTAATTGATTAACTATAGCAGGAAGAAGGGGGGAAGGGTCTAGCTTTCCGTCACATCCCGAGATCTTCCGTTCGCCTGTCCCTATCTACCACATCTCCCCCCCCCTTTTTTACTAATGAATGAGGTAGTTATAAACATAGGCACTAAGGTGAGGTATAAAGTTGTAATGTGATAAGGGAAAAGGGTTTTTTTGGTAAACCTGAGTAATCTTCGCAAGGGAAGTTTAGAGAACCTCTGCGACTGGCAGCGTCCTCGGTTTTTGGTTCACAGCATTTGTTGCCGGCCTATGAACAGGATGTTGGCCCGTTCTAGGCGAGCTTGAACAAATGAGACCAGCCTGTTTAGCAGGCAAGGTCCGAATGTGAAGGTTAAAAGCAGTATCGCTAGCGGACCTACTAGGGTGGAAATTAGAGTGGTGAGCCATGGTGATTGATTGAACCAGGACTCGAACCAGCTCTGTTGGGTTTCCCTGTCTCTCTTTCTTTGAGCCAGTCTATCTCGGAGTTCTGCCATGGAGTCTTTAACGACTCCAGTGTGGTCCGCGTAGAAGCAGCATTCCTCCTTCAAGGCGGCACACAGACCTCCTTGCTGCATGAACAAGAGGTCCAGTCCCCGCCTGTTCTGTAAGACCACTTCCGAAAGTGAGGAAACTGATTTCTCTAGAAAGGAGATGGATTTCTCGATCCTCTGCAGGTCCTCATCGATGGTCATTTGCAGCTGAGCAAGCCCTTGGTGTCGGGTCGCAAGGGCCGAGACACCTGTGGCTGTGCCAGCTGCTCCCAGGCCGAGCAGCATTGCGATAGTCACTCCCGTTATTATTTCTCTTTTGTGGAGTCAGCCGGGCTCCTCGAAGATGTGGTACACCTCCTCGTCTGAGTGGTACAGGACCCTAGGAACAATTAGAACTTGGACACAGAAATCGGTAGCGTCATTGAATTTGGCAAGGAACACGCAAGGACTTACCCCAGATTTCTGACAAACCCACATCCCAGATGCGGATGGGACCGCCCACTTGTTGATCTTTCTGTTGGGCTTGACGACTTCGGTGCAGAGGTTGCCTTTCTGCTTCACCAAGGCTGCATTGCCAAAGCATTTGCCCCGGCCTGTGACTTGACTCAGGGTGATTCCCCTACGGGGGGTGTCCCATCTGCACTGGTGAGTGGCTTCGGCTGTGGAGTAACTGAAGGGGGTGTCTAGAGCGACTCCTTCGTAGAAAGGAGGTTTAACATCGTAACAAAGCCAGCAAGAATTGGTTAGGTTTGGGTTGGATTCGTTCAAGGATAGAAAGGTAGCCTCTAGCATGCGGAAGATTGGGTCTGAGTCCGACTCGGCTAAGCGGCCTATGTGGAAGGCATCTGCATGGCCGGTCGGGATATCAGTGGCCTTTGTGGGTAGTGGTTTGGGATGGGTAACGTTTCCCCCTTTCAGCATGTCCTTAATAACCATATTGGGTCCTACCGGTTGGGGTGCCAGTGGTTGGAGCCTGACAATTCGCACGTTCACCCACTCCTTTGGCGCCTTGAGGACTACCGTCCATGTTTTGCCTGTGGCCCAACTAGGGTGTTCTGGCTGCAGAACTGTCATGTTATAGTCTGTGCACTTCCGATATTTGGGTTGTGTATGATAGTTGTCATAGACCCCTCCCTTGAAGGCGGGCTTTTTACAGCCGGTAGGTGCCCAGGTGAACTGCAAGAATCTATCGGGCTCTTGTGGTTCCCACCCTTCTCCCGATGGTCTGGCATCTGTGACAATGGTTTCACAGCCCCAGTGCCCGCAATATCCCCACCCCGGGTAGTTACAGTACTTCTTCCCAGGGTTGGAGGCTGGACACCAGTAGGACAGGTACATGTACATGATGTGCGGGTGATGGGGTCGTAGTTTTGGTCGTCCTGGAAACAGGTCGGTGATGTGGAACACGAAGGATGGGGTGCCTGCCGTGGTGATTTCTTTGAACATCTTGTCACTTGAAAGATGCTGCATGACCCACCTGAATGGCTGATGGGGGTGATAGTCTGGGTTGGCTCGCCCCCCGGCAATGAGCCCTAATAGCAAGATCACACAATGCCACCGTTGCTGTCTGGGTCTCACCGGTGTAGGATTCTTGGGTGCTGTCTGGCGTTTTGGTGGTTCGTCGCTTTTCTCTGGAACCGGGATGTACGTGTTACGGGGACGACCCACGAGCATGTCCTGTAAACAGAAACTCGCAATTCTCGTTAGTCCCCTGGGTTGTGGCTGTATTGAAAAGAAGCAGTCCTTGATGTCCAGCACTGCGCATGGTTGCCCTTTGGGGTTTACCAGATTATATATCCTTTGCTGATTCCCCTCTGGCCCAGTGATCCTCACCAGGAAGGCTTTTACTGCCCCTGAGGGAGCCCACTTTGCACAAGCTATCTTTATTCTAGCCCAGTCGGTAAACTGGGCTGGTTCGCATTGTGATTGCCTTTCGATGTGGCTTAAGGCTTTATTTGGTTTTGTTTCAAACCGCGTTAGCTCCGCTTTTTCCGTTTCTGAGTCCCCGTCAGCGTCCGTCAGCTCTCCCGAGCTGTCGGAGCTGGTGGAGCTCGACTCAGAGCCGGAAGTCGAGTGCCAGCGCGTTTCCGGGTCCCGGTGCCTTTTCGTGCAGCTCCGGCCCCGTCCCTCCCCCTCCCTTCGGGGGTGGTGCCGTTCCCGCCCCCTGGGCTTGCCCTGCTGCCCGCAGGGGGAGGTCTCTCCCTTAAATGGTAGCGGCTTTGAGCATGGCTCCTGATTGGGCATGCGCTCTCTGCCGCCCCCCTCCTCCTCCTTTCCTCGCGGCTGCGCACTAGCGAGAATCCGGGTATTTGGGGTCTTCCCGCAGGGAGCATGCGCGCCCCGCCCATCCTCTCGGTCGCCGGCGCCATGTTCGGCTGGGTAGGGCGGGGGTGCTGCCGGCGTCTCCTCCCGAGCCATGTTTCCCGCGTCTCTGGCTTCCCTCGCCAATTTCTCCCAAACGGACTGCGCGCGCTGCCGCGCCCCCGGCGCCAAGTCGCCGATCCGCGGTGAAGGGACGGACGGGGGGTCCGCGAGTTTTTCGGGAAGTCCCGCGGGGGGGTTGGGCTCAGGCTCGGGGAGGGGGGGAACGCGCCTGATCCCCCCGGGTCCCCGCTCCCGGGTACCTCGCTGTCGGGGGCGGTTTGCGTTGCCGCTCCTACCCCCGGTTTGGGTGTAGCTAATAAACATGCGCTCGCCGCGCTCCATGTTTCTTGTTCCTCTAACGCCTCGTGCAGAGCCCGCTCGACTTTTCCCCAAGCCTTAAGGCTTTTCCCGCTGCCTGAGGTTTTTGTTTCCTCGGCTAATGCGGCCGTACATCTCCCCCACACCTCCGGGTGTAATATATCCACGGGACGTTCAATCGTCCCGAGCTCGAGGAGTCTCGCAATAGCGAGGTAAAAATCCTTGAGCTTACACTTAATTCCCCACTGCTTATAAATCGAACTCACGACCTTCGCGATGGCCTCCATGTGGATCGCTGGTCCGGGGACGTCTCCCCCGCCTAGAATCGGCTTGGCTGTTCTGGCCGCTGTCTCTCGTCCAGGAGATTCCTGCTACCCGAGGGTTTCGGCACCATATGTCGCCTTCTGATGAGAAGGCGGGCGACCTGGTTTCAAGACACAGCACGGCAACCCGGCCTCCCCCAGGTCACTCGGGCCACAGACATGCACAGACACCAATGTGGTGGATGGTCAAATGGCGTTTATTATCTTATCTCATGGGGTTAAATAGTCAAGGGGGCTTCAATACGTCAGAAGGGGATGGTGGGTCTGGCTAGGGTTAGTAAGGAGTGGAAAACTACTGAGTTTAGGAGGGGCTGCATGCTTTAGGGGTAATTGATTAACTATAGCAGGAAGAAGGGGGGAAGGGTCTAGCTTTCCATCACATCCCGAGATCTTCCGTTCACCTGTCCCTATCTACCACAAGCTGCTGTTACCACTAAAGCCCATTTCCCACCCAAATATGCTTCCTGACAGGAGCTGGACTGTGATAAAAGAGGTACTATTCTCTAGATATCTCTGGCCTAAGGAGAAGAATATACCCATAAGGAAAGCCAAACACAGCAGCTGTTCTGAAAATCAGCCTTGGCTGGGTTCAGCAGGGGCAAGCCACAGCCCACAGATTCATGCCTGAGGCCTTCCACTGAAGCACTGCAAGTGATGCAGAATTATGCAACAGATCCAGAGGCTGAAGAGACTGTGCCAAACCTCCACCCCCACCCAGGGGAGTTACCTGGGCATTCCCACCTGGCCTGAACATATGATAATACATTAAACTCTGCTTCCTTCAGGACCCTCACCACTGGCAAGACCATAAAAAAAGGACCAATGGGAGCCTATTGGGATCCATGGGATGTTGATATTTTCTACTTAATCTGTCTATTTGTCACTTGCTTTCTGTCCTGCCCTCCCTCTCCTTCTCTGTCTATTTCTCATTTACTGTTAAATAAAATTTATATTATCAACTTCAGCGTATGGTCTCATTTGCACCTTAATTTGGTCAGAGGCATCTCTAACAATTTTAATAACTGGATCTTAATGGGAGGGGGAAAAAAAAGTATTTGAATCAGTTGGATTCTGGACAGGATGTTTTATCCTTGTCTTGCTGTCCAATCCCTTAAAGTGTGTACTTATTTAATTGTAATATAAAATTTACTTTAATTACTTAGGCTTTACAAAGTCTAAGCATTTTGAATCTATCACACCAGGCTAAAAAGCTTTGACTTTTTTTTTTTTTTTTTTTTTTTTAACCTGATATAATCTGTCTTGCTGGGATGTGGTTTATTTTATCCATTGCAGCACGTATGGTGCTGTGGTTTTAATTTGTAGGGATCCAGCTGGACCAGCAGATCCCACACAATTCCAGAGTCAACTGGGAGTTGATGATTCTCGCAATCATGGTTCTCCAGCTCAGGGCACTGAGACTCCCTTGGTCCTTCATCCATGCTGAAGATGGAGGCAAAGAATGCCTTAAACATCTCTGCCTTGTCCCTGTCCCTGTTTGTGAGATGACCATCCTCATCCTGTAATGGGCTGATGTTATTTTTACACTGCCTATTGCCATTAATATATTTGAAAAACACCTCCTTTATATTGTCACTCACATTTCTGGCAGCTTCAACTCTATTCGAGCTTTGGGTATATGAATTTTCTTCCTACAGTGGCAAGCAGCATTTCTGTATTCTTCCTATGTCACTTGACCCTGCTTCCATAGAGTATACACATTCATTTTTTGCTGTATTTCCAAGACAATACTCTGGTTCAGCTAAACCAGTCTTCTGCCTCATCTGCTTGACTTCTAATATTTGGGAATTGCTTGTTCCTGTGCCC
This sequence comes from Vidua macroura, assembly GCF_024509145.1. NCBI lineage: Eukaryota > Metazoa > Chordata > Aves > Passeriformes > Viduidae > Vidua > Vidua macroura. The sequence goes on along the minus strand of NC_071572.1, from coordinate 58,127,427 downwards.
TCAGGAGGTGAGGTTTAAAAAGTGACCAGCAGTCACTTTTGTGACACAAACAACCGCAAAACCATTTTCCCAGAGGACCTAATTCACTAATTCACAGAGCAGCCTCAAGTCTGCTCTTCCTATGTTTAGAGCTGGGATTTTGCTGACACTTTTCTTCCTGTCAACAGAGATTTTCAATTCAACCCCATTGTGCTCACAGTGGCCAAGACAGCCACCAATTTCCACTTCACTCTTGAGATCCACACTGTTGACCAGCAGTAGATAAAGAAAAGTATCTTTCTGAGTCAGCTCCCTAAGGAGCTGTTCCATAAAGCTCTCATCCAGGTTTTTAAGGAATCTTCTGGCCCGGGTTGTACCAGCTTTGTGATTCTTCCAGTTAATTTCTGGCAAGTTGACAGAAGTTGACTTGCAAGTGTCCATTAGTTCCTCAAAGAGTAATACATTGGTGTCGCCACCCTGGATAAGAGGTCTACAGTTAGACCTGGATAGGAGGACTCTCATGATAACATCTGCATTATTTGTTTGTCCCTTGATTCTCACCCAGAGGCTCTCAACTGTGCCACTGCCGATTGTCAGCTCCATACATTCTACCCCTTCTATTGCATACAGTGCCACTTCTCTGCCTCTTCTGCCCTGTCTATCCCTCCTGTAAAGCCTGTAAACATCCAGTAGGCCGTCCAAGCACAGGACTCATCCCACCAGATTTAATTTATGTAATGTCAGCAATGTCAGATCTTATGGACTGGGCCAAAGTTTTGAACTGGTGTAATGTCATTCTAATGCTGCGTGCATTAGTGCAAAAACGTTTCAGGTTTGGTACATGGTAGCCAAAAAGCTCATGAAGCAGATTGAGAGGCCCCATTAGTGCTCATTTCCTCAAGTGTTGGCAAGCCATGCCATTGCTTATCACTGGCTAGCCTGGTTTTGTCCCTTTCCCCTCTCCAAGGTAGTGCAAAACTCTATCAGCGAACCTCACTAACTCCTTTGCTAGAATCTTTTTCCCCTCTGTGATAGGTGTTTTCCATCAGATGTCAGTGGACCAGGTTTTGAGTAGGTCATCCCATGGTCAAAGAATCCAAAATTTTTCTGATTACACCAACTTCAGAGTCACACATTGACCTGGTGGATCTGATGATGCCTTTTCTATTGTCCAAAACATCATCTCAGCTTCAGTACCATGATCTTAAGCTTGGGAAGGATGCTCACTATAGTTATTCACGTCTTTCTGAAAGAAATAAACTTCTGTCAAGAAAGGAGTTGAGATATAAACTACTCATATTTTCATATTCCTCTTTGAGATTCTTAGAATTTCTCTCCTTACATTCTTTTCAGTGTAATTTCTATATATTTACATCTATACTGCTCCTGCTAGTTTAGACTGCTAAAGCATATTTAGGCACACCTGTATGAACTCTTTCTTTAATGAAATATAATGATTTGAAAAAGTCAGAAGGGAGTTATTAAAATAGAATTTAAAGAAGGATTTCACACAGCTTATAAGTCAGAGGATTCATCTGCCAGACTTTTCCTCTCTCTACAGACTTATGCCTTTTAATCCTTCATAAAGATTATTTGATCATAATCATATAAAAATGGTAAGCATTTATTCTAACAGCACACTTGTAATCATCATTGGAAAATGTATTAAAGCTCTTGCCAAGCTGAGTAACTCATGTGAAAAATACTTCTTTGATCCAAAGAGGAATGATTTCATCAGTTTAGTTTTATGAGGAAGTCTGAAGAAAGCAAATAAAAATTAACAGTAATCTTATGAGAAAATAAAGTAACTGGCCTGAAACAATTTTAGGAAAAATAAATTTAAATTTCCAGTAACAGAGAAAAAATTTTGAAGTTTAAAACTGGCAAACTGATAAGTTAATGATACTCAGCTATCTATAAAAGCAGTGCATTTTAATATAAAATCAGCAAGAACATTTTCATCATACAGTTTAAATAGGATCACAAATCATCACTGGTCTGATGAAAACACATATAGCATTAGAGCAGACAAAAAACTTATGTTGTAAGCAATAAAATTAGAATAGACTTGAAAGTTATCTAGGTTGACTTTTTCTTTGTTTGGGTGGGGTTTTTTATAAAGACAAAATATGAAAATGTGTAGGGAAGATAGCCTAGACATGCAGTTGTGTATCCACTAGTGTGCCACACCGTCATACTAAAACAGATCAATGTCTATTTACTCCAAAATACCACCTCAAAAACTGATACAGCCTGCAAAGTGTAGAAATAGGATGCAATCCAGTGAGGAACAACTAAGAAAAATTACATTGTTCATGTCATCCATTTGTTGATTTTTGCTGTGACATAAAAATCTTTACATCCTTTTAATTTTTTAAATGTTCATACTGTAACTGGGGAATGTTTAAAAAGGGACAGTGAATACACAAACCATTCACTGATACAGGCTAAAATGCTAGAATCTTGGATACAGTAATGTATCCAAGGGACATTTCCAACCCAGCCATAATATCAAAAAGTAAGACTCATAAGTGATTGATAGACCTCATAGGCTCAAATTTAAACATGGACTTAAATTTTATGAAGTATTAAGACACATATTTTTGTAGTTGCGACATAAAGGCCCTTTGTGTTGAGGTGCTCAATGTTTTTGAAGATAAAACCTTCAAAACTGGTTTTAGAAAATAGTATTTTCTTTGGAAAGAAATTGAAGGGGAATCAATTAGTCTGTCAACAGAGAGACAAAAACAATGTCAGCAAACAGAAAGATATAGGATGAGAAACCACTTTTTATTATTTACTTGAAGGCAAATAAACATGTAAAAATGTCACATGTATCAGAAAATAAATCTTGTAATTAATAAGCACTGAAGGTTGAAGCATTACACCCTAGTAAAATGCTTGTCCTAAACATCTAATCCTCCTTTTTCTATAAAGTTCAAGCAATTTGCCACTTCTTTGTTATCTATACATAAAGACAAGTCTCTAAAGAAAAAAAAGGAAGCATTGACCAAAGCATTAACATCAAACCTTTACATCCCTAATTGACTTTTCCAACTTAAAGTTCTTTCTCTCAGGGAAATAATAAAAGAGAAAGGATGTAGGGATTCACCCCATTAGATCTGAGGAAAACAAGAATATGTCTCCCTGTTACAAAAGAAAAAAAAATATACCTAGTAGAGTGGAGAAACAGGAAGCCTTAAAAGAATAACTCTCTTTACAATGCCAAGATCAGCATCTGCTTATGTCATTTGCCATATTATCTAGTATCTTTATAGCAAAATTTTTCAGTGTTGTGCTGATGGGCTGGTACACAGCAAGGTCTGTGCCAGATTGTCCCATTTCTCTTCAATCCATTTAGAACTTACTCAACCCCAGAAAGTACTAACTAAATGTGCCCTTTACCTGCAAGCAACAGCTGTTGATTAAAATCTGTTTTGTATGAACGACTGGGATACAGGAAGTTTTTTGTTGCAAGTTCATCTTCAATAATACCAATTCTTATTTAAGGTCATTTGCATCTAGGCTTCTGCATCTGTCTTTTACTCCAGTACCAAATCAGGCAGCTATCATTGTCATGCTCCTGAAAAGAGTTCCTGACATCTATTAAAAATATTTTTTTATGATACGGAGATAAAATGTCAGCCAATGGACTAAAGTAGGATTGATCTGAAAATATGAAAAAAAAATTAAGAGAAAAACGATTCCTTTTTTTTTTTTTTTTTGATTGAAAATTTTTGGATTTGAAAAAATCCTTTTGGATTTTTTAAACTGATATTTTTGTACTACTTGTTTGTGGTAATCATCTTGCGAATTCTGTCATGTCCCTACAAAACTAACATCATGAAGGAAAGAAGTGATGAAGCTGATTTTTATCCGGTAGTTATGCAAATTTATAATCAAAATGGGAATTTTATTGTTTAAAAATTTAAGAACTTGTCTAAAAAAGAAAGCATTTAAAGTCATTCTTCTGAATTTTTAAAAGTCTTTTCTTTTTGAATTTTAAAGATATTAGTACCATATGTGAAGTAATTTTCAGCAATGTGTTTCTGTGTAATATTTGCCTCAGAATCATCCTTTGCAATTTGTGTTATAGGTAGTCAGTTTCTGTAAGCAGTGTTTCTCATACGTATGGAAAACCAATTTAAAAAGAGAAACAAAGACACTTCTGAATCTGGCGTGAAATTAGGAACTCAAGGTTCAGATACAAATTTGAAAAGTTTCGGCTACTATTCAGGTAAATCATGGTTCTGTGAAGGAGTTTATGTTTTGCAAACTTTAAACATCACTACTACAAATAAATAACATGAGTGCCACAGTGGGATGAGATCATAATTGTCAGTAAGACATTCCTGTGAGGATTAGTAAGGCAGATTCCTTGTCCAGCCATCCTGGATCCACTCTGGCACCCATCTTACACCACCTGAGCTGGGACCCAGGCCCTTAGCAGCCGCACCCCCAACACTCACACAGTCACACCGGGTTTCCTCACTGGCTTGACCCCAGGTTTTTCACAGAAGAGTCTGAGAGATCCAGATAATTAAAATAATTTTGACCTGGTGTAATAACTTAATAACAAAATAACCTGGGTGATCCAGGCCCTTTGTTATGCAGAGGCTTGGCAGTTCCCAGACTCTTGCCTCGGGCTCCAGCTACCCAGAGCACAGCCTGCAGCTCCCACTGCATCTGCACCCTGAGCTACCTGCACTGAAGGAATACCTTCTACAGGTTGTTGCTGAATTTGAGCTGGTATCAGAATACCTTCTTTTTCAAATTAATATTCTATATGGAGGTAGAATAAGATATGTCATATTTTATAAGGAAAACTACTCAGAACTCAGAGAATGTCCTCTGAGCCAGATCTAGTAACATTTTTCTGGTGTAAATTGCCAGAACAGAGACCTCTAATGCCATTTGAGATTCCCCAGATTATCCCAAGTAACTTCCTACTGACAGTCCAGAAGGGAATATGGATCATTCATAGGTTTTATGTCATGCTTGACAGCTTCTTAAAGATATCTTGGATACCTCAGGGCTTCTTGGATGTCACTAAGTGTTTTTGCATCAGGGGAACTAAGATGACCCTTATTGCTTTTCTCCCTCTAATCAGATTTGAAAGAGGCAGCAAAACACATTTGAGCAATAAGCAGTTCTAGTAATCAAGACAGCTTTTAGACCACTCCTTTTCCTTTCAGTTCAGATCTTATTCAATATTCCCAAGTTAAAAATCTTGTTTACGGGGAAAAAGGAAAGAGAACTCCTGTATAAAGAAAATAATTTGTTGTTAGTGTAGTGGCTATTTTAACAATCTAATCTAGGAAGTATTATTAGTTTAGGTCAAATTATTACAGAAAAGGAAATAATGTTTCTCTACCGAAAAGATTTTCAATGATAGCAGTAATACAATTAAAACAGTTATAGACACATTTAATTTTCATGCTTTTTCTGGTATTATCCCTTATCATTCTTCTCTAGGTCTTGGGATCAATTTCATTCTAGTGCTGGTATAGGAGTTGCTACAGTGAATTGTCAGCAGCAATTCACCAGGAAGTATATTGTTGATGTTAATGTTGAGATTTTCTTTTTCCTCATTCTAGTATTCACTAATAATAATTTTAATGTGTTTTCTAAAATAATTTTACAACTTTCTCTTTCTTCATTGGTCTGCAACTGCATATTATATCTGAATATAATATCTATGACAGATTTTAGGTATGTTGGATACTCTTTTCTTTATTTGCTACCCCTCAAACTAGTTTTGTCCCGCTCTAGATATGAATTTCTGTAACTGCTTGTGTGTCTCCAGTGCCTTTCTGTATCCAGTCTATATCACTCCGTTCCTGTGCTTTCCTGTGCTACATCCCCACTACTCTAAGCTTCTGCTATCAGACCAGGTCTGCATTTTTCTGCATCATTATCTTAGAACCATAAACACCTAATTCTTCATAAAAACTCCTACTTGTCACTACTATCTCTATTATACTGTGGCTGCACTGTATAATGATTGGCAAAAAAAAAAAAAAAAAAAATTAGCCATAACCACCTCATCAGAAGAAAAAAATGTTCTTCAAAGTAAACCAAAAAAAACAAAGCTGCAGGCAGGTCAAAAAAAGTTCAGAAAAGGGAATCCTGACAAACCTCAGTCCTAACACCTTGCAAGCTTATTGCAAAGCCTGTGGCCTTTTCTAGTTCTGGGTATATTGTATCATAGGTCACAGAATTACAGTATTTGCAGAGAAAGAAGTATTATCTCATATGTAGCACTAATTTTAGATGCATGAAACATCATCTAGTACAAATAAAATTCAAATTTTAATTTTTTTTACCTTTATAATAAAGCAATGAATTTAGCATTTAAGAATGGATGTAAAACTATTCATTAAAGAGGAACCGATACCCAGAGTATGGAATTTAAAACACTCCACTTTTCTGAGTCGGGAAAGAAGAAAAACAAGCAAGACTGCTGCTATCCTGGGCTGAGTCTACTACCAGAATAAGAGTGACTTTGAGATGTCTATTGCAAATGCCTTAGAGACATTAGCTTTCTTTGTTTTGTTGATTTGATTGATTGGCTTCTTGGTTTCCTAAGCAGTGTGCATCTGACAGGTTGTGAAACCCATTTGTACAGTTTATTTGAGTCTAAGCATGGTAATATTTTTAAAGTTTATATCAATTAATCAGTAAAGATGCCATGGTATGGGATGAGAATATGGTTCAAAATAATGGCTTTCTTATTTCTTATGTGTGTAAAGTGCTTTTACATATCAAAAAAACTCCCAACATATGTTGTTGAAGTTTTTTCTCCTAATGTATGTCATTTAATAGGAAATCTTGTGCTGTTTTGTCAATGTATTTTTTGATGCCTTAAGCAACAAGCAAAAAACTGTATTGTGTTAAGACTCCTGAATCTGTAATGGTGGATATTGGACAGCTCAGGAGAAATTTCTTTATTGAATTTCCCGTGAATTGTCTTGAGGTAAATGGCTTAGCAGATGTGAGATATATCTATCAAAGCTCACTATAAAAGGACAGCAGGCATGGTTTTATGTTGTTCTTGTCTACCTTTGTAATCCTCTTGTCACAAGTAAGTAATTAAATAAGCATTTATTAAACATTCCATTAACAGAAGAAATTCTGGCAAAACCTTGTATAAACATGTCAGAAGACAGATGATATTGTATCTTCCCATTTCTCCAGTTGTACCTATGATACAAAACCTGAAGTAGACTTCAAAACAGGTTTACAATAGTTAAATTTTGTCTCTGTTTAAGTTGATATATAAGGGCAGGCCAGGGACTAATGCCTGACCCTGGAGTCATCTGAAATAAACTTGTTGTAAACCCAAATTGACTGAATAGATCAGATTTGTCTTGGAGAGATCTACTTGGAATAAACCAAACCTGAGGTATGGACCCAAATTACAGATAAGCAGAGTGAACAACAGCACTTCATGTATTGCATGATTGTGTGCCATGGACCGGGTTTGGCCCTAAGCCTGAGTAGCATGGCATGGCTTATAGATGCAGACCTAACCCTCCTGCCCACCCAGTCAGGCTTGCCACAATACATCACTTTTTACGAACAGCCCTGAGCACATGGAATGACCAAATCAGGGTTAAGCACTGTTTGGAATGGTGGCTGGCACAAATTAAATGATGGGATATGCTTTCTTAACACATTAACATGATGAGTTTAACAACTATGTGCATGTACCCATAATACCTCCCTTTTAACTTTCCTGGAATTAGTATAGCCTTGCAGATTTGGAGCTCTAGATTTATCCTTCCCCTTCTATATTTAGCAATATAGGTATACAGAGACCCATGCAATTTTTACCTGCATTGTTTTTTATTGAATTGCTTGTAGCTTGGCCTAAAGTGTTCACAGTATATTTACGAAAAAACAAACTGACACACTGCTGCATATCACAGTCAATTTTTTTACTGACCTAGCAGACTGCAAGACTGAGCACCTGGATGCATATTAAGTCAGTGAATATGCTGAGAATCTGCCTTCTAAAAGGGATCAGAGCTCAACCCTATGCCTTTAACAGAGCCCAAGCTTATATATAAACACTACAGACAGTAATTATGCTTTAGACTCACATGTGCCTCACAGAATGACAAGCTTGCTGTGTTTAATCTTTGCTTAACACAGAAAAGTTTTCAACAGTTTGATTATAACCCCAACATGAAGCCACCATGAGCAGAAATCGATGACTGATGAGGCAGCTGTGGCCTCTCCTCTTTCATAGATGTTTGTCTACATTGTAAAGGCACCATGTGGCTTTTCAGACATCTGGTAACAGCTGATTATATTCAGGACAAGGACAGCAGGACTTCTGTTTGTCCAGATTGCAGCACAGCACTAAAGCAGCAATGAGGAATCTTGAATTTTATTTGACTCTGTAGAGTATTATCACCCCCCTTCTTTCAGAGTCATTCAAGTATTAAATGAAAACCAGAGTGCACTTATGCATACATTGTTCCAGTTCTGTATATGTTGTAGGTGTAACACCAGTAACTGATTATCAAGAATGACTGCAGACAACTGTAAGGGAACACACAAAACTGTATTCACCACTTGCTGAGTAATTTAAAAAATAATAATAAAGTTAAAAAAAATCCAAACATGTCTAAGGGTGAATAGAAGGACAAATTTCAGACAATTTTATTGATAGATTTTGCTTAATGCTCTGGGGCACACTCTTACAAATGTGCTACAAAATGTACAGAAAAAAAAGAAATAAACCAAGCTAGAATGACTCCGGGGCCTCCCAGGGCTTTTAAAGCAATGTTTTAAAATTATGTCTGGAAAGGGTAGCTTGGGATTCAGAATACACCTGTAGGCTGTAGCACATTTAGGCCTAATAGCCCTAAAACAATGTAAGCAAGCTAGTGCAGATAATAATTTGCCTTCTGAACATGTGTTAGCAACAGATTTTCTAACATATAGATGATATTAATATATGTTTGGTTAATAAAATAATAAAATTAAAAGACTGAATATACCTATTAAGAGCAGATGAGATAACACTGAGTACCACCTGTCTGTTCAAGAGCAAAATATTTTCTGTTTGTTATATTGGTTATACATGAAGTGTTATGGCTAAAACTTCCATAGCATTTAAACAAATAAAGCAGCACCAATCCTCCACTACTTCCAAGTACTTTTCTCACAAACATATAACAAATTGTTGTAGCTTATTCAACTGAGACTCTGCAACCACTTTAGAAATCTCTGTTGTAGTGACTAGTCTTAAATAAATTTAAAATTCCATTATTGATTGCAGCAGTTCGTTGCTTCTCCTGGCTCCGGGCAGCTCTGGCACCTTTTGGCACCGCCTCCCTCTGGAGCTTGGGCCACTGCCTGTTCCCGCATGCCGCTGCCGTGGTGTGCCAGCCGGGGCTTGCTGGGTTTTGTTGCCTGTGTGAGGGCCTCAGGCGAAAAGGGAAGGAATGTCCAAATCACCCACAAGGGCTGTGGAGAGCTGTGGCGGAGGGGCCGTGACCCGCACTTCCAGTGCCCACGCGGGGGAAATGGCAACCAGGAGCGGGGGGGAGCGGGATGATATAGGGGGTGTGACAGGGACGGCAGACACCCTCCCACCCAATCGATGCAGGTGCCACAGCGATGACGTGTGCCACAGCGATGATGTGTACCACAGCGACCAAAAGGAATGCGGCAGGGGCGGACACGGGGCTTCGGGGCGAGTAGGGTCGCAGGATCAGGGTGACAGACACAGAACTCCCGGGACTGGATGGGGGAGTGGTCACAGGAGTGGCGGGGGGAACGGTCCAATAGCAGGCAGCCTGGAGCTAACAACTGGCGGGGGAGAAACACGGAGGTGCACGGGGGTACACAGGACTCGGCTAGCTAACGTAGATTAGAACCCCTAATCTAAACCCAAACCCGGGATGCAACAATTGACGATACCCATTTAAGCACTAGATGCAGAAACAAATTTTGCATCTGGTATAAATTTATGACAGACTAGAAAGCTAGTTTTCTTCATTACAAGATGATAGGGCTGAATTTCAAAGAAAGGAAGTCCTGACCAAGTATTAAAACTGTATTTGTGTGAAAACAAGAGTCATCCTCTGAATTGTAAGTAACTTTGGGAGTTAATCCTCTCAGATTCAAGGAGGATTAAATAATTCTAACCATTTTCCATTAGTAAGGAGAATTCGACTGAAACAGTTTGGGTCCAGGTTTTGGTGGTTTTGTTTTCTTTTAAACTTGCCCACAGATATAGAAAATTACACTTATTGACTGAGCAAGTGATTCAGGGTCTAGTCCAACTGTCAGTTAAATAAATGAAAGTTTTGCCATAGCTCTCAATAGTGCAAGGTCAGGAATATTGCATTTAGCATGCAATAGGAATTAAAGCATAGTCTTAGTATTTCCATACAGGATCCAGCTGTCAAAGTCATTGTGCTGGTTCACAGCATCCTTTAGATTCCCTTACATTTCTCCAAATAAAATATACATTTCTCTTGGTTGACCACCAATTCCACATAAGACACTAAGAGTAGAATTGGATCTCAGTTTAAAAAGGCACTAATGATATAAAACTGTTCTTATTTCTTTCATCTTTAATTAAAAAAAAAACCAACAAACAACACCTTTGCTTTCTGTCCTCACAATTACTTTTAACTATATAAGGTTGTATTAAACTGCCAGAATGTTCATAGGAAAACTAAAACTTATTGAAACAACTAACCTATATATATTGTCAGCAGGCTACCACCTTGTTGGACAATGGCATTTTTTAGTAATAGCAGGTGGTATAAAGTCTATAGGGAGATGAACCATTTTCCATTAGCCACTTGGAATTGCCAAAAATATTAAACAGTTTTTTTGAGCATACAAACCCTACTTGCAAACTTGGTCTTGTCTTTGTTATGAAGAATAATTCATCCTAAAGGGTTTCAGAAATGCATACAGAGATGTAAGGACATTCCTTTGGTGGCTAAGAGGTTACTGAAGTGTATGGTTTTTATCCTTTTGAGACCCCCAATATGTCTGTACTTCTTCCTATGTTGCATAGACATTAATTCCATTAGTGTATTCTGTCCAAGTATTTGTCTGCTTCATATTCAAATGTTTTTTCTTGAAGGTAATTGAGCTAAATAAGAAAAGAATTTAAAGGAAATATTTTTGGAATGTTGCACATTAATAATGTCCAGAGGTTGTTAATATCCTTTTTGAAAATAATTCCTACTATCTCAAATAAATCCAAATTAGAAGAATGAACAATTAGAAAATAAATATGGAAAAGTAAACAATAATATTTCTCAGACTTTTAATATCCCACTCCATGTCAGACTTTTAATGTCCAAACTTAACAATATCAGTATAACTGTAATGTTTTAACATGAGGTGAAAACCAGGTTGTTTTGCAAATGAATAAATATTTTTCAGAAATAAAATTGTACCTCATTTAATCTTCTCCATGGTAATAAAGTATTCTTTTTGCTATATTGTATTTTCAATATGAAATACAGAAAGTCATAGGAGATGGTCCTTGACCTTCAATTTGTTATTATACTTTTTATTTAATTTTAGATAGACATAAGAAACTAGAGCTTAGAAGGGAATCAAGTAACACAAAGTGACTCACCTGAGTCCATAAGGATACAACAATGTGACAGCATAGTACATATTGCATTGAAATTTACCTGCATTGACTCTTAGCAACTATTTAGAGGTCCAGCCCACGACTATCTCAATACCCAATAAAAACTCTGTATATAGTATGCATATAAAAAACATGTATAAATGGGCAAACAATGTCATATGTGATTTTATTTAAGCTTATTCATCCTGAATTTGGGATTAGGATAGAATAAGGAATGCTTTGAAATGCACTATATACTTTGTATGTGCCTCATAAATTAATGGAGATCATTAAGAGACTGGTTTAGGCATCTTAAGTATTTTAGTGGAACAGTTTTTCTTTTTGTTCCTCACATGTTAAGCCAGGTGCCACAGTATCTGTGGACCCAGATGCAGTCCACAGTGCAGAAAGACCTGTAAATTTTCTGATAATGTGCTAAAACAATGTGATTATTTGCATTACAAGCCAACTCTTTAATACAAAGACAACTAGTTCCCAAATAAACAGCAAACATAAATGCATTTCATGTATTGATGGAGGGTTTTTTTGTGTCATAACTAAACATATATTCTTAATATAACTTAATGAGTACTGTTTTTATAAGTCTAGGTCATTGTCCATTTTGTTTTGATGATAAGCTGTTTGGTCAGTTTACTTTGTAGTGCTCTAACGACAGCACACAGCAATTCTGTCTGAAGAAGTAAGCCCTCATTTGCCAATGTACCTATTTATGTATATGCTGAGTACATGGGAGCATATATGTATTTATAAATCTGTGTGTTTCACTATGTATTTGTAAATTTCTATATACAGCTCTATATGTGAGCAGAAGTATATAAATAACTAGATTCATATACATACATAACTCACTGCAAATATTTAAATATTCGAGATCTACAGCAAACATGCTCTTTCAGAATTTCTTAGATTGCTCTGTGGTTCATATAAAAATAGTTGATGGTCTTTGTCTTAATATAGTGAAGCAGTGGACATAACTTGCACACTCAAGCAACAGCATTGACACCTTTGTTAGTAATCTTATTAAAAAAAATACTTGTTCAAAAAGAATTACAAACTGAATCCAGCCTGTATAACTTTAGGCCACCGAGACATGAGCCTGGGGCGCTTACCTGTCATGTATCCCTTTACACTTCTAAATCCCCACAGTAACAGACCATCTGCACCCATAATCAGATGGCCAGATCTTAGAGCAATACACCTTGTTTATAAAGGGCAATTCTAATTTACAACCAATTCTATTTCAGGAGGTACTTTTGGAGCAAACCTCTGATGCTTTCAGATCAGCCACCTGTCTCCTTTCTTGCCAAGTTACATCTAGGTTATGCTTTTTCCCCTCCTCAGCATATTATCCTGTCTCTTGCACACTCACATAGAGGGACTATCAAGAGAAAGAGCATTTTGACAGTTAAGATGTGCAAAAAATGTCCTAGAATATATGTTTATATAGTCTTTGAGCAATGATTTCAACAATGGGATGAGGCAGTTTTAGGCACTTTCTGCTGTGGTATTTGCTGTTTCTTGTGGCCTTGATTAGAAAGGGGAGAAGAAGTAGTACAGGGGCAGATCCTTAGCGCAATTTAAAAGCATCCACACTAGCCACTGAGGTCTGCACTGTGGGGTTCCTGAGGGCTGGAACATTCCTGTGTATATCTGGTCAAGTCTACAAACTCATCACATTGCCTGCAAGCAGCTCTTCAGGATAAATCATCTTTCTTCCTTTGCAAGTTGCTGTTACATTCACCTCTTCAAGGATGGGCTACCAGAGAATTTCATGCCAGCTTTACCCACCTGCAAAGTGCCTTGTCCTAATGATAAACTTAGTTTACAGCAAGCTAAATGGTAGGCAGAAGTGCAGGCATTAGGCAAATCCAGAACTTTGGAACACACTTGCACTTCCTTAAAGGTGCTCCTGTAAAATTGCCCAAGCCATGGCAAGCTGTTTGCTGTTTGCAGTTCCTGCTGCCTTTATGTGTGCTGATATATTGCATAAGTGTAGCAAATTTTGAACAGATAATACAGGCTAAATTAATTTCTGGGAAAATATGAAATGGAATCAAGAATTCAGCAGAACTCTAAACAGCATAATATATCACTGCTCTAAGCACATACTCCACTCATAAATGATAGAATCCTCAAGCACTGGAACCTCTGCTTCACTAGAAATTATATTAGTGCTTATGTTTCTAGAAAGAAATCGAGGAACACAGGAATAAAATTTAGAGGCTCTAGGAAAAGATAGCTAGATTAAGTGTTTTGATATTTGTAAAGAGCCATGAAATCATTTTTGCTACCTTCCTTCAGCAGTTTGATAGACCGTGACCACTGTAAAACTAGTTTCAATACAATCCATTACAACCTACACATCTATGCTGAAAATCTGTTAGTCTACAAAGTAAGACAGTTAACAAATTTCATGTTAAAATCACACTTGTATCAGCTACATAATAGAACAACCAAAGGAAAAAAAAAGCTGAAGAATACCTTTAAGAACAGCTATAGTGACTGGATTGAGCAGTAAGAATACTATTGATAGAACATTGTAAAAATAGAAGTCAGCATAATCATGTCAGTTCTGCGAATATCTAACATTTTTGTTTAAACAAACTTTAAAGCTCTTAAGAGAAATTCTGTGAAATCATACTAAGACAATATAAAATTTATTTTGAATAAAATATTGCACTTCTCTGAGGAAATACCTCAATATTTATATTATTATTCACTATGTAAGTGAAATTTTCAGATGAGCTTGGCTTTATTTTATATCGTGCTTGCATAATCTAATTTCTGCATCAGCTTCAAACATCATTTTCTGTACTATAGGTGTCAGGGAGTGCTGAAAAGAGTAACATCTGGAATTGCTCACATCTTACATCATTGTCTTGAGAAATTTACCTAGTCCTCATGAGATTGAGACCTCATGAATTCATACCCTTTATACTGACATTTCTACTTTGATTTTGGACATGACTCTCTATGGTGTTGCACTGACCTCCCCATCAGTGGAGCTATTATAGAAGTATAACATCCAACAAAGGCAAAACTATTATTGATGTAGCTTATTTTTATATAAGGAAATAGATGTTCATTCCAGAAACAATTGCATAGCTGGATGAAGCTTATAGGTTTGCTACATCCCTCCCAGATTCCAGCTCACACCTTCCTACTGAAACTTGATGTGTATTAATGTTCTTCTGATCTCTCTGTTTAAATGTTCACAAAGGGATATTTAAATGGTTCGGTCCTGTGGACAGATAACCTGGACACACCTCCACTGTTGAGAGATGTTTCCACCCAGCATTTCTCAACCAGACTTGATGTAGAACTGCTAAAATGTTCCTAATATAAAATCCATCAAATGTTCCTATAGTAAAAATCCAAGTGAATTCCAAACTTGTATTTAAAATGCTTGAGCTGACCCAATCAGACAAGGAAGTCTTCATTTTTGCCAGCAGCTAAAATTCAGACACCTCTTACTTTCCATTACAAAACTTCAATTCCTATAAAAAAAGTTAATGAAAATGGAGACAGGGGAGGTTTGGTCCTTTTTTTTTTTTCCTTGAAAATATTTTTTAAATGATGGAACATTTTCTTTATTATTCTTTGCCATTATTTATTTTCCTGTTAAACATTCAAGGGAAAATTGATATTTTGCTGCGAGGATGTGGCAGCAGCTCTCTGGCCACTGAGAGCAATGCACAACTTTCCCAGGCATTGTCCTGGGAAAGGCTGTGAGAAGATCAGAGGAAAGAATGATAAACAATTCTTATCTTCACTTGCTGCCCCTGTTGTTGTGAAGATGTGGAATGTATTATGGAGATTTGTTTACCAAAGGGTGGTTTCTTGATTGGCCAATGGTGATGGTGTTTTGATTCAAGGACCAATTGGGTCCACCTGTTCGTGACTGTCTGTAAGGGCAATGAATTTCTTAATAAGTATAGTATAAAAAAGTGATTGATCAGCCTTCTGAGAATCATGGAGTCAATGCTAATTATTACCCCTGCGACAACATGAGGGTACTTCAAGAAATTAGGAATTCAAATATGCATCTTAAAGCAATAAATATCTATGACAAGTTGCATTTAACTATAAGTCAATGAGTAGGACATTCCTGGTCAATCCACTTTCACTCTATTAAGAATCTGAATAGAGTTCATATGACTACATATATCATATGAAGATGATATACTTTCAGAATGAGATTAAAGAAAAACAAACAGTGGTTAGTTGTTTTGTTGGTTTTGGGATTTCTTTTTTTTGTGAAATATAGATGCAATTCATGTCCCATTCCTGAATGCCACAAAATAATTCTCTGAAATGTCTTTTTTCTTTTATCTATGGACCAGTTAAGTCACAAATGAGACTTTTCTAACCTTTGTCAACTTTTAGTGTCACATTCTGTTTAAATCATTCTGTCTGCCTAAACACTTTTATTTTCTTCCACTTTCAGGAAGGTCAAATTGGAAGTGCCAAAATATTTTAATATAAATTGTTCTTTAGGGATTTTAGCTTAAAAGTACTACTGGCATAGTAGAAAATATCTGAAAATCTGTTTTCCTGTGATTTTCTCTCCAATTTCAGTGGCCAGAGATTCAGGAATTAAAGTGCTTCAAATAAGTTTCACATCAATATTAATTTTTACTATTTTTTGGACCTTGAAAATAATGGTTTCTGTCTGATCAATTTTTTTTAATTTGGTATTAAAGAGCACATCAACCAACACATTGTACAGTACAAGTGCCACATATAAGTTAGCAATCTAAATGCAAAAGGTGACACAAAGTGCCAAGTATTATCATCCTCTATGATAAATAATGACCAAATAAATGTTTTTCCCTGAATCATAAATTCTTGCTGTCATAGTCTATATTGAAAAAATTATAATGTTCCATTTATGAGAAGCCATGTGCTATGGCATATTATGAGAACAAATATGCTTTATCATTTGAATCACTAATTAGAATTTTTTTTCTCCATGAATTGCAATTTTGCCAAACCTTTAAGTTCTGAAACAATGATTCACCACCCCGAAGTCTTTAGAGAACTTCTAGGTTCAGATACCTAAAATATTAAATGGAGTGATATGATTTTCTCCCTTTATACAAAACTTTATAAATAAAATTATATTTTTTCCCTCTAAGACTAGAACTAGTATAATTTATTTATGATTTTTAAAAGAATATTAAGATACATTATTCTTGTGAAGCTGTAAATACACCGATTTTGAGTTAACACACACACACACACACACACACACACACACACAAAGTCTACTTCATTCTGGAAGCTGTACAGGGTGAGATTTGAAACATAGAGTCTACTGTAGACCTCTCCCCTTGCTTACTGAGTAAAATCAAGAGCAATCATCCACATGCATTGGATCAAGGAAACAAAAATATCAGTCAGTTTTACACTGTAGGCACTAACTCAGACTTACAGGCATCTCTCTGACTATAGCAGGAGCCAATTAACAACCATAGCAGGCAAAGGCTGAACTGCTCATTGGTTTCAGCCACCAGTATGAGAAGCTGAATGCTTTGTCTTGCTAGCAGCTGTAAGTCTGTTTGTTGCTTACATCTACATCTCCATCATTGTTAAAAAACTTTCTTCTACTCCCTGGAAAGCCCAGATTTTATTTTGCTTATTAAAATACATGCTAGTTTAGTAATACTGACCAAGCCTCTCCTGGACACACGCAACCCACAGTTTTCTGAGTTTTGCAGCTTAGCTGAATTCCAGAGAGCTTTCTAAGATATGTCAAAAGGGCTATTCCAGATAGCAGGGCAAGCATGCTGCCAAATTTAAAATTATCTCTCTGAGGTATGGACAAGCTATGGCTTTTTGCCAAATGACTGTATGATTAACACAAAGAAAGCAATGCATTTTTTTCTCTAGACTCATTTTGAAATTTATCCTTGCCTGTCTGTCCAAACACAAACCCAAACAATTGAAAATAGTGTAAGACTGATGTGAAAAAAAGGCTTAGATTTTTGGCTAAATTTAATCAAAAGTCCTAAAAAAAAAAGACTTCCAAAATCTCAAATAATGGACAGTTCTGTAATCCATCTCCCTCTCATGAGAATTTGAATTGTAGTGGGAATTTTTTTTATTTTCTTTCTCTAGTGTATTAAAACACTTCTTTAGTGGAAAGAGCAAGGCAAGGAAGAAATAAAAAATAGTAAAAACCTGGGTTTTTTTATCATAGATTATAGAAAGAAGGCAGCATATTATATAAAATATTTGATTTCATCAGAGCCATATTCCCATGCAGATGTGTCCATCCATGTTAGATATTCTCTAGAATCAAATTTTTTGAAGAGGGCATATATGTCAAAAAAGTCTGTATTTAATGATTATCATAGAATTATAGAATGATTTGGGTTGGAAGGCACCCTAAAGATCATTTAGTGTCAACCCTCTGCTGTGGGCAGGGACACTTTCCACTATACCAGATTTATCAGAACCCATCCAGTCTAGCTTGAAATATTTCCAGGGACGGGGCATGAACAACTTTTCTGGGGAACGTGTTCCAGTGCCTCAGCACCTTTACAGTAAAGAATTTCTTCCTAATAACTAATTTAAATTACCAATTTTCGGTTTGAAGACATTCATTCCCCCTTGTCCTGTCACTACATACCCTTGTAAATATTCTCTCTCCATCTTTCTTGTGGTTTCCCTTCAGCTACTGGAAGGACACAAGTAGGTCACCCAGAAGCCTTCTCTTTTCCAGGTTGAACAAACCCTATTCTTTGAGCCTTTCCTCACAGGAGAGGTGCTTCATCCATCTGACCAACTTGGTGGCCCTACTTTGTACTTGATTCGATAGGTGCATGCCCTTCCTGTGTTGGGGATCCCACAGCTGGATACAGTACTCAACACTTATGCTTAAATTTACATTTCTTTATATTACGTTTCATCTAATACTGAAGTACTAAGGCCTGAACCAAATTTGCTCTATAGATGAACTTTTTAATCAAGTGTTATGTATATACATTTGCTCATTAACAAAGTATTGTCTTATGTGTTCATTTACAGGCAAAACATGTGTTTACCTTTCTGTATCCAGAAATTGGATAAGGCCACTCCTGCCCTTATCAGCAGTGTTTTGGATCCCTTGGTGCCTCATTGAGCCCTGGCCAGGCTTTGGGAGAAATCCAACAGGAGAATGAAATTAGAAGTTATGTCAGCTTGTTTGTTTAACAGTATAAAAGCTGGGCCACAGTCACAGCAAAGTGGGGAAGCCTCACGACCTGCAAAGGTGGATGCACCCCTGGATTTCCCAAGCACTCTGCGTGGTTCCCCAGTTCTTCACTGTGACAGTTTCTTCCCATGGCTGATGTTTCTTGGACTTGGATGGTGGTAAAGTATTGAGGAAACTGGTGATATACAGTTCCCAGTTACCAGTCATGGTTTTCCAGTCCTTCACTGTGGCTGTTCCACATCTATTGTTTGTCAGACTTGGATCTTTATTGGGGTAACTGGTGATGTATCTTTCTTAATCACTATAGGCACTTGTTCATTGTAATGATTATGTGCGTTGCTTAGCTTATCCTTCTGTAATTCATTGAAGTTGTATATTTTAGTAAAACATAACTGGGGTTTGTGTCAGTCTCTGACCCTATCTACCAGCAAAACAAATACTAACAAATATTACAAAGAAAATATGACTCATTTGCATCAAAGGATGACTGTTTCATTTGTAAAGATTCATTTAATAGCAGACTAACCCTGATTTAGGGGAAAAAATCTCTGATACATTAAAAAAAAGAAAAAAAAAGACATATAAAAGAAATTCAGATCCTGTTATCATGGAAATAAGAAAAAAAGACAGACTAAAAGTGTTGACAGTTCATAAAAGATATCCTGTCTCCCACTTTTCTGATTTATTTCCCAGAAGCTGTGTTTGGTTACAGTTTTTTCTATTGTTTTAATAAATCAGGACTATCAGTTCATGTCAACTCTGATTTACCAAAACCCACAAACTCTTCAAGTTTGAACCTAATGACTCTGTTATTATCAGTAAAACAAATAGAACCGGGACACAGATTTAAACTCAGTACATTTTCTTCACTCTTTAAAAGAGAGCTCTAGCCTCTGGCATTGTTTTGACTTCTGTGAACTAGCACTCTTCCAGGTAATATTTAGACCATTGATAGTTCCCAGGAGGCAGGATAGAAAAAGCCATATGTTCTGTATATACTATATATTGTATATATTCTGGAGCTGTGATGTGCCAGAAGTCCTTCATACTGGAGAATGAGCCTATTTTATTTGACAATATAAACTTATCCATTGAAACTCTGGAAGCTCACAGTAACTCTACCTCTAATACTTTACCACCCTGAACATAAATCTAGACACAAACTAGTTTTTATTTCTATCCTACCAGAAATACTGTGGAGGTCATCATTTTCACTGAACACTCACGTCCGTATGGGTCCTTAGCTTTCCTATGTACAGTTTTCCTGATACTTAAGGAACCAAAGACCCAAGAAGTCATAAACCTAGCATTTCCCATAATCCACTCAGATCTTTTTCACACAGAAGCTGCAGGCAGTCTGTGTTTGGGTGTCTCATGGTAAGCTAATTTCATACTGGTGCTCTATTGTACCTCTAGGGCCTTCATAGAAACCATCTAGAGAAGTTGTGGCCTTCAGTCATGCCCAGGCTCTGCATTCTTATTTTGTGGTTTGATTTAAAAGTGTGTCTTAGAGCTGAGACTTGATGGAATTGAAAGAAACAACTGGATCTATTCAAAGTTTTCAGTATTTAATATAAAAACAAACAAAAAACAAAAAACCAAAACTTTAAAATTTATCATTAAACAAAGATTGGTGTTGTGGTACTTTTGAAAGGTCATATTGAGTGGAAATAATAATTATTTCAACCCCATACTTAAATAACAATAACTAAGCTCCATACTCTTGTTCTTGACTAATTTTCAGACAAATTAACATCTGACATTCCTCTGAACAAGAGGAGACAATTTAAGCAACCTTGCTCTGTTCTAAAATAGTTCTGTGCTTTTAAATAAGATAATGTTTGGAAACTAGCAATGACTTAATTTTGTCTACATATGTCAATCAATAACATAAAAAAGTAAGTCTTGCTATACAGTATAGAAATAGAAATGTAATGTGCAATGTCATTTTTTTAATCTATACCTTTGGTAAAAAGTACCTTTAGCATCAGTCAGGACTATAACTTTACAAGCTGTAAAAAACCCCAATATCATAGTCAATTTATTCTTAGGAGAGTCACCATAAAAAACCAACCAAGGCATTTTTAATGATTCCCCCCTTCTTTTTTGCTGCTAGCTGACTCTACAAATATCACTTTTTTTTTTTATTTTTCATTTCTTTACATTGAAACCCACCTGAGAATTCATAAAACATGTGCTTGTTCCTTGTGATTTGGCAAACTCAGTAAATGGTAAAAATATATTAAGTTTGTACATCCCTAGTAGAATTATTAGGGAATAAGAAACAATGACCCCTACAAGAAGTCAGAATTCAACAGGGATGTAAAGTAGATTGATCATAGTAAAAGAAACCTACCAGAAGAAAACAATACAGCACTCAATTTTTTCAGGTCCCAAGGTAGCTCTCTAAGAAGCTGAAACTGCAGCCATAGCCACTTATTATTTTTGTTTAAATAAATATTTAAATATTCTTTGTGACAGAATTTTTTCTCATGGACAGTAAGAATTGTGACAAACTTTTTTCCAAATATTTGCTAGTGGTTAGAAAAATCCATCTCATGTGTGAATTGAATTTTGGAATTATCCAAGTCTCTACATAGGGAATATAGAGTTAGGAAAATATTCTCATCATATAGATGTCTGCACTTGTATAAAGTTATGTGACATTTACTTGGTCTTAGACTTTTTCCAGATGTGGGTGAAGAGATAAAAATCAACATTAGAGACTTCTTTTAATTTTCTCACCAACATGTAGCAGAGTATATAGCCATTGCCATGGCATAAAATCTTGTAACAGTACACGTAGATTCTTTAATTATCTTGTTCTTCATTCTGTATTTAGTTCCATATGGAAGAATTTTCAATATTTGTAAAAACATTTAAAATTTATCACATTTTCTTCCCTGCAGTATTTTACTGCTAAAAAATAATACGGACAAGAACTTTTATGCAACCCTAGACCAATGATTCTTTCTGTGATCTTAGGCCTTTAAAGATGTCTAACTAGAAGGAAACTCTAGCTGTGGAAATGTAGGTGATTTTCAGATGGGCTGAATCTCAGTCTGTAAAGTCTAAACTTAGATTTTTATATCCAGAAAATGTACTGAGTAGCACTCATTTTCAGAAGAGCTAAATTCTGAACAGTCCCTAATGAATTTGGTGAATAATATTTGATAATGGTGAAACATCACTAAAACCAATCAAATATGATATTTCTGCTTTAAATCCATAGAGAATTACTGTTCATGCACAGACACACACAAAACTCCCATCCCCAAATAAAACCCAACAGCCAAAATCAACCCATCAAGCAAACAAAAAAATTCTGTGTTATTGGTCTGAGATATGTACTTAATAAATAGACTAGAGTTATTTTACTCTATATGCACTATTATATCTCAAATTTCTGTCCATCATTGCTGATATATGCCTATATCTGTTTAAGCACATTAAATTACTCATCAATATTAACTTCATGAACTTGTTCATATCCAGGTGTTCAATCATCATTTTGGCTTATAAGATTTCATGAAACCTTCAGATAAAAATATTCAGCCTATCAGCCTCCTGATAAATACTTATTTATTGTCTTTTTCAAATTACTTCAGGAAGGAGTAAATATCATTATGTGCTTTGACAAGTAAGGTAGAATGACTGACTCAACAACAACCAACAAGTTCAAAATCAGTGTCTTCCAAAACAAAGGTAGTTAGTACTTAATCTAGAAGATGACATCAATGCTGACTCTCTGAATGCCTCATCAGCTAATCTGTAGGATATCGGACTGTTGTGCCTTTAAATTAATAATCAATTTTAATAATGATTTACTTTAACGTTGAAGAGTATGGGTCAAAAAATGTAGGGGTTTTGCTTCACTACCATAGCTGAAGTCTAATTCTGTATTATACAATGAGGAACTTCATCTTTACTCTTCATTTTCCTTCAGTGATGTGACTCATTTTCTATAATCTGCCATTCAGTTTGTTGGGGTGTTTTTTGGTCTACTTGTAAACCCTTAGGGTGAAATATTCAACAGACATATCAAAGCACATCTGTAAACTCCTTTGAAAAATTATGTATCATGATATATTAATGTAAAGCAGCTTGTATCTCCTGGGTGAGTACAGACAAAGTTAATGTTGTAATGGGTGCCTGCTATAGGCCTGCTGACCAGGAACAACAAGAGGATCAGGCTCTCTGGTTTACATTCACAGGCCATGATCTTCATGGGGGATGCCAACCACCCCAAGATCTCTGAGACTGGCAGCACTCTAGTGCATAGGGAATCCAGGAATTTTCTGGAATTAATAGATGATAACTTCCTCCTCTTCAAAGGTCAGCTTGTAAGACTCCTGTAGGATAAGTTCCTGCAGGGAAGAAAGGCCCAAGAAAGCTGATTAATATTCAAGAATCATCCACTCCATGCTTAAGGGTGGTCCATCCCAACAAATAGGAAGTCAGGCAAAAAACCCAGCAAAATACCTGTGTTAATGAACAAGGAGTTCCTGGCCAAACCTAAAGGACATACACAGGGTGTGGAAGCGAGGAGCCATAACTTGGGAGAAATACGGAAATACTGATTGAGATTCCAGAGATGAGATGAATTAGGAAAGCTAAAGCCTACATGGAATTTGATGCACAGCGGTGTCAAAAAAGCAAGAAGGATTTCTGTGAGTGCATAGGTGACAGAAAGAGGATTAGGGAAAATACGGACCCATTGCTGCACAATATGGGGAACCTGATTACAGAGAACATGAAAAAGGCTCGTGAAAATCTTGGGGCTTACCCAGGGGTAGGGCCTACCACTGCTTTCCCACAGCTGGAAAGCTGAGCCTGGGTGTCCTGTTGGACACTAAGTTGAACTGGAGCCAGAAGTGCACTCTTGCAGTAGAGTGTGTTGTTCCAGACTGCAGCAGGACTGCTGCCCACAGGTCAGAAGGAATGATCCTGCCTCTCTATTCAGCACTGATAAGGCTTGGCATATTGTGTCCAATCCTGGGCTTCCTCAGTGAAAGAGAGATGTAGACATACTAAAGATAGTCCACAAAAATGATAAAGGGACTGAAGCATTTCACATATGAGAAAAAACGGAGGTGGTTGGGCCTGTTCAGCTGGAGAAGAGAATATTCATGGGGAGACCTTATCAATGTCCATAAATACTTGTGAAGAGTGTGAAACAAAGGCGGAGCCAGGCTCTTTTCAGTGGTGTCCAGTGACATGACCAGAGGCAATGAGCACAAACGAAAACAGAGGACACTCCATCTGAATGTCAAGAAACATTGTGAGAGTGACAGATTACTGACACAGGTTGTCCAAAGAAGCTGTGGAATCTCTGGAATCCATGTGGATATTCAAAACTTCTTTGGAAATTGTCCTGGACACCCAGTTATAGGTTGCCCTGCTTGAGCTGGGAGGTTAGAGATGACTTCCAGCAGTGCCCTTCCAAAAACAACCATTCTGTGAATTTTTGAAATCTCAGCCATAAACACAGAATATATATACATATTTTGTTTTCTCCCCATATTAAAGAAGGAATGTCTTTCAGTGAACCCATATTTTAAATGGTTATGGTCTCACAGTTTCAACTTCTTTAAAAATAATTTCATTTTACTTAGTGTCAAATCTTTTATTCACATAATGGGAAGGATTATTGATAGACACCAGCATTCCAAACATATTGGCACTGTGCTGAAGTAATGATCTAAAGTAATGCATAAATAATGATTTTTTCCCTCCGATTCTAAGATGCATATTTTGTAGTTTGCATCCACTAACATTAATCTGAATGACATAAATAATTTGCATGCTTTGGAGAGTCAAATCTTAAGAGAGTGAGACAGTGGATTACTATTACAAATTAATGTGATGCACTTCATCTAGTGTTGCCTATAATCTCAGTGTTAGTACAGTGTTAGTACTGTTGGCAGTCCTTGACCAACATTCTTTAATAATGCATGGAATGATCTCTGTTACAAAGATTGAAAAACTAACCAAAATTTCCAGGATGTTCATATGTTACAAAATCAGAGATGCTTAAATCAAACAAAGTTTTGAGGTACCAGATGCAGTGTGGAGAATAAATGCAACCAGTCTAGTTTGTTTGTTTGTTTGTTTGTTTGTTTGTTTTTTTCCCGGCTACCTCTATGAAAATCCTTGGTCAATAGTACTGCAATTAGCTTTCAATTGTTGAAGACAGAGGGTAGGGAGGGAGATAAAAGAAAAAGCTCTTTACTGTTTATTATTTATATTTTTTAAAATGTATTAATATATTTTTATATGCTGCTTTCAGATGGGAATGTTCTTAGTCAGCATTAAGTTTAGGAATATGTTTTCACTAGTGATGAATTTGTGAAGCACCTAATGACTGTTTTGAACTTTGCAGTTGAGAGGGACGTAACTTTTCCTGCATGTGCCAAAGAAAGCCTCTTATTCCCTTTTAAGAAAGAATCAATTTGATCTTTTGTGACTTGTGAGGATATGCTGGACAATTTTACTCACTATTAAATCCTCCACATCAGTCACTGAGTCATAAAGCATTTGAAAGGAGGTGTATCTCAACTTTTGCCTCTCCTTATTCTTCTCTTTTTTACTTTCTTACAATGCAATGTTTTTGAAGCTTCATCATTGCTTTTTCTCAAAGTGATATGAATTAATATTTTGTGACTTATTTCTTTTTCTAAAAAAAAAAAAATCTATGGATTGATTATTCTTTTCTATTTAACTTATAATGTGAGAAATATGAAAGACTGAAAACTCCATAAATATATAAGGAATCCATAAATATATAAGGAAAATGTCATAACCAGCACTATTTGTGGCATAGTGTCATGGTCTACCCCCACCTGGTAACTGATCTACTTCACTCCCTCACCTAAGCAATGGAAGAGAGATTTGAAAAAGTGAGAAAGTTGAGATAAAGACAGTTTAATGGTAGAGCAAAAAGGCACACACACAAGCAAAGCAAAGCAAGGAATGAATTCACTACTTCCTATGGGTGGGCAAGTGTTCAGCCATCTCAGAGAGCAGGGCTCAGTTATGTGTAATAGTGTCTTGAGAAGACAAACACCGTCACTCCAAATGTCCCCTGCTTCCTTCTTCACCCAGCTTTCAATACTGAACATGAAATTCTACAGTCTGGGACATTCCTTTGACCAGTTTGGGTCAGCTGTCCAGACTGTGCCCCCTCTGCCTCTTGTGCACCCCCAACCTTCTCACTGTCAGTAATGAGAAAAGAAAAACAGCCTTGACTGTGTCTTGACTTGCATCCTGGGTTTTAGGTTCAGATTTGGGATTCTGGTCTTTGTTAGCTTACCGGTTCCATGTATCCTCGTGTATCCCCCGTGTTCCCCCCCCATGGAAATTAGCCCCAGGCTGCCTGCCATTGGGTTTTCTCCCCTGCCACCCCTGTGACCACTCCCCCGTCCGGTCCCGGCAGTTCCGTGCTCGTCACCTCATCCCCGTGATCTCACTTGCCCCGAAGCCCTGTGTCCACCCCCGTCGTGTTCCTATTGGCTGTTGTGGCAAACGTCACCGCCACGGCGTCTGCATTCATTGGGCGGAGAGCTCCCATCCTCCCCTGTCCCACCCCTATATCCTTCCGCAGCTCCCCAGCCTCGGGGCCAGATCTGTCCCCGCAAGGTTGGGAGCGGCCACAGCTTCTCCATCGCGGCTTCTGCGACCAATAAGGCATCCAGCCGCCACGTGGACAGATCTGGACAATTCCCTGCCTTTTAGTTTCTTTCCCTCACACTGACGGTATCGCGCGGCCAGCCCACCCCAGGGCACAGCCACAGAAGCGCCTGGAAGTAGCGGTGGCACCGACCCTGATGAGAAGCCGAGGCAACAAGCCGCACTCTCGGGAGCTGACCGGGGCAGGAAAAGTAACGCGCAGCCGCTCTACTCAGCAATATCTAAAACACCCCAGAATTGTCAACACTATTTTCAGCCCAAATCCAAAACATGGTCCCATAACTGCTACTGTGAAGAATACTAACTCTACTCCAATCAAAACCAGTACACATTGTAAAAGATGGATCAGAGTATTCTCTCTATCTTATAACTCTTAGAGTATTGACCATCAAAACCATTTTAAAAGCCCCATTAAAACCCAAATTTTTATTTTCAATGAAATTATGTTGGCTTTTTCCATTTTTTTAGGAAGAAGATATTCTCAGGTTTAAAAACCCTTGGAAAGTGAGTGTCTCTTGTTTTGCTTTGCTTTTTTTTTTTTTTTTTCCTTTTTTTTTTATATTTTGTTTTGTGTTGTTTTGTTTCACTTTTTCTTCCTGCCAATTCATAACATCTTTCTATTTTTTTCTTTTCTGGTTTGGAAATTTAGGAATCCAACATGAAAGCAGTTTTTTTTTTCAAAGTGCAGGATTTCTACATTCATTTAGAGGAAAACTAATGTAAATAGTGGATTCAACTGTCAAAGCAGCTATATTTGCCTGACTAAAATTGATTCCACTAAGTCTTCATACTCCTTTTAAGAGTGCATCTGGCAGTAAGAAAATATAGTTATAAATTTTTAGTTATTTATTTTATAAGGGAAAAATAAAAGTAATATGAAGAAATAAACTAAAAATTAGAATAAATACCTGTTGAACACACAGGTATCAATCATAAGGTATGTTAATATATAAACCTTTGAACAATATTGAAAGCAAATCTGACTCCAGAATATCCATGTCATTCTTAGATACTGATTTGGCAATGTGCATTTTTATTACTGCTGTAATAATTTAATATTAAAAGAGAAAAAAAAAATATTGTTTGAACTATTTGAGGACTCAAACTGAGATGAAAAACCCAAATTACCAACCTTTTAGAGGTATTAGCTGATAGCATTTAAAATATAGAAACAAGTTCTGGATTTCTTAATTTAAAATAATTATAGAGTAGAAAAGAAGATCTATAATGATATTAATTTTTCTTAAAGTATTTAATTTAGAAATCATCTTAAAATACAAACATAATTTGTGTTTCGGGGCATGTAAAGGCTGAAAACTAGAGTTCACTTAGAATTTGAGTTAAAACGGTTAAAAATTAACACAGGAAAATAACCTTTTTAAAATTTTTACTCAATTTTTTTTTCTCCCCTCTCAGTACTTCCTCTGTAGGTGCACACTCACACACCCATACATGTACACATATATCCAGAGTCATGATTCAGCTACAGCCAATAATTCAATGTATTTATTTTGGATGCCATGGATCAGTTTCTAAAAAAGCCAAAATATTGACATATAGTTTTCCTCTTCAGAACTCATTCCTTTTAAAAGCACTGAAATTAGATCTTCCATTGTGGCAACTGCTACCTTTACCAATATCAAAACACATAGAGGAAAAAACCCCAGCACATTATTAAACCTTTCTTTAAAATAACATGACAAAATATAATAGCAAAAAAGTTATCTAAAACCACAGATGCCAGGGCTTAAAGAAATATAGAATTTGGCTAATAGTTTCTTTGGAAATATAGAAGCTAAAATGAAGGCTGGTAGAAATTTTTTGTGTTAAACTTAATGATCATTATGGGTTCCTTCAAAATTTAGATATTCTACTCTATTTTGTTCTATTTTATTTTAGTCTAGTCTTGTCTATGTACAGAGTTAAAATATTTTGTAATTATTGAAGTAGAAATTAATTGTGAAAACATTAGAAGTTATCAAAATTCTGGGTACAGAGCTTCAAAATTAATTATTCATAACTTATTAAATAGAGCTAGACACTACGTGGAAATGTTGTTGCAGGTAATAAAGAAGATAAATTATTATAAAAGGAAAATATGCTAGTTTGGTAAAAATTACCTCTCAGCTGAGTGGCTTGTAGAATTTTCTATTTATCTAGACTCATGATTTGACTACAAATTTATCAGAAAAACTGTTACTCTAAG
Organism: Vidua macroura; assembly: GCF_024509145.1. Classification (NCBI taxonomy): domain Eukaryota; kingdom Metazoa; phylum Chordata; class Aves; order Passeriformes; family Viduidae; genus Vidua; species Vidua macroura. Next base: position 58,098,714 of record NC_071572.1, on the reverse strand, counting down.
TATACATGAAATCTATGATTGCTAATATTTGCTAAGATGTTGATTTCTTAGGGTTGTCACCTGAAAGTCCAAACTTAAATTTAAAGTTGGTAACAAATCTGCAAGTGAAAAATCCACCAAAAACCAATAAATAAGCTATCTTTATTACTAGAATCATAATTAATTCTGAAGTTAGGCGAGCATTCTCACACTTGCCGTTCTGCAAGACAGAAACAAGGTGAATGTCTGTTCTTCTGATAACACCTTGAGAAAGAAGTTAAACAAATAATTCTTTAATAGGCTTTTTATCTTTAAACTGTCTTATTTACATATTATTTTATTAGGTATAGATAGTGAACATCCCCTGCAACTAACTTATAATACCATATTACATTAAGAAGTTTTTTATTAGTATTTACACTAAAGTGGCATTAAATTACACCAGCATTCAACAAGCACATTTTTAAAAAATCTAATGTTTAAAGAACTATACGTATAAAATAACTTATGCATTCCAAGTATTAGAACAACTTTTTTCTTTATTCATTCAAAATGCATTTCAGTCCTAGAAAATACATCACATTTTCATCCCACTAACTCATTAGAAAAAACCAAAACACTTTCTGTGCCAAGCATAAAATCCCTTGCCATTGAGTTTGTCATAATTTAAAAAGTTTCTTTACAAGTGGCAAACTAAAATTCTTTCCTTACATTTAAGTTTACTTTCTTTACTACTAAGATACCAGTAGATGCAAAAGGACATACGTGGTATCTGACTTAATCTATTGTCAAGCTGCATCATTATTCTTGTCACTGGAGTAGGACACAGTGGAAAAAAAAAACCTTCATCCTCTAAATTACCAATGCCATTATTTTCATACCCAGATTCTCCCTTTCTGGGGCACTTCTAATTTGAAACATCATGATTTTAGTTGGTGGAATTCAATGAGAGTATAAGTTGTGTTATGGCTGAAGATGCAGAAATAAGGTCATTAGCTTATAGATGCAATAAATTTTACATCAAGGGCAAATCAGCTTTCAGATGGCTGTTTCAGCCTGTTAAAACATTCTCTCCAGGATCCAGATTACTCAATATTCTTGACACTTAATCAAGGTTGGCCAGCATACAGCAAGCAAGCCTAAGTGAAATATGTAACCCAGTAATATTTTAACTTAACACTATCTTCGGCTACCTTCAGCTTTTCAATCTCTCAGCTTTTCCAGGTTAGAGGGAGTATTTGATAATTTTCAGCATATTTCCATATCAGTATTTAAAAAAAACCCCAAAACTTCCATAATAAATTAAATAAGGTATAGCATTAGGTCCAGTCAGAATATCAAAGATTGAGCACAACCTGTCAAGAAATATCAATTTTAAAAAACAAAGTGAAAGAAGATCCTGTACATCATGTGTAAATAAATTCCTTTGAACTTAAAAAAAAAAAAAAAAAAAAAAAAGTTTCATAATGCCCAGGTAAAAGACAACATGACTGTAGACCACATAACATAAAAAACTCAGATCACAACACAAACTAGAAATCAATCTAAAACCTGCTTGAGGTTTACCTAAAATTAGTGTTACACAGAGACATCATTCATTGTTGTGTTTTTTCATCACAAAAATGGTGTATAGTGCTGAGACATTTGATAGGGTGGTGTAACTATGTTTACATATTTCAGCATTGTGTAAAGATGATAACACAGTTCCCTACATCAATGTAGTATTAATACCACTTAATTTGCCTTGAGAAGAAGAAAATAATTTCATGACCATTTATGAAGGCACATCTTTTGCTGTCCTTTCTCTATGTTTTCACTTAACTCTACAGCCTTTCTAGCTTTAATTTTCCTTACAAGAAAATTTGATATAATAATACAATATGCCTGTATTTTGCTCAGCCACAAACCAGAGAAGTTCCTCCTGCTCCTCATTTCCTTTTCCCCACTTCAGAACAATACTTGAGAGGAAAAGGAACTCATGCAGCATTTTGCTGTCACAGGTCAGAATTTTGGTGACATTTGATGGTGATAGCAATGGTCTACCAAGCATCAGGCTGTAGAGAGAGTAGTTTTTCATTGTGCTAGCAATAGTTTGGTCTGAAACATTAAACGTGGACAGATGAGTCCATCATTATTTTCCAGAATTTTGCCTTAATGTCTCAGAACCACACAAGGGAAATTGTTTTATATGAAAGTTTTAATATTTCAAAAAGATGTCTCTACTCCAAAATATGTCTACAAAAGAAAAAATGTCAACCAAATTTTTTCACTGCTTCTCAAAGCTAATAAAAATTATAACCAAAATTATTCCCAATAAAATTATAGACATAAAAAGTCAGTGAAAAGTGATATCTGTTCCACAAGTCAAGAAGATAGTTTAAAAACCTACAGTTTAGAAGAAAATTACACTTAAATTTAAAATCTAATTTAATTTCTTCCAAAGATAAAAGTGGTGCTTCTTTAGCAAAGCTGGTTTTTGTTTTCACTTCTGGACTCCTGTTCAAGTGCATTAGGTCTACAGGATCCAGAATTTAAATTCTTCTGACAGAATTTGATTTTATCTTAAAAGAATCTTGCTTAAAATAAGATAAAGAAGGTGCTTTGTGTAAATATTTAAATTGTACTTAAAATTTACTGGCTTCACCACATCAATCCTTTCCAATACAGAGATCTACTGTAAGGCTCCTAAAATGTCTCCTCTTTCAGCAAGCAGAAAGAGAAATATGTAGGAAGCAGACACTGGAAATCCTCAGCATTAAAAAGAGTGAAGAAATGTTTGTATTGTAGCTAAGCCCATATTACTAGTTTCTATCTTAGGATGTTTTTGGTTTTTTTTTTTTTTAAATTTATATCTTCATACTCTATACCTCTTTATTGTGTGAATTAGACAATTTTCAGCTTGAATTTATGAATCCTGAGGTTTCATATTTTATTTTCCTGTGTTTTGATCCAGTCAACTTGCTAAGAGAGTCTTGTAAAGGAAAAAAATCCTTTCACCATGAAATACTTGATTCCTGTAAATAGTAGTTTCCTGTAAATAGTAGTTAACAAAAAAAAAAAAAATCCCCAAACATCACCAACCAACAGACCTCATGTCTTGTGCCACACCACTATAGCCAAATCTTTCTGAAACATTCCTAAATTCCAGTATTTTGCTATTAGGAACCATTATTGTGGCTGCAGACATCAGTTGTTGTCTTCAGACATGGCCTTGTGGGTTTTTGCAACAAATCATGCTGAAAATATTTTAATGCGGCTTTTGTAATACATGGTTTAAGTTTGGAAGATAAAGGTGAAAAAATGTAACCCCTGTGCTCATAAACAGTATTTCAGCTGTTATCCTACTGATGTTTCAAGTATTTTCATGTAAATTTATATTTCGATTTTGAACAACAAAAATCTTCATGGATCGCATAGGTCTCTTATTTCCTTCACCTTGTTTAAGATAAGATCTTAGCTTTTCACATAAAAGCTTAATTACTCTAGAAATCACATGCATATTTGCATGTGATTTAAAGCATTCTAGCAAGTGTTGTCATGCTGAAGTGCAGAGCATCATATTTCTCAAAAGTCTAACAGTTAGTCCTCTCAGGGAGCAGTTCTATCAACCCTATCTCTGCTGAATTAGTATCAACAAATTTTTTAGAACACAACCAAGATCTTTTAGATCTTCTATCATTTAATGGAATCTGTCACCCAGACTTACATACTTAGGATCCCTGGACAAATCATAATTCCTAGTGTCAAAGACAGTAGCCAGAAAAACTAAGTTGTTAAGTAAAGACATCATTCAGAGTAGCAGAGTCTGAAATAAAAATAATGGGAGATATTCTTGAAATTCAGCCATCCTGCCCTGACCCCCTGCAGCTCTTAGATGTCTTATTCTGGGAAACTTTTTCCTAGGTCAAAATTTGTACCAGGCTAAGGAAGTAATTTCCAGAGACATCTGAGTATCCCAGGGGAACTCAAGAGGGCTAAAGGACAGAGTTACACAGAACCTGTAGGACACATGAACTGGCAGTGACAGGTGGGAGGAGTAATCTATGGCATCTACAAGAGTGATTACATATATATTACATTACTATTTAATGTAAGAGAGAAGTTTTTTTCAGCCAAGACAACTAGAAGCTATATAACAGGATTTGTGATGCAAAGACCACTTTCATTCCCTCCAATCTGCAAAAAATACTGTTAAAATAATGTTGGTAGTATTATTGTAGAAAACTCTTAGCTCATCTCCACATGGAAACATAGGGAATTACTTGATATTAAACAGAAAATTCTAACTCACTGCCCAAAAAAGCCAATTAATAGCTACTTGTGCTCAACAGCCTAGCAGCGCTTTTGTCTGCAGACATGTTTTCATAGATATTTGCAAAATTGGCCTGGGGAAAAGAAAAAAAAAGGAACCTAGGATGTGGGATTTTTTGTATAAGCAATGGGTCAAAAAAATTACATGTAAAATTTTTCTTTGCATTTTGTTCAGAAGATTGAATTCTTTATTTATGCCTGCATCCTATCTGTATTCTGGCTCAATCAGCTTTAAAGGAAGGTTTTTGGAGTCTGACCAAATTTTATAGTTTAAAATAAGGTTTCTGAAAGGATACAAGAGGTTTTTGAGAGACTGTTCCTATTAGTGATGACTTTTCCCCTTACACGAACACATAAAACATAGTGTCTCTATTGCCTGCGTAACATTCGCTGCTAGTATTCCTGATGTTTTATCTGCTTACATCTTTCCCTCTTTTTTTCTTTTTTCTCCCATTATTCACTCAACTGAGAAATATTTTTTAACTTCCAGCATCAGTTTTGAGGCCTTTATATAGCAACAATTTAAAGTCAACAATTTACTTTTCTGACTGGGAGAAAACTGATGGAAGGTCAAATGTCAGTTGCTGAGCATGGTAGCAACATACCCAATATCAATCCAAAGACCCTAAACACCATAATATTCCAATTCAAGAATGACAGATTCAAGATAAATTCCTCCTGTTGTAGCAAACCCACCTTAAGGCTGGCAATAGAGTTATACTAGCTGAGCAGAACTGTGAGAGAAGAGTTTGGTCCTCAGTAGATCTCTTAAATCAAACAAAAACCTGAATAAAATATTTACATGTAGTAAATGTGCATGGTCAGGAGGTTATAGCAATTTCTCCTATTACTCCCCCTCTCTCTGATTGAGTAATGGTGCAAAGAAATCCCTTTTGTCTTTCAATAATTTCACCTTAAGAGAAATGCAGATTCCAATAATAAAATATATGAAATTAGTTTTTGTACCTGATTCAAAATCAAAACTCAATGTCTCAGGATATTGTATGATCTTGGGAAATCTCTTCATTTCTATGCGCACTTTTATTTTTATCTATAGAATGGGAAATATGGTTACCATTCTCAAGGACTCCAATACAGAAAAACATGAATTTTGTTACATAAGCAATAAAAAATCTTACATTAATACTCCATGTGTGATCAGTGCAAAATTGTATGAAAAAAAGAGCATTTATATTTTGTATTTAGGCAATGATGTGTTATTTAAGTGTTTAAAAGTCATTATGATTATTTATTTGCTGCAATTACCAAGGTAAATAAATTTAATTAGAAAATATAAATGTAATAATTCTATATGAAGAAATAAGTGCTGCCTTCTTTACTAGAATTTCAAAATTATTTTTATTAACATTAGTGCTTAAAGATATGCAAGGACTTGTTTTTGTTTCTAAGAGGTGTTGATTTGGATGGGATTTTATATCAACCTTCTATGTTTGATGGGTTTGTTTCTATCACTTCTTTTTCTGATTATTAGTATGTCTAATTGCCATATTTATTACATATTGATGTTATTGATCAGTTAAATACATTACACAATATAATTTGATGACATGTCCCACAAATACTGACAATAACTTTTTCCACAGAATGCACTGTCTGCACCTTCATATGGTCTTTTTAAACTTCTTTAAAAACCTGGGGTTTAACTTTTGCTTTTTTTTTTTTTTTTTTTTTGTCTTTTCCAGAGGGATCAATTGCAGAAAGACATGAAGATGTAGAACCTGGAACAGAACATTCTATTTTCATTTTTGTATATCTGAGCTAGGTAATGTTATTCTCCGAGAAGATCAATAATCAGAGACAAGTTCCTCTACTACTATATTGTTTTGTTTTGTTTTTTTTTTTCTTTTGTAAAGGCTACATTTAGAATAAGACACATGGAAATAATTTAAAGATTTTCATTCCTTTCACAGAAAACAAAAAATTCTTTCAGATATAGACATCTAATTGTACAAGATGAATATTAAAGTATTATGTAGTTTTCAGCTTTTCTTACTAGTTAGGAAAAGTACTGGGTTTTATATATAGAAATGTTTTTGTGCATTTCTTGTATATTTGTTTTCTCTCATAATTCAGGAAGTTTATAGGGAATAATTTCTAATGAGAGTGTAAAGTCCAGAGATTCATAGTTTGAACATTCCAGCCAGTTTACATTACATTTCAGCTAAATAAGAAATGCAGAGATCTAGGCAGTTTTGCTTCCAGTGAAATATTGAAAGTAATTTTTTTTTTTTCTAGGAAAAAAAAAAGTTATTATTAACTCAATTAGAATATTCATTCTTAGGCTTCAATTTTGTTACCTAAGGTAGAATCCGTTGCAAAATAATTTCTTCTTATGAAAAAATGTATGTTGGAAAATGCATATCTTACAGAAGTTTTTGCTCATTTCTTCAGCTGGGTTTGGAAGACAACAGATTCTGCCATTATCTAATAACTGTGGAGCTTTATTTTTATGCAGATCTACATAAATCTGATCACCTCTTTATGAAAAGAAATTGACAGTTATTGTCAATGCTTTTGATCAGATGTTGTTTCCAAGGAACTAACAGCAAGAGGTAATTCGGTTTTAGTAAGGAAAAATATGTAAGCAAGTAAAAAAAAATCAGAAATTTAGTATTCAGTTTTTTACTAACAATATCATGTTGCTTTTCTCTAAGTGTGCAGATCTCTATAAGTTTTCTTTACATAAATTGTTATGCACAGTTATTGGAAGAATGAGCACAGTGGATGAGATGTTTCATCTCTCCAACCATCTTCTGCTCCCCAGAAGCAGATAAGAACAGATACACAGGAAGGAAAAAGGAAGTATTTAAAGAAAACCATACAGTACATCTGGAGGAAGCAGCACAAAGACTTCTGTGTTAATGGATTCTTCAAAATCATCATATTTAGCCACCAATGAACATACTTATGAACATACCGTGCATAATTTTGCACTTCTCTTTGAAAAATTGTATTTTAAATTTATGGTTTGCGCAATGTTCTTTGTCAATAAGTTAGATTCTTTTCAAGCATTTTTGTTTATTTAGACACTGTTGCTTGCAAAACTTTTAAGTGTCCACTTATCTTTCACTGAGAAGTAGGAATGATTACTAATTCTGAATTCAGTGTCTCCATACCATTTAGATGTTTCATACCTGCCAGTGCTTGCCTCAGAACATTTCTCTTGGGATAGAAAAATTCACATTACTTATTGCACTAAATGATAAATTTCTGTCATGAAAATTTTCACCTACAGAGTAAAATAGACTAAGAGAAAAAAAATTATATATTGAAAGGATTATTGAATGAAAATATCTACTTGTGATTTCCAAATCCACCCAGTCAGGAAAGAATGGAAAAATATTTCCAAAAAACAAAAACCAACCAAAGAAAAAAAAACCCCAATCAACCAACGGAAAAAAAAAAAAAAAAAAAACAAACAACCAAACAACAACAACAAAACCCCAAGAAAACTCATGTAGAAAGTGAGCTAGATGCAGAGAAGAAAAACTTCACATGACTATTCCTCCCCACCATCAACTTTTCCCACCTTGTTCTCCAATGAGAGCCGCACCAACCAAAGGAAGCAGGAATAAATTGGGGAAGGTCATGGATCCTGAAATGTCTAAAACTATCTCATCTGTTTGTAAATGCCATTAAGCAGACTATAACACATTTAGAGTGCTTAATGGAGTATGCAATCAAGGTACTCAAAATCTTTTATGTAGCAAACTGTCCCTAATCAAGTAAAGCAGAATAAATTATTTTCATGATTCAGTTCTATAAAAAAAAAAAAATTATTTTATTGCAATTGATTGACCTTTTCCTAGAGTGTCACAAAGAATAGGTCTTCATTTGTAGACCACAGGTAAAGAACGTTCTCATGAACAATCAAGAAATAAAAAAAAAAAGTAAAGAGAAAAGAAGGAGGCAAAGGATTGGTAGCTTATAATGATTCTTGAGAAATTTAAGCATTAAGTATACATAAATGAATAACAAGGATCAAGTATCACTGAGCATTATCAATAAGAATAATAAATCATATAAATTAGGAAGGAAAAAATGTTTCCCTTAAGAGAAGATGACAACTGCATATCAAAAGAAAAGAAAGCAGCATAATCCAATCACTTTTCATTTAGTCTAACAAAAACAAAAGTGCACATGTAAAAATCAGTGTTTCTTTTCTCTTTTTTTTGCAAGAATAGAATGACAATACATGCATATCACTGCATAATTTTATTTTGCATGAGGATAGGAATAATATTAATATTTGACTTTCACTGGGGAAGAAAAGGCTCAACATTTAAATATTACCACAAAGTATGAAAATAAAATACAGACATAATAAAAACTCATCAACAGTACTTCGTATATGAAAAGATACATCTGGAAGAAACAGCCTAGTTGTCTGAGATCTGATTTTTTTATCTCATTGTATAATTTTTGAGGCAACAATGCATATATAGGGTAATTATGTTTAGGTAATTAGATGGCCAGCTCCCTGATTCCATTAGAGCTTTATTTAGTTTTGCCCCTCAAGACAGTCTGTTATTCAATGCTCTTTGGAAGTTGGGCTATGAAATTACAAAATGTTTGGGTGGCTTTCCAGATTGGTCTGTGGCAGCACATTTCTCTCTCTCTCAGGATTTTTCATAGAGGTGCACAGAGAGAAAGAAAGAGAAAACAATTTCTATTTTTGCTCCTTGTTTTTCTCACGTGGAATGTGTTTGGAGAATTGTTTACCTGGGGTGATTGCTTGATTGGATTCTGATGAAGATTTTTTGAGTCTGGTGGCCAATCAGGTCCACCTGTGTCTGGACTCTCAAGAACAGGGTCACAAGTTGTTGGTAGTTAGATATGATAGTTAGAGAAAGTAGGTATGTAGTTTTAGTATCTTCCTTTATATAGTATATTAATGTATTATAGCATAGTTATAACAAAGAAATCATTCAGCCTTCTGAACTGATGTTGGACACCATAATTTCTTCCCATTGGGTTCGCCTGCATTTTACAATATTGGTCTTTCCTAGCTGATATGATTTCAACCTTGGGAAAAGTTCAGTTCTATTTGAAAAGATTGATCAATTTGTTAGAATGTCATAGTCTGGCTTTCATCTGGTACATCAGAGGAAGCTACAAGGAAAGCTGTGAGTGTCCTAATCTAGAAACAGAATAAATAGGCAAATATCAAAATATCATTAATTCCTTCTGACACTAATAAATTCACTTACTGTAATATGAATTCCAGGATTTTCAATTTCTTTTGGGAATGTAAACCAAGAAAAAAGGGGTTATTAATGAAAATGTAATCTGGACTCAGAGCAAAAGATATCTAATGCATTTTAACAACAAAAGTTTGAGAAATATGCAAAACATGTACTTTACTTCTGTACAGAAATTTGTTTCATAATATTGGTCCAAACCAGTTGATTGACTGAAATAATCTAAATCACCACTATAGCAGTACAACCATTATTCTCAAAGAAAACCTACAGAGAAACCGAAAATGCACTGAAAATGTTCATCAAAATATTTAAATAACTTCTAATGTAAAGACAACATATCCTTACTTGCCTAAAAAAATGAAATTCCTCAAAACCAGGAACTCTAAGAGAAAGTATATTGAGTACATTTACACAGATAGCTCAATAAATTTCCGATGAGCAAGATACCATATTTCAATTCCTTCTGCTGAGAAACTCAGTGTGGTTGATTAACAACAGGTTTCTGTTGCACAGGCTATATCAATAAATGTTGATGCCAACTTTCTTTTTGTTTCCTATTATATTACATTGGGTTTTTTTTCTTTCCTGTATTTTCTTTTTGAAATACGGTAAAACATGCTTCTGTGTTTTTCTGCACTCATATTTTATTAACTCTATTTTATAATGATGCAATTTCTCTTTGGTCAGTTTGAAAACCTAAAACTAATAGGACTGAAGATAAAAACACTAACCATTAAGTATGTATCATTAAGTACAATTGGAGAAATTAATGATATCAGAAGCCAAACAGTCCTTCAGTGGATAAGGAATTGATTGGATGGATGCACAGAGTTGTGGTCAATGATTCCATGTCCAGGTGGAGGCTGGTGATGCATGTTATCCTTCAACTCTCTGTCCTGGCACTGATGCCCTTCATTACCTAAACCAATAACACAGACAACAGATCAAGTACACCCTCAGGATGGCAGATGACTGCAAGCTAACACCACAGAAGAATGGGATGACATGCAGACAGACCTGGAAAAACTTGAGAAGTGGGCCTACAAGAACCTCAAAAGGTTCAACAAGCCCAAGTGCAGATGCTGCATCTGGGTTGAGGCAATCCCAGATGTGAATACAGACTGGGAGAAGAAGACATTGAGAGCAGTCCTGTGGAGAAGGACTTGGGAATTGTGGATGAAAAGTTGAACATAAACCAACAAGTCAACAGTGCACACTCACAGCTCAGAAGGCCGGCCACATCCTGGGCTTCATGAAGATACATGGACAGCAGCTCAGGGAGGCAATTCTCTCTCTCTATTCTGGTTCCAGGCCTGGGTTCTCCAGCGCAAGAAAGATGTGCACCTGTTAGAGTGGGTTCAGAAGAGGGCCTCAAAGATGATCTGAAGCCTGGAGCACCTCTCCTGTGAAAAAGACCTTATTAGGGCCTTTCACTACCTAAAGGGGGATTACAAAAAAGAGAAAGAAGGACTTTTTTTTCTATGGGCAGAAAGTGACAGGACAAGGGGGAATGCCTTGAAGTTGAAAGAGGGCAAGCTTAAATTACATACAAGGAAGAAATTCTTTACTGTGGTGAAGGACTGGAACAGGTTGCCCAGAGTATCTGTGGCTGTCCCATCTCTGGAAATGTTCAAGGACAGGATGGATGAAACCCTGAGCAACCTGACCTTGTGAATGACATCCCTGCCCATGGTAAAGGGGCTGGAAACAGATGATCTTTAAGGTCCCTTCCAACCTAAATCATTCTATGTTTCTGTTAAACATAATAAATCAGTATGTGCTAGAGTAAGCAAATCTTTGTCATACTGATATAGACAAGACTTGAGCTTTATTGCTGGAAAAATATCTATGAGTACCTGTATGCAGTACCAAGGTTACAGTGAACAAAGTGAAGATGATGGACTGTGTTGTTAAAGAAATAGTATATAAATCCAGAAGGGTGGCATATTTGTATACTGCAGTATTTATATGTCACAATGAGTAGTGTATGTAATGCTGAAATTATAAAGCAAGAAATACAGTGGCTAGGCTTGAAAGTGACAGGTACTAAAGATTTATAAGAGGTTGAAGGAACTGATTCTACTTTGATAGAAAAAATGTCCTAAATTGTGTTATTAAATTATGAGGCACAGCGATGAAAAGATCCAAATAGTTTTTGAAAAACACTGAAAATGCATCTGTTTATAAATATATACAACTATATAAATGACTCTGAATGTGATGATATTGCTATCTACCTGTTCCAGACAGCTTCTTTTTTATGCTGTTTCAATCTCAGTTCAGCCTTAAAAACTTTTGTTCAACTATTGATCCACATTGGCCCAAAATGAGAACTAATCAATTATCTAACTTGTCTGTTAGAACAGAAGTATTGCATTTAAATGCAATTCATTTTATGCTTTTCTTTTTTTTTTTTTTTTTTTTTGCCTCTGTAGTATATGTCCTGTGTAGTGTTCATGCCTCCAGGGACCACAGGATCAGACAAGGACTCCAGATGTGGCCTCACTAGGGCTGAGTAAAGGGGAAGGATCACTCCCTGCTTATTTGTTGGCATGGGCCACACAAAATTTGACTAGGTCATCCTTGAATATTAAATCAGGACTTTTATGAGTGTTTCTTCCTCCCCAGGCCTTATCCTTTAGGACTCTTCCAAGCATACCTTTGAGCCAGCCAAAGTCTGCTGTCCTGGATTCTAGGGCTGAGCTTGCTCTTCACTCTTCACCCTGCTCTCAGTACCATCTCATATTCATGGTAACTTAGGTTTTTCACCTAGACAACCCAAATAAGCCCTTTCTTTTTTGTGAGTATGATGTGTATCAGGGCACCTGTTCTTTGGCTCCTTCATCACCTGAGAGATGATCAGGGATCTTCAGGAAGCTCCTGGACTGCTACCCATCTGCTATATTTGAGTATAATAAAAGGGGGGTTTTGTTTATTTAAACGGTCCTGATACTTTTATGAAGGATATAATTTTTCTTTGCTTTTAGCCACCCTTTTTTAGTGAAAAAATACCTTCCATCCATTTAGCATTTTTTCCAAGACTCACACCTTTGCCTGCTTGTCATCAGAGTCACTGCAGTAGAGTAAGGGATTTTTCCTCTTTACTGTACAAGCTATAAAAGGTTTCAGATTGGAAAAAACTTTCCATAGGAAGAAGACACTTTGCCAGAAGGTACATCAGGAGACACTAGTGTTAAGTTACTTTGAGTCTTATTACTGCAATAAATTTCTCCTCAGCTTCCCAAGTGAGTGCTTCATTCCTGAATACTCCTCCCAGTTCTCTTTTATTCAGAGAAGAGCAGAAGTAAATTAGTAAGTCAACTGGAAATCCTAAACTGTCAGGCTTAGTCATTGATGCTAACCTTTACGAACCCTGTAGATTCCTCTTTAAATAACAGCTCTTTAAGGAGACATAAGCCAAAGTTATGATCCCTTTTAGAAGGGACTATTTACCACAGACATTGGAACAAGAGACTCTTTTCTTCAGTGTTTGTGATTGTCTGATGCAATACTATTATTTTAGACTGAAAAAAAAATAAACACATTCAGCAATTTTATTATCAAATGTGTCATCCTGAATAGCTAAATTTAGGCTTTTAAATGTGTAAATAGAAAGCAAATTAGCTACTGCAACTCCTTTTGGCTCTGGCTGGCTGGATTGTCTTGGGACTTTTTATTTGGTTACTGTTTGGGGTTTGTTTTTGTTTGTTTGTTTGTTTGTTTGTTTTTGCAGGGGTTAGGATTTTGATTTTTTTTTTTTAATTATACAGAATATATAGAATGGTATGCCTATATGTAGAAATCATGTGTTGCAGTGTCCAGGGAGAGTGCAGATGCTGGCACTGGGCATGGGAACAAATGAGATGGGTCCTTGTTTCAGAAAATTGAGAATCCATTTATTACCCCCAGGGAGGAGGGGTGGGATGGAGATGGCAGACCAGGCAAAGGCAGGGTCATAGGGTTTTAATAGGGTATCGCAGGGGTGGAGTTAGGCTTTGGGTCAAGGGAGGAGTTATTAGCAACTCAAGAAGGGTAAGATCAAATTCCTGCCTCTTTGGAACAGGGGCATTCCACAATCATGTGTCTAGCTTTCAAGCACACATGTTTAAAAGTCTTCAGCATCACTCCATTTTAAACAGTCCTCCTTCATTCATGTTTTCTTATAGAATCACATGTTTTTGCACTTGTCAAATATGACTGCAAGAAAAATTATTTTTAATGAAAATATAAATGGATATAAACATGTTCAGAGTTCACATTTAAAATTTAAAAATGTGTTTAGCTGTATCAAACAGTAATTAATCTTTAAAGTCAACAAAAGAAATTTCATTTAAGTCAGTATCTGCTTCGAAAGAGGTCAATTATTGTTATTTCTCTATAGTTCATTGAAAGGAACAGTATTTCCTCCATATAGAAACTTTACACATTTGCCATTAACTTAGGTTTTAATAGGACTGTCAAAGTGGCATTCTGGTGTTTCTCCTGGGTCCGGAGCAGCTGCCGCGCCCAGCGGGGCACCGCGGCTCCTCTGGTCCCGGTCCCGCCACCACTCCCGGGCTCCGTGGCTCCGGGAAGGTGGGTTGGCCACTTCTACCGCCGTGCACAAGGGTCCTTGATAAAGGGGGAGAAGGAAGGACCAAATTCCCCGTGGCAGGAGCTGAGAGCATTTTATTGATATGCTCCCAATTCCTGTGTTGGACAATATGGCCGCCTGACCCCGGCCTCGTGGGAATTTTATGGAGGGAGGAGCGGGGGGTGTCACGTGCTCTGGGGAAGCCAATAGGGATGCAGTAGGGGATGGCACCAGGACCTGGGGCAGTCTCGGGGCGGTCCCGGCCACAGGGGAACCAAGAGGGGCATGGCAGGGGCGGTGCCAGGGACTGGGGCACTCCCGGGGCTGCGGGGGTGTGGTGTGGAAGGCAGGAGACAATGGGGAAGTGGCAGGGGCAGCGCATGGGGGGGCTGGGGCAGCCCCGGCCATGGGGGAGGGATAACAGCAGGAAAGGACCCACAGGAGGAGACAGGAGGGATGGGAGCCAGGCCACATGGTCAGGCATGTCGGGAACTGGGTACTGCAAAGGGCGGAAAACCGGGGGATACATGGGTACACAGGATTTGCTAAGACACATCAGAACCCCGACCTAAACCCAAAGTCCGGGATGCAACAAGTACATAGAAATTTACTCATGAACTGGAAACATAAACATCTGAAACTATATCTTAAGGTCAAAATATTTTCTTTGTCTAATCTATGGTGATCCATAACTGGCATTCTTCTTTTTACACAGATAAACCGAACTCTAAGTTATATTGCCCCATCAGCCATTATATTTTTTTTTATTTAACAGCATCTTAGTTTCAGTCAGTGGGTTTTTTTGTCCTAGGTCCTTCTTTAAAATACAGAAGGAGGGATGGCATTCCTCTGTTAGGGGAACATGATGGTGCTCTAGAATTTTACTGGCCTTTTGTCAATATCTGCAGATAGATCCTGAGGTGACATAAAGGTTCTTACATTCATCCCTTTTCCACAGAAATTTTGTTTCAGATTGTCCATGTGCGCAAAGAAAATTAGTTAATCAGTTTAAGGTGAGGATGGAATGGTGGGTGTGTTGTCCTCCACAAAACTGAATAGTGTGTGAAGAGTTGTCTCCAAAGAATGGCCACTAGCAGGTCAAAAACTGGGTAAGAATCAGAGACTAAGGCAACAAGAGAACCTTGTGGTTCTACAGGCCAGCTGATCCAGGACTATTGACAAAGTTTTTTGCTCTGGCTACAGGAGGTTTTGTGCTCACAGGCTCTTGTCCTGAGGGAGAACTTCAACCACATCAACATCTGCTGGCAAAGCACAACAAGCTGGAGGCAGTCCAGAAGGCTCCTGGAATGCATGTAGGATAACTTAGTCAAGGTAATAGACAGCACTGCCAGAGAAGATGCAGCACTGGACCTAGTACCAACATCAGTGGGTGTCAAGTCAATCAGTGGTGTCAAGATTGGAGGCAGCCTGGGCTGATGATTATGCACTGGTGGATTTTGCAGCCCTGAGGGATATGGGCCAAGCAAAGAGTACAGTCAGGACTCTGGATTTTGGGAAAGCAAGCTTCCAACTCTTCAAGGAGTTAGTAGTATTCTCTGCTAAACTACCCTAAGGGGCAAGGGAGTAGAACAAAGCTGACAGACTCTAAGGATGCTTTCCATAGAGTGTAAGAGCTCCCAGTCCCCAGGTGTAAGAAATCAGGAAATCAGTCAAGGAAACCAAGAGATTAGTATGGCTGAGTCAAGCAAGACATGCTGGTCAAACTAAAAGACAAGAAGGGAGAGAAGGTTGAAAGAATTAGGATTGTTCATCCTGGAGAAGAGAAAGCTCCAGGGATACATTACTGTGATGTTTCAGCAATTAAAGGGGTCCTATAGAAAAGACAAGGAGAGACTTTTTAGCAGGGCCTTTTGAGACAGGACAGGGGATAATGGGTTTTTACTGAATGAGGGTCCATTTAGTTTATATATGAGAAAGAAATTTTTTACAATGAGAGTGGTAAAGCACTAAAACAATCTGCCCAGCAAGATGGTGGATTTCCCATGGCTGAAAAAAATCAAGGGGTCTAAGCCACGTGATATAGCTGAAGATGTCCCTGCTCATTGCCAGGGGTTGTACTAGACGGCCTTTAAAAATCCCTTTAAACACAAACTATTCTATGATTCTATGATAAGATGCAGTTTTATAAATTGCTATGTACATATAGTGACAGAGATCCTAAAATCAATTGCAATAATCAAATCACTCAGCCAAAATCACTGTAAAGTTTCAATTTAACTAAGTTAAAAATTCATCCATAACAGTGGTGAATTAATAAATAAATAAAGTCTGAACTTGCAAGCTGGTTGAATAATGCTAAAACACTATAGTGATCTCATTTTTCACTGAAATCATAGAAAAAACAAACATTCTGAGAGGAAATAATTTTTATTGTTATCTTCTGTTCTCTGAACACACTGCCTCATATACAATGTGGTTCTCCGGGGGTGATTTTTTCTTCTTTGTGGCAGACTGAAATGGTCCTGCAATTTTTTACCCACAGTTCCTTATAAGGGAAAAAGGCAATTGTTGACTTCCTCCCAAACTCACCCAGCCATTCTCTCTTAATTTTCTTCTGTCCATGCAAGCTTCACTTAAAATAATGATGCAGAATAGTTGGTGGAGGAGTCAGAGTCTACACAGCTTCAGCAACTGATATTTATCAAGTATAGTCAGAGGAGAAAAATTAAAAAAAAAATTAAGCAACTCATTCTTATATTTAAGTACATATCTTCCGAAGAGTCTTCTATTTTTACAACCAGATTGAAAATCCCCTGAGGGAACAAGTTGAATGAAGTATGTATTTACTTGAAGGCAGACTGAAGCACTTCTTTCCCAGTATTTCCCATTGGCATTGCAAGGAGAGAGAAGGAGGAGTATCAGGCTGTGCACTACATGTTATGCAGAAATCCAACAAATCAATGTAAGGAATGCCATGGAGGTTAGAAATCTGAAAAATCTGAGAAATTCAGCACCAGCCTAGTTTGTAAATGTTACTTGTTTTGAAACAAAGCATCTCAAGGTATTATTTATGAAATTTGACACTCTGCTTGGTGTAATGTAACTATATGAATGATACTGTTTTCTGGTTTACCTACAAGACTTACCTCGGTTCACTTAAGATAGTTTTGACAGCTCTAATATGGACAGTGAAAGAAGTTGTGGTTTTTTTCAACAATAAGTACACAAACATACAATAAGTATGTTTCTGCTTATGTTTGAAGACTACTTTAAATTGATCAACTACATTGAAAAGAGCTCTGAAATGCCTGTAGTGGAAAGTTCTCCTAACCAATACACTGGTGTTGATCAGGTGGGACAAGTTAGTCTCCCCAAGAGTTTCCGTGAGAAGTGAACAATCTGTCTACGTGCCAACAGTGTGTCATTGTGGCCTGGAAAACCAAAGATATCCTGGGCTGCATTAGGAAGAGCATTCCCAGGACACCAAGGGAGGTGATCCTGCCCCTCTTCTCAGCCCTGCTGAGGTCACATCTGGAGTGCTGTGTTGAGTTCTGGGTTCTCCAGAGAGACACTTGGAGCTCCTGGAGTGGATCCAGCTGAGGGCAATGAAGATGACTATGGGACTCCCTATGACAGGGAGTTTGGCCTGTAAAACCTTGGAAAGAGATGACTCAGAGAGAGTCTTATCAATGTCTACAAGTATCTGAAGGGAGGGTGTCAAGATGAGGGAGCCAGGCTCTTTTCCATAGTGCCAAGCAATAGGACATGAATCAGTGGAAGCACAGGAAGTTCCACATGAATCAGTGGAAGCACAGGAAGTTCCACCTGAACGTGAGGAAGAACTTTACTGTGCGGGTGACTGAGCACTGGAACAGATTTCCCAGAGGTAGTGGGGTCTCCCTCACTGGAGAATTCAAGAATCCTCTGGACACAATCCTGTGCCATGTACTCTGGGATGACCTTGCCGGAGCAGGGAGGTTGGACTACATGATCCACTGTGGCTCCTTCCAACCATATCCATTCTGTGATTCTACAATTCTGTGAGGTCACCAGGTTCCTGGATGAAGAAGAAGGAGTTTTGAAAAGTCCTGCTGAAAATGTTTTGGAAGTAATGAACACAGAAAAAAAGAGCATTATGCACAAAGAAATGGGCTAAAGGCTAGATATCTGAAATAGATGTAAATATATAAATCGATATAAATCTGAAACATGTACTGGGAATCTGCCAGGAATCTGCTAAAGGAAGATGAAATGGTAGAGAGTCACAACCAGCAAAATTTCTTGAAGAAAAAGAGTTTTTACTGTGACAGTATGTATCCTAGCACACATAATTTATCCTTATTTTGATAGTCCATGGGTTGCAAAATAAATTCCTATGCAAGAAAAAAAACTCCTTTATTTCCTGTATTTCAAGATAAAAAATGTTCCTAAAGTGTGCAAGACTCAACCAGACATGTAAAATTTGTTATAAAGATCTACATGTTCCAGTTTGTCAGCGGTGAAGAAGACACACATTGCTCATATCAACAGCCCTGATCCAAGATTTAGTGGTTTGGGTTTTTGTTTTTCATCAACTTCAATAGGCTGCTTATTAAAAAAAATGGGAACTTTATGGCAATTATGATTAGCCAGAAAGAATATTTTTCCATCTTCATTTACAGAAATTTCATTAAAAAGATGGAGGACTGTTGCCTATTGACAGAAAATAATAAAGATAATGTAAGATAGAAAAAATATGCAGGATTTGGCTTCTCTTAAGCTAGATCAGCAACTACAAAAAAAAAGCAGTGTACAGGGGTTTATGACCATTTATTTTTTATCTTTGAGCTCTTTATCAAAAAGCTCACTGTTTCTTCAGGTTTGAACATATCTTCTCCTCAATTTCTCTCATAGTAGAAAATAGAAATACCAAGAAATTATAGGCAAGTTTTAAATTCCGATTCTTTAAAATATTCTTTAAAATCATACATAGTAGCAAGTCTATATTTGATACATCATCTATTAAGGTTAGTCAGGAAATTTTTTTCTTTTGTTTTTTTTTGCATTTGGTTTTAGTTTCGTTTTTTTTCATTTTATACTTCCTGAGTTCTTATGTTTTGCAAATATATTTGGATAAACAATGGATAATTTCCACTTAGAGAGGAAAAAACTGGTAGAGGGTATGTTACTGTGTTTTAGGATGGGGTTTTTTCCTATTTGGAACTGTCATTGCAAATATTTCCTACTATGCAAAGGTTCTAAGATTTTTTTCTATGTTTTAGTTTTTAAAAAATCCACAGCTTCTTTGTCATTTTTCCATTACAAGACCCATTGTCAAAACCATTTCAAGTTCTAATAGAAACTGAAAATCAGGAGCAATATGTAATTTCTTGGCATTCTCTGACTCGCCTCCTTGTTATCTTCTTCTCCTGATCCCCCTCATCAGTATTTAAGAAGCTTACTAAACAAGAAAACCAATAATTTAATAGAGTTTCAAAACTAAGTTTCTGCATCTTCCAGCTATTTCTGTTACAGGAATTTTTACAAACTGAGAATTATAACCAACATTATCATGAACATAGTTTACCTTCCAACTGAATTGAAATTGGATTATTTTGTTTCATCTTCCACATTTCATTCTGATTTATTCCATTGTTATATTAAATTTAAATACTTATGTTAAATTCATATTTTTATATGCTTTAATGTTGGTGGCATTTTTTTCCATAGATCTTTAAATCTGTGAATACCCTTTTCATACAAGTATCAAAATACTTCATACAAGTATCAAAATTTCGTGCTAAAATCATTATACACTGATCTTCCTAGAATCATAGAAATTAAAAAACAAAAATGACAGTTGAGATAGATATGAATTCAACTATCAGTAGTGTCCAGATTACCTTTAAAAAGCCCAGCATTTGCTTCTGTCTTCCAAACTAAACATCCTATTTGGTTATATTTCACCAAAAATGTGGAAAGTACATAAAAACCGTTTATCCCCAATGCTTTGTGGCAGTGATATCTGGGGACAATGTTCTTAAAAAACTGATGGGAGAAGTGAAGATATGAAATTGTGTGGGTCAATATCCATCAGTTCACGTTGCTCTTCTGTACAGTTAGAAAGAAGTGAATGTCCTTAAAGTTAAAAGCCCTTTTGAAATTCCTTCTGTACCATAGATCTGCCATGCTTTTGGGAGCATTTCTGTGCCAAAAGAGCTTAATACCAGCTAGATTATTAGTGATCTTAGTCAATATTTAGTCAAACTGTACAGATTTAGTTCTTTTAATCTTCACTCACAAATCAGTCTGGTTATTTTTGCTTACATTTACTTATATTTACTTACATATAAATTCCTAACAATTTGTCAATATCTTTTTTTGGTAGTGTGGTACCCAGAATTGAATAAAACCATTTTAAACAACTTCCAAATACCTTTATTATTATTGTTAACTACAATTAACTACAAACACTTCATATTTCTAATATGCCCATCCCGCCCAAGTTTTAAAAATAAACTTTGATTTGACCTCAACATCAATTGCAAGATGAATCAATTGTAGATAGTTTTAACATTATTAAATACTTAATGCTGAGTTGCCTTTGCCTAGTTATCTCTAAGTTATGTACTCAGGTGAAGCTTCTTTATGAGAAAAGTCCCCTGAAAATATGCCTTGATATGTCTGGATTGTGTTTTCATATGCATCAAACATGAGCAGAACAAACTCATAGCAGAAAGTCATAGCAGATAGTTTTATAACTGCCACTACTGTTGTGAAACACAGCACTCAGGAAACATACACAAAAGTATTTTGCTAAGGCATTTTTAACACCTTTCAAATTAATATGTTTAGGTTATGACAGATGTGAAATCTCTTTGACTCAAAGAGCACTTTAGAAGCATTTGGAAGTCCTTGAGGACTAAGAACAGCCGTGAGCCTAGCATAAATTATTTTTTCTATGTATCACCTCTATAGGCAAGCTGCAGACAGCTTCAAGAAGTGCCTGGCAATGCAATAAGTCTCCCAAACCTCCTCCTGCAAATCCTTTAAAAGAATTTAAATAAAAGACCTTTTCTCTTTCTTCAAGAAAGTAATATTTTTTGTGAGTCAACAGTACATTATATACATTCTGGTTAATAAGCCCTTAAAAACCTGCTTGTGAAGAATTCAGAGATGGAAAAAAAAAAAAAGAAAACATATCAAGATGTTCTGTTCTGAATTTAAGCTGATCCATCAAGGTACTTACGGTTTCTGGAATTACAGATAGGGATTTCTTTCTTTGGAAAAACATAGTTTGAATATTAGAGATATGATAGAAGTTTATTTGAAATGTAATTAGCACTGATTTTTAACTAGGCATGTATGCCAGGAAGAATGTCTTCAAGTTTTATTACTTTTCATGAAAGCTTGTGGTTACATATGGTTACATACTGCTATTTCTAATGTGATGCATGAGGAATGCCCATAAAATAATGATGCCCATAAACTTACTCTTTCCAGTCCTTTATGTAGGCACAAAGGAAAACTGTAGACTAAACATATAAAGAAAGACTAATTACATTGGCAAGGAAAGAGCATTTTAAGTTTTTCAATACATTTCAATTTCAATATTCAATTAATATTGTCTTATAATCAATTAACAATTTCTTCACACATTATTTGTTAATCAGATTTTTTTTCCCTCAAGTTCACAATATTTATAAGACAAAAAGGATTATAAAATTTCTTTTTTCATAGGTAAGCTTGATGGGGTGGATAATAAAAAAAATCTGAAGATACTTATCTTTTTTTTAAATAAGTACTCAGATTTTTCTTCTTGTTAATTCAGAAGTCAAGACAAACACTAGTTAACTTGAAACATGTGAATGCTGCCTTTGGTGTAACTGCGTGACATTAATCAAATACTCTATTGGATTAGATCATGAATATGTATCGATTTCACTGGGTTGCCAGAAAAGGAAAGCCTTTCACTGAAAGCCAAATAGTATAGGTTCATATTTGTGTACAAGTTATTTGTGGCAATGTCTATAACACTAAGTGACAATTATATTAAACTGGCATGTTTCAGTAATGAAAAAAGAAAAAAAATATTGACGTGGGGGGCAGTGTCATGTTCCCAAACATACACATCTCTTCTGTAGTCTTGCCAAAATCACTGGATCATTAGGAAATCATTCAAATTGCGTTAACCAAATATTTATTTATACATGAAGTCATTAAATGTCAGTGATTTTCTGTTTCTAGTTCCAGTGCTAGATATTAAAATCTGTGTTTCACATTCTATTACTTTTGTTCTTGGACTTTAATATCAATGCACAATAAGCCATTTCCATCAGTTAGAAGTAAGAGGTCCTTTTAATTTAGAACAAGCTTAGAATGTATTTAGGAGCTTATAATTTTCTCAAAAGAGCATCCTTCTGGCCCATGGTCAGGTTTATAGTGATTTTATCCCAACAACAATTTTGCCTTATCCGAATCCAGTCTAGAGAAAGAACTTTGTAAAAACAATCCTGCTACTAGAGAAAGACTGTTTATATGAACAAAAATATTTATATGAAAATAAAAATACATTCTTTTATTCACATTTCTACTTGCTCATGGTCTTTCTACCATTTGAAATTTCTCAAAAATTTAAAAAATATTTTTGATGTACAGATCTTCTCCTGTCCCTATAGTTAAAAGGAAGTATGCAGCTCAGAATTAATATCTGCATATTTTACAATTGATAACATGCTAGTAGAGTTGGGGAAATCAAATTTGTAGCATGGAGGACTATATCTATGGTGTGGATTCAATCTTCAATTTTCGAAGAGACTGAACAATGAAGAGAGCAAACAATGAAGGTGGATCTCTTAACATGATCTGGAGAGTATAACACTGTATCAGTACGGACTGAAATGACAAAAAAAAAATTAGGGTGTATAATATTACACAGAAAGATATCTCAGAAAAAGTGGAAATATTTGCATGTTTTTCCTCTAAAACAGGATAGAGGAAGAATTTTTTTTCAGTAGTTTAAATGATTTCTTTCTTTTACAGTTTTGCTCTTCCGTTCTTTGGTTTTATTTTCTAGAAGATGGAGCAAAGATGTTTGTATACTCCTTCTTTGTACCATTAGAGGCAACTGAGAGAAAAAAGACCTGACACCACATGTTGAAGATATAAATGGTATTTTGACTTAAAAAATAAATATATGCATACATAAAATGAATATATATATTTCTGTTCTCATAAACAGCATCTCACTGATAAATCAGGACATTGTTACAGAGAGAAGGAATCTTCGCTGTGACATGCACTGCAGCCTTTTGTAGAAAGATGGAGAAAAGATAAGAGAGTCCAGAAAATAAAGAATATCCTTGACATGTTTAAGAAGAGAATGGTAGACAAGAAACAGACAATTTTTAAATTGCACTGTTATCAATTTAATGCTCCATTCAGACTGAAAGAATAAATGCAGTCTAATGTATAATAACTTGCAGCCATTAGTAAATGATCATAGCAATATTTCTTCACAATCTGCCCTTCTGATGGCCCTGTAATGTTGTATGCTCGATTGGTTCAGTTAGAGATTTTAATAAATGTTAGTTAGGTTGGTTCTCTGTACCCCTATTTTCCCCCACAATGGTTTGCTCCAAGTTGTCTACCATGGGAGCTCTTACATGTCAATCTTGTAGCCACTCCCTGATTCTTCTTGAAAGTTCTATATCAGTCACTCCACCTTTGCAATCCTATTTGTCCCAGAACACTGTACCCACCTCTGTTATGTTCCCATAGGTTGTTGTGATCCACATCACTCCTCTGTTGTCTGTCCCTATTGGGCGAGGGGGATTTCCACCCCTGTCCACCCACCCCCTATTTAACCTAATGCTTTCTATTGTTTGATCGCCATTTTGCCTCACACCAAACTGGGAACGGTCTCTTTGACCATCACTGCGACCACGCAGGAAATAAAATGTTCTCAGGCAAGCAAACAAAGTGTGCCTCTCTTGTCCCTTCGCTTCCTCTCAGCATAAGGCTACCAAAGCTGCTTACCCATGCCGGAGTGCTCAGCGCAAGCAGGGAGGCAAATGCCATAACCCTGGAGCACCCGTGCACGCGGCAGCTACAGTCTCACCAAAAGCGGCGCTGGCCGGGCATCCCAGTTGCCTGAAGCCGTAGCAGATCAAAGCTGAACTGTAATATATGCTTTTGATGTTAGAAAAGTAAGAATTCTAACACTAAACACATCATTGACTCAGGAATGTATATTCTAAGCAAAAAAGACTATGGATCATGCACACCACAGATAATTATGATTAATTTGAAAAAACCCACAGTGGGTACATTCAGAGTGGCTTTTCCCAACAAATAGAACTAACTAAATAGAAAGCTATAGTTTTCCTATGGGTTTTAGTAAGACATCCTGTAGAATTTGTATTGAACTGCTTACAAAGCTTGTTAGAAGGACTCTAATTTCTTATTAATTTTTGTAACTTCTAAATAGATTTTCTGTAAAAGTCATCACTGGAACATTAGAAAATCATTCAAATTGGGTTAACCAAATATTTATTTATATATGAAGTCACAAAATGTTAGTGATTTTCTGTTTCTAGTTCCAGTATTAGATATTAATATATCTATTATATTTTTCAGTTCCTGTATTGCATTCATGTATAACTCTGAACATCATACAGAGTGTTAGTAAGCTCTCATCACATTTTGGTCAGACCAAACAATCTTTCCAGGCCTGAGAACCAAAGCCATCATCCCAGCCTCCGGACCAAAAAGTATAAACAAAAGTAAATTGGGGAGGCACAAACTGGGGGAATGTGACTTCATTCCCTGAAGCTGTAATTGGACAATTAACCTCTGATATGCAAATAGAGAAAACATACCTGAAAAATTTGTGACTGTGATCCAGTTCAGGTGTAGCCCCTGCGAGGTTCCTGCACTGCCCAAGGTGTATTTGTTAAAGGCTTTTAATAGCTCTGTCTAGCCTTTTTTCTAGGTAGTCAGTCCAAGGCATCCTATTCTTTTAATCCACATTTCCTGAGTTTACCCACAAGGATGTTATGGCAGACCTACTTTCTGCCTTTTGACCCAGAATCCACATTTCCCTTCCACCTGCACCAGAATCCCTCCCCATTTCAGAAAATCCTATCTGGGCTGCTGAGAAAGATATTACCAATAAACAACTACAACATCAACCATATCTATCAAAATGCTCTTTTGGGAAGTGACTTGCAGTCATTACCTTCTTGGAGTAAGGAATGGAGTCCCTTTCCCTTTTTTTTTTTTCCTTTGGATTTGTACTGCTTCTTTTCTAGAAATATTTTCATTAAACATACCTTAATTTTATAACCTCACTTAAAGTAGAAAACACCTTTTGTATAATTCTAAAAAAATCCTGCAATTGTCATATTTCTATTACAGATTTGAGACTTCTGTCATGCTGTGATATATTATACTTTTTTTCCATGGTTTCCTTTTCTGTGTATGAATAATTTTTGATCTATCCCTCTATCAAACTCCATCAACTTCTTATAAAAGCTTAGCATAAGAGTTATGAAAATACCTGTGGATATGTTTGCAATGTGGTTCCCTTACATCCTTCTGGAAGACTCAGCAATATTTATTATACCCACTGTCCAAACTATTCATCCAGAAATATGCCTAACTACATTCCTAATTAATAAATAGTTATACATTAATTCCTTCTGTCTAGATATGACCAACATTTTAAATGCTGGTTTTAAATCTGAAGTGTTTCCCAGAATGAGGACATTACACTGAAATATCATGTACCATGTGTAGGAATCTGTGTTGCTCTTTCCTTAGTCAGATATCTGCCTCTCTTTAAAGCCTGCCATTTGTTTTCTTTCTTCCTCAGAACACTCTAGACTTCTATTTTGTATTACCCTCTCATATCACTCTCTCTAATATAAGGTTCTTTCTTTTTCTGGAGAAACACAAAATGAGATATTGTGACTTTGAAATTGGTTTTGTAAAATAATGTTGCATTACATAGATTAATAGTCTTATAAACACAGTCAATTTATGATCAAATATTGTCCATATCAGTGCAAAATAAAAGGTCTCTTCTCCTCATCTTCTCTCTACATCATACTGTGTAGCAGGAGAAAAGCTGCCACATACAACACAGAAAAAATATTGATAATTCTCAAGACCCACAGCGTATTTTAAACTGGTCACTTCAAACATCAGAGCAATGCACGTTGCCGCTTTTTTTTTCCTTGTAGTCCTCTTCAACATGGTGTTTTGGAGATAGTAATGGGAGCTATTGATAAAATCAACGAGCAGGAATTTCTGTTCAGACTGTGACTGCTCGTGAGCTTCTCTAAGTATCAAAGCAGTTAGCATGGTTTAGATGGAAAATTAGAATAGAGAGCAAAGAGACACCAACTGCTAACAGAGATAATTGGAAGAAACTGGAACTGGCATTTAATTATCTTTGATACTTCTACTACTCTGTCAAATCTGGTTAAAATCAATAGATTCAAAAACTACAGGAACAGGAAAGAGAGAAACACACACACAGACAAATGTGCACACTAACCTTCCTCCCATAGCAAACATTGCTACAAAGCCTCTTTGGCTGATGTGTGCAAGGGATTTCCCATGCTGCTCAAACGGACAGCACACACTGTGATGAGGGGCTAGGTCTGTGTGAAGCAGAAAGGACATTCACTAGGCTTGCACTGAGACATGCTTCATTTGTAGTCTGGATGCTGCACGAGTGCTTTGCAGTACATCCAGAAGCGCTCACAGTCACAAGTGGGTTCTGTAGACCGGAACAGATGGACAATACCAACCTCTGTTTGAATCAAAAGTAAATGCTGTCATTTGTTCCCTGTGGTGCCTGAAAGAAAGCATTTCAATATGCTATGTTTTGCCTTAGAGAAACTTTAAACCTCCCCAAAAGTTCAGTCCTAAATAGAGTTGTACTGGATGAAACTGGAGACAAAAGCAGACAGAAATAAGATGAGAAGAGTCACCAGTAAAAATTTTCTGCATAAAGCAGGATAGTTACAAGGACACTAAGGGTTCACCAAAGAGTTCGTGATCGCTTGATCAAAAACTAGATTTATATTTTCAGACTTCTTGAAATCTAAAAACTCAAAATTGATGAATTACCATTCCTCTACTGGAAAACCTTTTCATCATATCTACATATACATATGTATGTAAGTATATATGTGGATATTTTGTCAGTTAAACTTCTGTCTGTGTTCGAAATAATCTTTATATAGCATTCAGTTTTGCTTCTCTCTTCATGTATAAAGGATTAGACTAACCTGGGTCTAGATCTTCAAAGATTTTTTTCTTTCCATTTTAACAAGGTTAAAAAAGTACTATTTTCTCCTTGGTGTATTCTACTGTCTTTCATGTAAGAAAAGTATTTCCTGTT
This sequence comes from Vidua macroura, assembly GCF_024509145.1. Lineage (NCBI taxonomy): Eukaryota > Metazoa > Chordata > Aves > Passeriformes > Viduidae > Vidua > Vidua macroura. The sequence goes on along the minus strand of NC_071572.1, from coordinate 58,071,272 downwards.
TTGAGTGTTTCCTCCTTGACACTTAAGGCACAAATCATCTCACAGGCATCTCTAACTAATCCCAGCAATGTAGGGATATTTTGATGGATTCGTTTTTATTTGTCTGTATCTGTTCCAAAACTGAAATTCCATTTATTTTGTGATATGATGATAGTGTCACTCTTTTGTGCTTATCTCCTTTCTGCACTTTTTTTTTTTTCACAGTGGAATGTGGTTTCTAGAACATATCAACAAACCTAGGCACTTGAAAAACTACCTAATGTCTCCTATTCAAAACAAGGCTGTACTATGGGTGATGAGCTTCTAATGTCCATTTTAACAGTTCATCCAATAAACAATTGATCCTTCAAGAACTTATTTTTAACCACCTTCATGACTCCTGATAACATTTTTTTAAAGGATCTTTTGTAAGGCTGAATGGGTCAATTTGTCTAACTATACCTCCATGGGAAAAATCCTAAAATGCGAAATAAGAAACAGAATCTTCAGTCTGACAAAGCATATTTTAAAGGGTTCTTCAATAAAAACTGAGGTATGTGCATTTTATTTCTGTTTTTCAACAAAAGGTTTTCTGCTCTTTCACATTAAAAGATATTTTCCCTGAATTCTCTCTACTCTTCTTCACCTTGACAGATGCCATAAGCTAGGTAAAGAAGTGTATAAAGTGGAGATAAACATTCCTAAAACTGAGAAATCTTTCAAGAGGCAGAAAAGGAGGACTAGCACTGTTTCAGTGGATAGGAAATTTGATGCTTCTATGGTAAAGGTAGAAGAGAGAAGCAAGTTCATTCTTAAACCTTGCTCTGACAGAGGGAGATATACAAGTCATGGATGCAATAAAAACTTTCCTGTGACTCTTTGCCCAAGCCAAGTGATCTGTAGTTGTCAAAAGCATATTTTTTTCCAGATATTTTCTAGATATATGTGCAATGGAAAGTTGTAAATTTTTTTTTAGTTTCATCAAACAGAAATTGCTGACTAGCAGAGGTCAGTCAATAAAATGCAAATGATTTAAACATTTATACTAACTCTATGTTAGTATAAATGACATTTAAGAGCATAATTTTGTTCATTGCATACCATAAATCTTTGATCAAGTTGCATCATTTATCACCTCAAAAATGTCACAGCAAAAAGATAAAGGAAAGTAATGGGGATGGGAAGAGGAATGGGAAACTTTGATAAACCTTAATTACACATATTGTTAGCACAAAGCAAAGACTGATGGAAAATTATCTCTATAGCCAAAGAATTGCTGATAAAGTAATGATTACACAATGTTCATACAGGGTGGGTTCCCTTCCCATTTTTTTAAGTTGAATAAAAACTATCTTTAGTCTTTTCCCTGACTGGGAATGCTCATCATCTGCAGCTGGAAGGCATTAGGTGTATCCCTGAAGGACATCCTCCACCAGTTCCATCTGAAAGAAATCCAACAGTGCTCCAAAAATTTCCCTAATATGAGCTGAATCAAAATGAATAGAAACCACTGACAAATTAATTGAAAACCATGTTTCTGTTCCAAACGAAATACCATTGCAAGCTTAACCTGTAAAATAGTTCTAGCTACTTGCATTAAATAAGACCTGTTTACTTATGAACATGCAAAATAATGTTGCATTAAAATATCACAAAAAAGGCAGAGAGACACAAAAATTGTCTATTCCATGACATTTTAAAATTCTATTTATTTGAAAGTTTTGATTATTGTTTCTAGACATATAAGCAGTTCTTCATTCTTTAACACTGTTCACTGTTGCTAGAACTATGAACTTCTGAAACCCATTAATATATGTAATGATATATGGAGTGTAATCCAAAATTTCTAAACTAATTATTGTAATTATTATTAAAAAAAAAAAAAAAAAAAGGAAGGAAAATGGAGAGGAGAGAATGAAAACTATGTTTTTCCCCCACCCTCTGTCTCTCCAGATTACTAGTCTTATATAGGCTGTATTTTTTTAAACCTATGAAGTGCAATTAGCACAACTGAGCCCTGACCTCACGTCTCTACTTCTATAACATCAGCAGCAGCAGGTGAGCAAAAGATTTCTATGGTACTACTCCTACACCTAAAGTTATGGATGTACTTAAGTGCTTTGCTGATTTTGACCTAGGTGAGGAGCTGGGACGGAACTTGCTGCTTGAGCCGTGTACAGTAGTTGTTGAATGTCCATAAATTCCACCTCATTGATCATCATATTTCAAGTAGTCACATTATTTCACCACTTGCTAATTGATATTCACCCTGCAGTGATGTAGAAAAATACTTAAGTGCAGTTGCGTTGTTGCTACTGTCAATTTTTTACCAATTTTGCTACATTTTTGTCACCATATTGTGTTGAGGTAGGTACATTACAATAAATGTTTGTTAGACCAAACATTTGGCTGATAAGCTCTTTTCCTCCAGCAACTGAATTTTCTTAAAGTTTAGTTAATTTGGTGTAGATTTAAGATGGCCAGCACTCAAAAACTTCACTAATAGAGTTGCATGCTTTACTGATCTTAACAGTTGAATGGTATATTTCATTTATGTTCATTTGCATAATTTGCTGATTAAACTACATGTTTAATCTGTTGACCTTTACACTGTACTTATCCTACATTTACAGAGATGTAATCAATGTGCAGATTTTACTCAACGGAGCAGACATCTCAAACCTTACTTAGCCCTTAGAAAATTAATTTAAACTATCAGCATGCTGTCGCATTGCTGTTTGTTGGTGCTCCTTCTCTTCCTCCCACAGGTTCACTGGATGGAAAATCAAAATAATCCACACAGATAATGAACAGACAATATCCATATTTACCACCGGCTATATCTTGTCCTGTAGTGAAGGATGCAAAAACACTGAGCCCCAAATTTTCAAGGCTGTAAAATCAGCAAAATAGATCCAAGGAGCAGGAAAACAGACCTGCTGTTCTTACCATTCCATGCATGTCTGATTCACTTCTATGAGCATTGGCTCACAAAATGCTTCCCATAACACTGATAATGAAACATTTTGAGATGAAAGGAGCTGAATGAAGTATCCCTTACAACAAATAAATAACTACACACTGTTCACCTGAAAAGTGAGTCCTGACAGAAGGCACTACAACAGCACTCTCCCTATTATTGTGGTCTCCATCTGTCTGGGACAAAAATACAAAATCAAAGAAGACATTTTTGTCAAGGGTTATATCCAAACCACTCTTTGTGGCTCAGTCAGGGAGTGACTTTTTTACAAAATAACTATTTTATCCTCAAAACACTTTTTTTAACTTCTTTTCTCTTCTTCCTATAACCAAAGAATGAAGTGTTCAAAATTTTCCATTCTCAAAACCAATAAAACAGTCTTTTTATTTTTCTCCTGCTATTTGTTGCTTAAGAAGTGAGGACTCGCTTCTTGATGATGAAGGTCAAAATCATTCAGGAATAAAACAATGAGCATGTGAGAGTATTTAAAGAGAACATCATGAACCAGATTCTTGGTGCATCTGAAGGCAATCACCAGGATGGGATCCTGTGCAATATGCTTTCAGATGACCCTATCTGAGCAGGGATTTGGACCAGAATTACCCATTCTGTGATTCTGTAAGGGCAACAAGTCATGTTCTAAGCATCTCAGAGCAACACTGGCTGCACTTGCAACAGATCTTCAGGGATTTAGTTGATTTCCTGAAGATCATGGAGCTGGACCTGAGACAACGTTGTGTTATCTTCAGAGGGTCATCTGTCAGCCTCCTGACCTATGCAGCGCTATCCTGCATCAAGTCCTAAAATTGAGTCTTCTGTGGGAGTCATAAATGCTAGGGAGCTGCCTGGGGCAGGAGAGCCATAGACTATCTACCACTAAGTGTAAGAATGACCCTTTGTGTCAGTTGTGACATTGTTGATGAGATTTCTCCCTTTCATCAGTCAATTTGAATCACAGCCTATCACCAACACTGGTAAGAATTTGCTTTTCTGTTCAAATAGAGAAATACAAGTTAGTGCCTTTTTCAGAGAATTGGGTGGAAATTTACAGAAGAAAGCCATGGTAAAGTTTCCAATTTGTTCAGTCTGAGAATCCACTTTGGTTTTGAACATCTGTACTCTATCTGAGAATTATGTTGTGTAGGGAGCACTATAAACTGTGAAGGAAATACTGCAAGCCAATATGAATGTGACAAGGCAGCCTCTGGTGAGCTTCTTGAGAATGTAATGAAAGGGAACATGAAGAGTTTTGAGAGAGGATCATACACTGCATTGGAGAAAACCTCAAGGCATTTATACTGTAGCTGAACCAGTGTGACTAGGGGGAAAAAGAGGTTGCTGGTACAAATTCAGTCCCAGTTGGGCAGCCCAAGGCTGGCCCACTCAGTATCAATCTGGATACCTGAGGGCTGTTAGCAAAAATCACAGCATAACAGAAACAACTGGAATTAAAGCTAAAGAAACAGAATAAGAGATGGCCAAAAAAAAAAAAAAAAAAAAAAGTCTGGGAGTTACTGAAATGGAGACCCAGAGGCAGTCAAAACTGATGAAAGTGGAAAATGTACTTGAACTGCTATGGAGGCAAGGTAGTGAACAGGATCCCAAGAGCCTATACCAGCTGCAGTCACCATCTTTGGTAAATTGCATTTGTAAAATAACTTGTAGAATAACATTTTTATGCAATTTATATTATTGCATCTGCAGAATAGCACCGGTCAAATAACTTTCATATCTAAGCAGTTTTTATGCCTACTGAAAGTCTGTACAGCTGGCATAAGGTAGCAAAATTCTGTAAAGCATCCCTTTAATTGTCCAAGCAGGTAGGACAAAGACTATTTTTTCTCAATACCCTATTTTCACATGAACTTTTCACAATATAAGCTGTACAGGAAAAAACTTTATTTAGCAAGTTCAGTTTCACTATGGTATTTTACCACCAGTAATTATGGAACTTGCTGAAGCAAAAAGGGAAGAAGTTTTAGGAAAATATCTATGAATTATGTACTTTGATGGGATAAAAGCAAGGAATCCTTGGTCAATGATGTATTAGTGCTTTTTTTTTTTTTTTTTACCTCTTAGGTAATGTTGCTGTGACATAAAATGAGAGAAATTTAAGAAACACACAGATATTGAATAAATAAATACAAAGCCTCTCTTACTCATAAGCATTTGAAAACTATTTTTCAGCAACAGAAAACAGGGCAAAAAATAGAAAACATGAATCACTGGTTCATGATGTTCTTTTTAAAGACTTTATGTAGTTCCGACATGCTCATTGTTTTCTTTCTAAGTGATTTTGACCTTCATCATTCATAAAGAAAGAGAACAAAATGGAAACAAATCAGAAATGAGCTTAGCTTTCATCTTCAAACTCATATAATATCTAGTTTTCATGTGGATCAGCAAAGCTTCTGCACCCATAACATCCTGTGCTGGTAAACAGTGAATCTGAATCTCAGATTCTCCAGGGAAATGCACAACAGAAATGACAGTAAATTATAAGTATGCTTAAGGTGAAGGGAGACAGATACTTCATATCAAAGGAGACATAATCCCAGGTCAAATAGTAAAAGTTGCTGTAAAATAAATAGAAGTGTCAGCGCTAACTAATATATCAAGAATGTAGGAAATGCCCCTTCAAAGAAAACTGGCTGTGATCTATGTGGTATGGTAAATTATAATGATAATTGTGTGAATTTCATAATCTGCAGTGACAGAAATATTTTGTTAAAATCTTGGCATCGGGATAAAGAGGAAAGAAGTTCTGGAAGAAATTAGGAAAGAAACAAAAAGTTTATGCGCTTCATACATTTAATGAGACAATAAAAAAAGATATATAATGTGACTGCACCTGATGGATCCCACCTCATAAAATTATTCTTATTAATCTATTTCAGAATTTTTACATAAAGTATCTTAAAGAAACTCCTCTTTGAAAACAGGAGTCTGTAGGGAAACACCTACATGACAGAAGTTGTGCTGCCGATGGCAATCCATGGATTGTATGTGCTAAGTACTGAGCTGAGCCAAAGCACATCTACCTTCCACAGGTTCTCTTGGCCTATAGCAAAGTTATGATTAGTTTAAGAAACATTTTTTTAGTCTAATAGGCAGAGTGGAATAAAGGACTGACTGTGGTATACTGTGATATATTTCAGAAGAAGAAAAGGACTGTAGAGATTTGTTTCTTTTTATTAAGGATCAGTTCTCTGGAGCTGAAATGGATATACACAATCCATTCTTAAATGTGACCAAAGCAGAGAAATATCCATGCCTCTGGTTCATTTTTCTATCTTTATGTATGTTTCTCATACAACATTTACACTGATGTAGACTGACAGTAAATTGCAACAACATACAGCAAACTGTAAATAAGTATTCAAATTTAAGGCATAGTAATTGATAAAATAGAAACCTTCAGATGACTGATGTAGTGCACAGTAACTCAATATAGTAGAATTCCTAAACAGAAGAGCAATTTTTTTTCATTAATGGAATATTTAAGCGACACCATTAATAGATCTTGGACACATTAAATAAATCTGTAAGTCTTGTAAATTCTGTGCTTAAGACAGACCAGAAGGTCTTTTGGTAGCCTGAATTACCTACAAAATACTTAGCAAAGTGCAGTACACTGAATGGCCTGCCTGAATTCATATGGGTCCCAGCATATTTATGACAACCTGGTGCCTCGTTTTTTTATTTTCATTACAACTAAGAAAATTTGTTTGACTTAAAATTCTGGTGTAGAATTGCATATTATGAAGAAAAAATCAAAACCAAAACATAGATTTTAGGTTTGTTGGAGCTTTTTTTTAGTTTGTTTCCTCAAACTGGTTATCAAAAATACTGTATTCACTTTAATTAACATAGAGCATAGTGTGACTACCAATTTTATTGAAAATCAAGAATCCAACTGGAACACCAAAGTATGCAGCTGGATCCATAAAATATCTAATTGGAACATCAAAGTATGCACTGTAACACATGGGCAATATTTGTACATTTTGAGGCAGTAAAATCTGCAGCTGAATCAATAAAACATTGTTTATTAGAAGAAGATAAAAATCCCAAACAATGAAATTGTGTGAGATTGTGAAGATGTTAAATGTGAACAGCAAAAAAGATCAGGCATTGTATAAACATTTTAAGTACTATAGTGTAAGTTGAGTAAAAAATTCATTAAACCAAAACTAACAACTTTTGCAAAATAGTGTTTCAGAATGCTATGTCAAGCAACTTTGAGTATCATTTCTTTGCTGAATATTTACATAGTGTGGCTGCAATGATGCTTTTTGTATATTGCTAACAAAATACATAATCAGGAGACAACAAAAACAATGACCTTTTTGATAGAACTTTCATGGTTGCCATGTGTTATGCTTGTTTTTCATGGCATAGCTCACCTTGTCTTGGCAGTCCATGAGAACAGTTATTATTTAGCATTATTTAGACTCTATTTGAGTTATCTTCCTACTGGAGATTGCTGTTGATTTTCATCAATACATTATCTCTATTCATAATTTCACAACCCAAGAATTGAGTCTAGATCTGAAATGTATGTGAGTCCAGCTCCACTGAACTCATGATTTACACAGGCAAAGTATTTATGTCAACTCTATGTCTGGTCTTCCCAATGGAAGTCTGAGACATTTTTATGAAGTTTCACTTCCTGTATCAATTTGCATCCTATAAAGGGCAGATGTGCCAGAGTGTTCCAACTGCCTTGCAGTGATGCAAAGCAGTTAGAAACCCAGGTTCTTGTGACAAGTTTGTAGCTACTTCGGCATGCGGGAAGAGTGCAGAGCAAGAAGACTGTATCCATGAATGTAAACTTGTACCTCCTGCAGCTATGTCATTTGATTTAAAGTTGATTACCCATTTACGCCTTCAAATTTGCTATGTATAGTATGATTTCCCTCTTTTTTGCCCACAAATCCTTTTTTTTTCTTCTTAATATGTGCAATGAATACAAAGATTTCTTTTGGTTATATATAAAGAAAAATCATACAGACTTTACAGACTATACTTGTGTAAGAATAACTCTGGGAATGACTGTATGAAAAGAATAACTCCATTAAAGTCCATGGATTACAGCAATGAAGCTGTAATACAGTTACAGAGTAGGTACATAAACATCAGCAGGGAAATAAAAGCATCTTTCTACAAAACAGGAAATGCCCAGACTAAACAGAAATATACTGAATCTTTTGGAAATAGATTTACTGTAAATTAGTTGTATCTGTATGGTGAAAAAGACTGTATCTTCTAAAGTGTTTTGAACTGCTTCTTAGATGTAGGCAATCAGAAAATATAAACTATATATAATAACCTTCAGATTAAATGAGAGACCAAATTTCTGAATGCATGCTCTCAATCTTAAAATATTAATAGTTTTTGTCAGCATTTGTGAAATCCATAAGCTCTGCATTGTGACATTCTTGACTTTTAAGATTTTAAAAAAATTATTTTACATTAAAAAATAATAATTTTATGATTAGGAAATATCAAAGTGTTATTCTACCACATTTTCAGAGTGCAACTTGTTGAAAAGATTATTAAGTGGTATTATTATTATTATTATTAAGCAATTTACTTAAGAAAAAGGCATGTGTGAGTATCCATTTTAGAAATGTACTTTAGGATGAAATAAAACATACTTTAGAAAAAAACTATTATTCTTGCTATAGTAAAAGAATTAAAATGGCAAGCCCATATAAAACCATATCCATTATTAAGATCCAAGGTTAGGTGAAGGTAGTCCTAAAAAGACCTAAAAAGAGTGTACTTTTTTCCCTTTGGTGTTTCACTGGGATAACCAATAAAAGTCTCCCTCTGATCATTCTACTATGCCTGAAAATTTTGTCCAGTCTTGCTTTGTCCTCTGTCGTATATTTTTGTCCCCACAGGTGGTTCATTGTCACCACAAATTTTCAGGAAAGCAATCTGAAGTTCTTACATACTCAGTGGCTATAACTAATTTTAGAGAGTAATACAGAGTGTCCTTTCACAGAAATTTTTCTGTCCTTTCAAAGGCCCCTAGAAGAGAATATCCCAGCTTACTGGGCCAAGGCATTGCTGGATCTCTCCTTGGTCTCCTTCCCTGAAGCTCCATTTGGATGGAACTTGCATGGAACTTTCTCTAACTGTAGTTCCTGGGGCTATCACCTATGTGTCTGATTGATATCCTGCGTAAGTGTAAATACATGAAGTGTAAATACTACACGAAGATGCACACCTTGTGTTTGTTAAAGTTTGCAAGTGTTTAAGCCTAGTTGTAAAGCACATCAGTTATTGGTGAGAGCTTTAGTCTTGTGGTTTTTCACACCTTTCATATAGTTATCAGCTATTTGCATTTTGCATTTGTTATCACAGAATCACAGAATGGGTCAAGTTGGAAAGGACCACAGTGGATCATCTGGTCCAACCTCCCTGCTCAAGCAGGGCCATCCCAGAGCATGTGGAGCAGGCTTGTGTCCAGATGGTTCTTGACTTCTCCAGAGAGGGAGACTCCACAACCTCTCTGGGCAACCTGTTCCAGCACATGGCCACTCGCACAGTATAGAATTTCTTCCTCATATCCAGGTGGAACTTCCTGTGCATTAGTTTCTGTCCATTGCCTCTTGCCCTATTGCTTGGCACCTTGAGAAGAGCCTGAATTCATCCTTCTGGTACCCTCCCTTCAGATACTTACAGACATCAATTAGTTCCCTCTCAGTCAATTATATTTTATATTTGAAAGTTAAGAGCAATACAGTTCCCAGTAAAGTGCCTGTTTAAAGCAAGAATGTCATAAATTCTGTTTCACAAGCATATAGTCAAGTATTTACTGGTGTGACAGCAGTTTTCAGTGGTAACAATATTTGTTCTACCAGACTTTGCTGGCTATCAAGCTGGCACAACACTTCCTTACCACCTTTGTCCATTGCTATTTCTGTTATGTGTCTCATTTTCTGTGTTTCTGCACTTACTTATTTTTTTCATTCTTCCTAGCTTTTCTTTTTATTAGTACTAGAACATATATATTTTGTACCAGATCTTCTGTTCATCCACTCTTAATTTTCTAAGAATTTCATTAGAAATTTTTTTTTTTTAAATTTTATGAGTGCCTGACAATTTTCTTGTTGTTGACTTCTGGACTTTTTTTCAGTTACCTTTTGCCTTCATTCTTCATATATTGGAGGTTTTAACGTTACTCTTTTACTTCTTCTCCCATTTGAATCACTATTACCTCAGAATAAAAGGAAATTCTGTTTGATTCTACTGATGTCTGAAATTTTCAGGGATTCACACACATGTGTCTCCCTGGATGGTCCTTGTAACATAAAAATATATATATGCTAAGTTATATTTTTAATGCTATGGAAATTTTCCCCCAAATAGGCTAAATAATGTGATTGGAAACTGGCAGTAATTTTCAAAACACCTCAACAAAATCCTATTTAAAGATGGTTATCTAAAGAGTATTAAAATCTGAAGATGTAGAAGCAATTAATTAAAAAAAAAAAGGTAAGTCCTCAAAACTAACATCATGAATTCCCTTGCTAATGAGGTCCCTTAGGTACCCCAAATATTTATCTCTGGGCATAGCTAAAACCTGCCTGATTCTAAGTCTACCTGGATATTCTACATACCTAGACATTCATGAACCTGATATTCCTGTGTATTTGATGTAGAGCTATGGATATACTAGAAGCGAAATAACTAATTACTCTGCTAAAAGTACAACTTAATAAACAGGAAGATTTGCATGATTTGTGTTCCAAGATACCCTTTTAAAGCGAGATCAGAGCCTCTACTTTCAGAGAAGGGTGGACAAAAAAGATGTAGAAAGCCTTCTTCAGGCAAAGAAGATTTTCTACCACAAAGAGTTTCCCCCTTTGTCTGACCTTGCTAGAATTATGGCCACTAAGATCTATGCCAGCTTTTCATTAGTGACAAGAGCACCGTGTACCTACATATAGGTGAAAGCTAGAGATTATGAGCTGGAGACTTCAGTCATAACCTTCTATTCAAAATTTCCTCCTACCTAGCTTCTAAGAAACATTCAGTATTTCCTAAGGGCTATTGTGAGTCACTCAACTCTGCAGACGTGATACAGAGAATTGAAGGCTTTAATTCACTAAGTAAGACATATAATTTTAAGGCACTGAAACAGCTTTAAAATTGATGAGGTCAGAGAATAGAATTGCACCTTCAGTCCTGATTAGACATTTTTCAGATTAAGGAAAATAGAAAAATCGAGACAGGTATTTTTTTTGCATCAGAAGAAAACCTGCTTAGTAAAAAGAGCCTTTTTTTTTAAATCAAAGTTTATGAGTGAGAGAGAAAATTATATTAATGGAGGACTAAAAAAGAACCAAATTAATATGCATTTCTAAAATCTCTAAAAGAAAACTCAATAAAAAACTGTCAATACCAATTTTCAAGACTACCTCTACTCTAACTGATAAGCTCTCTAAGAGAACATTCAAATAATACATGCATATGAAAACGAAAGTGACTAAAAGTAGGGCCTGGTTCAGTGATTACTGAAGCTGGTGGCAATAGGACAAAAGTGTGATTTCAGTATTTAAAGGCCATGTATGTTAAGTGTCTGTAGAACTGCCAGATCTTTCTGCTGTATTTTTCAACCTTGTGCTGTTTCCTGATGTTAGTTCTGTAAATTTCACTAAGCTATGACATATCTTTCTGGCATTAACAGATTACTTCTCAGTGCATTCACTTCCGTGTAAGAAAATAGTTATATAGACTACGTCATGCTATACCAGCAAACAAATTATTATATAGAAAAATATTCAAATAGTTGATGTTCCATAAAAACAGGTTTTTTTACAGCAAAGAAGCATTCTGAATAAATATCTGTGCACATATGTGTCAAAGTGATTTTCTAAACCCCATTCCTGATGTCTGTCAGCACTCAACTTACAACACCAAGCTATAAATCTTATCTGATAAAGTGAAAGCAATATGAAGTGCTATTGTTATTATCATTATTATTGTCATTCTGTGGTGGAGGACCAAATGAAGATGGCATGTGAAGGAAGTTGTCTGAATATCTAAAAGAAATTACCCCTGTATTTGCCAGAAATATTTTACTTAGAGTTTAAAACAGAGACTAGTGAATGGTAAAGTAGTATATTGGATAAAAGATGAATACAATATATGAAGCACATAAAGGAGAAAGGAAGAATGCTAAAAAACATTAGATTAATAGAGCTAGAGAAAGGAAAAAAGTCAAGAAGGTGTTAGTTAACCCATTAAGTGATCTGGATCTTTCCAAGTAAAATTGTGCCATCCACATTAAATTTTGTTATATTAGTTTCATCTTTATGTTGTCCCATTTTTCTATATCAGTACCTATGGTGCTGTGTCTGCAACTTCTAATCACAAATTCCTACTTAATGAAGGTTTACCTTATGAATTTATTCCTAAATCTACTCAGAATGACTGGTGTCTCTCTGGGTACATTGTGTAGGATAATCCAATGTTTCTCCAAAATTGCAAGTTTCATTCATGGAAAACCATTACAATCTCAGGACCCAGACTAAAGAACATGTAACAGGCAAACAGAAAGCAGATAAGATTTTATAGGACAAGAAAATAAATCCCCATCCATCGCTTTCATTAATAGTATTATAGCTTAGCATGTGTAAGCCTAAGTGCAAGCTTACTTGATTCCTTGGATCATCCCTTTCTTAGAATAAATATTTTTTGGGTAATTGCAAAAATAAATAAATTACAATAGTAAGAAAATAATGCATCATAATTATTTTCTTCTGAAAATAAATTTATCTAAAACACCTGTAACATAACTTCCCTACAAGAGTTTTTTGAGTAATATACAATTCCACTGATTAAAAAAAGTAATTTCCAGCTTGTTACATAAGGATTTGGCATTTTCTGTTCAATCCCATAAATACCTAGGAGAGGTTCAACAAGGACAGAAGTCTCTTGCAGGACAAAAGATGTAAATTTAAACATTAAATAAATATTTAGTATTTTATATAGATTTCATATCATTTGTCTACTTAAAAATACATTGTTTCTTTTTCTGTCCATAGTGTCAAAGAAAATCACTTCCAAATGATTGCACTTTAAAAGTACATACTGAACATTTTAAAGAATTGTAACTTAAACTGACTTGCTAAAATTAGCCCTGAAAATGGATGCCAAAGGCAAGTGGAACAGAAGAAAAGAAAAACATTCTTGACAACTAATTTCTCCTTTGTATTTTCAATTCTTTTTTTACTTTATTTTTAGCCCTTCTTTTAGTAAAGCTGAAGTTTTGATTCAGCAGGACTTAACTTTCATAATGTGTTGACATGAATTATCTAAACTAGAACAAGATCCTGAATCAGTTCTTAGTCTTTAATATACATGCAGAAGAACACAGATTTTATTTTCATATGACTTGAAGAGACCTCAAAGACCATCTAGTTCCAACCTCTCTGCCATGGGCAGGGATACATACCTTTCACTAGAGCAGACTGCTCAAAGATCCATCCAATCTGGCCTTGAACATTGTCAGGGATGAAGCATCCATAACTTATATGGGCAACCTGTTCCAGTGCCTCGATACACCCACAGAAAAAAAATTCCTCCTAATACCCAATATAAACCTACGTTCTCAATTTCAAGCCATTCCTCTCTGTCTTGTCACTACATGCTCGTCTCTCTCCTTCTTTCTCATTGTCTCCTTTCAGGTACTGGAAGGCTGCAATTAGGTCAGACAGAAGCCTTCTCTTCTCCAAGATGAACAAAGATCTCTCACCCTTTCCTCACAGAAGAATCCAGGAAAATATTGGCTTTCTTGGGTGTAAGCACACATGGTCAACTTATGTCCTTTCTATGATTCTATGATGAAATAATATATTTGTGGGTGTAGGGTTTTTTCTTCTTCCTATTGTTAAATAATTATTCTCTTTTTTTGACATCAAAATTCTTTGCATAGAAGCTAATCAGTATGTCACAAATATTATATCAGGTAGTGAATAAATAAGATGACATCTGTTAGCTTTGGGGACCATCTGTTAGATTGGGGAGTTATTGATGTGTTGCTAAATTTCTATCATATTAATTTTTAGCATAATATGAGGGTGTGATAGGCAGTATAAGAGACTAGTGCTCTCTGACTTCTCATGAAAAGCCAGAAGGGTGGCTGTAGTCAAGAGAATTGCTACAATAACATAAAGGAGAGGTTATATTTGTGAAGAACAGAAAAATAATTTTTAAAAAGAGGAAACAAAGAAACAATTTTTGTATGGTCATGGGTATTGGATTAGGTATACATTTGAAGATACCCGTTTAAGAAGGCATTTAAGCACATGCCAGACTAGAAGTACATAGTTAAATGCTAGGTAAATTATCAAAACATGAGAGGGATTTCAAGAAATAGAAACCTCGTAGCGCAAACTTTTTCTTCACTCTTCATTCTCAGAGTCAGACACTTTGACTTGTATTAGGAGCTTTTGATGCTAAAATTATATAATAAGTAAATCTTATTAAAGGTAAACATATCAGACAAATCTAAGCACAATCTGAAAGTGGCAATCAGTGTTGGAAAAAAAATATTCAAAGGAAATGCTGCAATGTCAGGTTATATATGAATATATGCACAACATTATAGTACATAATATTATGTATTATGTACTCTATATTCACATGCACTCTGTGTTTGAGCTTGGAGCACATCCATCTTACATGTTTTGAACAGACACAAATACAAAGTTCTTAGGATGACTTAATACGCTGATTGGATTATTCTTCCTAAATTCCCAGAAGTTTATCCAAATAGCAAAATGTCAGTTGCTGAGCAACTGCAATACTGATTAGTTATCTGAGACACAGTTTAGTAGTTTTCCTCCATTTTCTGCTTCCTTGGAAGGTATGCATGTTAGGTATTTTCACTGCTTCAATTTAAGCTTTGCTAGAGATTTAAGACCATCTATGGTTTTTGCAAACCGTGTTTTATATCATATTTCTCTCAGAGCTCATACAGGATCTCATGTTTTTTCCCCATACTTCTTTGCTGCTTCAGGCAATTAAATCAGTTGATTCCATTTTTATTCTTTTCAACTTTATTTTTCTCTATATCCTCCTGCAGAATAACTTACATTTATGACTTTACCTCAGCTCTTCTAACTTAAGATACCTCTTTCCACATTTACTTCTACAGAACCCGTTGAACTTAGTTGACTCTTCCTTCCTGTCAAATTTAACAGTGGTAAAAAAAAATCTGGAAAGAAGTGCTTTTGAGAAAAGGAAGGTTAAAAGAGTTATTAAAACATCATCTCAGTCATTGCCTTGAATTCCATTTCATCCACACTTTCCTCAGTCATTGTCAAATCCATTTACAGATTCCTCATAGCAGAAAAACATTTTTTCTCCCTATTTTAAAGCCATTCTAACATTCTAGAAGTGCTCTGTAAATAAAAGATATTGGGAATATAATGCATTTCAATGCAATTCCTATGCATTGATTAATATTGTAGCCAGCAGCTGAAGTAAGATAAGATTCAACCCATATCCCAGTTTACTGAGACCTAGGCTCATGAATTAATTTGATTTGTTTCATTGTGACTAAATCAGGGAATAGATCTCACACTTTTTATTTTATTTTAATTTTGTTTTTGCTTCTCAGATAATCTAATGAAAAACATTCATAATAAAAGGTAATTGACAGGAAAGAAACCTGAATAGTTTCAACTGTGCTCCACTAATTAATTTAATTTCTGCCTAAATGGAACTTATCAAATAGAATTTTTTTAAACAGATGACAGAATTATCTTTGGGAAAAAAAGAGACATTTTTGTATGACTTGTTCTCTATTGAAAGTTTTGCTCTAAATAGTCACATCTAGATTTAGTCCTAATATAGAGCCTTAAAAAATTTATAAAATGCGGCATGGGTTTTCGCTCTCCTTGGCTGCATGCGGCTCTTGGGAGCCCGGCTGTGCCATAGCTTCTACGTGCTGTTGGGGTTTTCTGCCGCGGGTTCCCGGACATGACTCGGTGTCTCGGGCGTGTGGGCTGGCCAGCCTCTGTTACCGTGCGCTAGGGATCTGGTAAAGAGGTAAGGAATTTGTCCATTTACTCCGTGCTTGGCAGGAACGGTTTACTGGTCACATGGCGCGGTTCGATGGAAAGACACGACCGCTCCCGGCACTCGCATGGGAGAAAATGGCGCCTGGGTGCCGGTGGGGTAGAAGTTTCTGGAGAGGCGGGGCGAGAGGATCCACGGCCTGCCGTCCAATAGGGGTGGCTGTTGTGGCGGTGACGCCAGCAACAGTGACCAACCAGAGAACCCCGCAGGGGCGGGCACCAAGCCTCGGGCTGAGTGGGATCGTGTGGATTGGGGTGGCAGGCACAGGGTCTCCCGGGGCCGGACGGGGGGCTGGTTACAGGAGCAGCAGAGGGGGAAGATCTGGCAGCAGGCAGCGTGGGGCCAGAAACCATGGCGGGGGGAACGACACGGGGGAAATGCGGGGGTACACAGGACTCGGCTAGCTAACACAAATAAGAACCCCTAAAACCCAATCCCAGGATGCAACAATAAAAAGAAACAATACTTTATTTCTCATGTCCCAAGAATTCTGGATTTTTCTGGATTATTATCCAGAAGTTCTCTCAATGTCATAATTTCTGTATATCTTCTGTATACAAAGTGTCATACTGTACTAGATGCTATTGCTTAACAGACACTAGCTTTAAAGTTACCTGAGATAACTTCCAATTGTACTTTCCAAGGAAATTTACAGTAACAACAGAGCAATATGAGATGAGATCTTGTCTTTGAATCTTATGAATCTGCTTGGAAAACATTAGGAAGGAACACAGTTAAATAATTCTATGTCTTCTGAATCTTCAAAACAACTCTCATTTTAAAACATCTTTTGTATTACATCAAGATCTCGTTTTTAGAAATTCTGGCTGATCCCAAAACTATCATGAATTATGGCCAGTTTACAGACAGTGACACCAGTGCACAAGGATGTGGTATGAATTATTATATGCTTAATCCTACTATTACTACTACTAATAATAATATAACTGAACAATATACTTTCTATCAGCTTGGGTAACTAGTTTCCAGAACATCTTTACAGCTTTTACAATTAATAAAAACATCCAAAGGCAAAAGCAAAACAAAACAAATCTTCAGCCATCAGTATTATATGAACCATGCTGAGAAGTCTACAGGCTAGGATAAAAAAACTTGACATAGAAAAAAAAGATAGAAACAAGTACTGTATTAATATATAGAGGAATTAATGAGAAATCATTCCTAAACTGAATATACATGACATTGTAAATCTGTCCTAGACTTTTAATTTCTAAGCTACACAAAAAGTGGGCAAAACACATCACTGCTTTTAAGAGTATGAGTTTATTTGGAACTTCTTTGTTAAATAACACATTAAAGATTAGGCAAATGTATGTTTTATTGATAGAATGAAGGTAAAGACTTGGGATAAGAGCAAGCAGAAGACATCTCTCAGCATTCCTGCTGCATCACATCCGTATTGTTTCTTGATTCCTTAACCATTCAGTGCTCACTGTGGAGAAACACTAGACTCCTACATGTTTCTGGTATCCCATCAATGTTTTTAATTCTCCATAGGAAAACTTCAATGTCAACTGAGCTTCACGGTGTTTTCCATTATGATATTTTCATTTCAAATATATTCCAAAACCATAGCTTAACTACAGGAAGTTATTGTCGACTTCCAAAATATAAAAATATAATTCAGTCCTGATCCACTGAAAAGGAGGCTGTTCACAGCTTAAATATAACTAGGTATTAAGTAAGGAGAATAGGAGAATTGTGCTTTTTGAGAGCAAAAAGTGGTTTTTTTTGGTTTTGGTTTTTTTTTTTTTTTTTTTTTTGTTTTGTTTTTTTTGTTTTTTTTTTTTTTTTTTTTTTGTTTTTTTTTTTTTTTTTTTTTTAATTAATCTTCCATAGAGTTCACAATAGAGGCATGATTTTTCCTTTATCAAATATGAAAAGTGAATATACTCTCTGGTTCTAACTTCCCAAAAGAATAGGACTGACAATTCACTCATTGTTTCATGAATTAGTTTCATTCAGATTCCTATTAATTCTTCATTATAAAAAAGATTTAAAAATCCTTCCAGGCCTGGATTCATTTCCATCTGCTGCTAGATATAACTCTTCCCTCAAAAGAGATCTAGAAGATTTGTTTGTAGTTGAATTACCAAAAAAGATTTTGACTATATTTAAGTGTAGCTATGCAAAGGGTGAATGTTTATATAAATGCGCAAGAGAGAGCGTGAAGAATGCCAAGAAAAGAAGAAACTAAGAAGAAAGACTTGTTTAATGTGTTTTTGAGGGCCTTTTACTATGTGGCAATACACCAACATTGAATGATACATTTTGTAACTCTATGTATTAGCAGTTCTGTCTGAAAACATTATAAAAAGTCTGCATTTGTTAGCACAGTGCCAAGCCGACAGCATTTGTCCTCAAGAAATGTCTATCAGCACTTGCAGGGAGGTGATGACCTAAAAAAAATTAAAGTCAGTTGAGTGCCTTCCCAAGAAAACCATTAAATCAAAAATTTTAATGCCAGAACGGACAATATCAGTGAGTCTTAACATCCATCCTGAAAGAATTCTCTCTTTAAAAGATACAGAATGCATTTATTATGGTTTAACTTTTCTCCATCGGTATTTTTACAGTGCTAAAAGTTACAGGTCTGTGCCATTAAAGTAAGTGAAATGGGAATATTCTATACTTGGTATATTGTCAAGGTTTTATGACTATAACAAATTAATTTCTGGCTAGTTGGCTTAAATTAGGTTAATATGTACAGAAAAACATATTCTTCTTTCCCCAAAAATCCAAATGGTAAAATATAAATAATGGAGTCCATTCATCAGGAATGGATTTAGCAATTTTAATATATTGTGACTGAAAAGTGCCAATTAGAAATTTAGGCATAAAATGAGGAAAGGGTCATTTTCATATTATATGCAGCCATCACATTTCTGGCTTTTTGAAAACATCTGTAATAGTGTTTGCAATAATCATAAATTCTAAGGGCTCCCATCCTCATGTGGTATTCTGTGAGACAAGTGTATAAAACCAGTTTGAAATGGAAAATGTTCAATCTAATTTTTTCCCCAGGGTTTCTCTGCTGTTTGATTAGAGAATGGCTGCATTCAAACATATTACCATTCTGTCAGCAGCGCTCACAGACTTGTACTTTCACTGCATGATAAATGAAGTTTACACAGTTTTTGTTGTGCG
The DNA here is from genome assembly GCF_024509145.1 of Vidua macroura. Lineage (NCBI taxonomy): Eukaryota > Metazoa > Chordata > Aves > Passeriformes > Viduidae > Vidua > Vidua macroura. The sequence continues at coordinate 58,052,041 of NC_071572.1, read as the reverse complement.
AGGGTAGAGCCCAGTGATGCAGTGATGTACACGTGATTTGTAAGTGTCTGATTTGATTAATCATTAAATGTTACATAGTCTTAAACTTTCAGGAATTCTGTGCAAACATGGAAATGATCCCCAGGGTGTTGTACATCACCCTAGTACTATGGAAGTAGAGAAAACATACCAGCTTCTACCACCAATGATCTGTCTGGCAGAATTTTTTTCTCAGTTATACTTGTTAAAGAATTGTATTTAAAATTAATCCACTGTTTAAATAGGTTTATTTGTTGACACCATGAGAGAATCACAGAATACACTGAGTTGGAAGGGACTCACAAGAATCATCAAAATTCAACTCCTGGCCCTGCACAGCACCATCCCCAACAGTCACATCCTCTGCCTGAGATCACTGTCCGAACGCTTCTTAAACTCTGTCAGGCTAGTGCTGTGACCACTGCCCTGAGGAGCTGTTCCAGTGCCCAAGCACCCTCTGGGTGAAGAACACTTTTCTAATATCCAAACTAAACCATCTCTGACTCAGCTTCATGCCTTTTGCTTTGGATGCTATCACTGTAACCACAGAGAGGAGATCAGTGCCTGCCCTTCCTCTTCCCTTCATGAGGAAGTTGCAGACTGCAAAGAGGTCACCCCTCAACTCTTCTTCTCTGAGAAGAACCCCTTCTCTTCTTCTCTTGGCCGAACAGACCAAGTGACCTCAGCTGCTCCTCATACCGCTTCCCCTCAAGGACCTTCACCATCCTTGTGGCCTTCCTTTGGACACTCTCAAACAGTTTAATGTTTTTCATATATTGTGGCACCCAAAACCATGCACACAGCCCTTGAGGTGAGGCAGCCCCAGCTCAGAGCAGAGCAGAACAATCCCCTCCCTTGCCCAGATGGTGATGCTGTGCCTGATGCACCACAAGACAGGGTTGGCCCTCCTGGCTGCCACGGCACTGCTTACTCATGTTCAGCTTGCCACAGACCAGGACCCCCAGGTCCCTTTCCATGGTGCTGTTCTCCAGCCTCTCATTCCCCAGTCTGTACATACATCATACATACATTCCCCTTACAGTGTGGCTTGGTAAGCAGTACATATGCAAAATGAGTAGAAATTAAAATATTACTTTGTGGTTTCTTTTTACATAAAATTTTCGTCCATTCTATAAGTTGATATTCTGTCAGGGCTTTTTTTTTTTTTTTTTTTTTTTTTTTAGTGGAATATCAAAGATTACTGGTTCACAATATAAAAGGGCCTAAAATAAAAATAAAAATTAAAAAAAAAAAATAGTCCTGGTGATGATAGGCTCTTCCATTTGCCAGGAAAGAAATACAATCAGTCAATAACTGAACACCGACATTAGAAATTATTGCATGAGTTATCATTCAGTATTGTAGTAAAAGGTTAGATCAGACTGTACATTCTCCATTTCATCTAACTTCTTTCAAAGTTGAAAGTGTTTATAAACATTTTGTTTTGACTCAAAGTAACCATGGCTTGACATCTGCAGGTCTTTTGGTTTAGGAAAAATTCAGACTAGATGATCTTGGTAGTCCTTCCTCATGTCAAAATACAGAGATATGAGCAACTTGGGGGGATGGGGGGGTTGGGGGAGGAAGGCAGAGGGAAAATCTTAATACTTTAGATTATGAGCTAGACTTAACTAAAGTGGGCAGTAGAAATAACTGTGAGGTGATTGACCACCCTAGGTGATCTGCAGCACTTTTCCATGTGTTCTCACAGGCAGACCCAAAGGACTTGACTAGACTAATACCTTTTTCCATAATTGTACAATACTGGCTTCCAGGCTGCAGTGTAGGAGCTCCAAACTGCCTCTGACCTCTAGGACACAGACCCAATGTTTCAGTGCCCTTGACTTATGGAAATACATATTTATTGACTGAGGGAATAAAACCATAGTTGCTCAATCTGTATATTTATCTTAAGATGAGATCTACCCTCAGGCAAATATTCTAAGTTTCCAAATACCATCTCCAAGAGATATAAATATCTCTTACATAGAAAATTATCAGTGTTTTCAGACAGTTGATGTCATAGATAAGTGTAATAGGTCACACTGGCAGGAAACTTATTCAAGGAACTCTACTTTTCTTCTAGGGTGCAAGACATGACTGTGTATTACTGAGTGTATTGTGTGAATAACCAATTACAAATAAAATCTACAGATTTTTTAATTCCTTTCCCATTAACCTGAAAAATTAGGAATCCTAAAGCCATTATAAAAATAACCTAAAAAAGTGTGTTATAATTCATACCTTTCATTCTAATCCATGATTAACATTCTTTTTTCCAGACAATTTATTTGGGTTATTTGTTTTGTTTTCTTCTGTTTTTCCTCTATATCAAGCAGCAATGTAGGACCATGGTTAAAAGCAGAGTGTATTCTTCTCTTTCAGCACATCTTTAAGTGTAAATGAATAGAAGAAAAATTCTATTCACAAGATATTTTATTTCATACTCTTGCTTATATTTAGTTCTGAATTAGATTTTACGCAAGTCCAAAATATTTTTTGATAAGGAGATCAACTGACACCTCTAAACCTTCTCTCAGGCTCTCAGTGGGTCCAAATGAGCCCAGTTTGAGCACTGTAAGTGTTCTGTACCAGTTTAGTTTGCACCATTTTCTGCTAAAGAACAGTACTGAAGTGGCTTCAGAGTTTGTGTCTTTCATATGGCAGGGTGATTACACACAGCAAAGGATTTTCAGATTAAGGAAAGCAAAGGGAAAAAAAATGAGCATTTTAAATCAAAGCAATCAAGGTGTCAACATCACTTTATCTGAAAAACAAATTTAAATGTAATGAAGAATTGCTTATCCATGTAGAAGTCCTATATGAGATTTTGACATTCCCAGTCAGCGAGAAATTCCCAGAAATGTTTGTTCTTGTCCTCCATGTGCTCTTCTATACTCTCTCTCCATCAAATTTTTTCTACATTGCTTTATGAGCATTTACATCCTTCTTCCCCTTCCTCTTTTCTACTCTTACTTTCATTCTCAGTCCTTGACTCTAACTAATTTAGAATTAATAACTGAAACATCTTACAAAAAATAATGGCTATATTAAACAGAAAGAAGTCTATATTTATATAATTTTATTGCTGACTTAGCTCCATAGTTTTCAAACTGACAGATTACTTGGATCATAAATAAGAAAAAAAAATAATATTACTTATGGAAGAATTTGTTCTTCTACAGGATGGATCAGCAACTCATAGAAACTTTAATGTATTGCTCATTGTAATAGGAAGAGGCAGCATGTGCAGAATATTTTATTTAAATGTATTGATCTTTTGACATATGGTTAAAAAAAAGAGAAGAAATTCTAGGAGATCAAATGAAAAATACATCAAATTATATTTTGCTGTTTTTTTGCATATATCAACTAGCAGCTCCAAAACAAAATTCTTTACAAATATATTAATGCTTGAGCTACTCATTTATCATATAAGTGTCAGACAAGACTCATAAGTCTCTTTCATGTATTGTTGATGAAGGTCACAGAAAGGCAGACTTTTAAATTACCCTCTCTCTCCCTAAATTACTGCATTGAAACTGTAAAATGAACATGTCAAGAATACGACATGATTTTCAGTGGCACACGCTCCACCTAAGTGATCCTTTCACATCAAATGCAGGCTACCGTGTTTAAGCTGCAACTGGGCAAGCCTGTCCCAGGCCTGTCCCAAGCTGTTCTATTTCCTGATTTCCTATTGTCTGTCTGCCGACATGAGGCACAAACTGTGTCGTTTAAATCCTTGAACAGGTAAAGCAGTTGTGTGTTCAGAACATAATGGGTTCTATAAATAGCTACAGGATATAGCAGTTAGTGTCATCATTTTTGCAAGGAAATAAAGTCTCCTTTCTGCCTCATCCAATAAGCATTTTGTTGTAGAACCTAAAACCTTGGATACACTGTCTTGTGGTCTCTCTTCACCAGAACATTACACCAACAAGTGGGGAACAGAGATGTCTCTGAGAAATTTTATGCTCCTAAGAAAAGAACATCCATAGGGAATATTCCAGAAGCCATGTGCATGCATCTGGAGAGACGTGTTTATATTGTCTACATATTTGGATGGTGGTGACTAGATGTTACTGCTGGCTTTTGTGTAATCTCTAAACTTCTTATACTGAAATGAAACTCTGGTGAACCAGGACACCACCAGTAATCAGGGGAAAAAATTAACAACTGCCTTTGAATTCTAAGCAAATGTTTCAGAATTAATGGTTTCATAACCCTCTTAAAAACACAACTACTCCTAATCAAGAAGTTCCATTTTTACCTGAGAAAGAAAGTTATATTTCTTATGCACTATTTATGTCACCTTCTCAAACAGTTTTGCTTAAAGTTGCAAGCTGTCACACTTATCCTTTGCAAAGCATTGATTCTTTTATATAGGAGTTGATGCATATTTTTTGGTTTTGATCATGTGAAGAGTAAAATACTAATGCCACTTTTCTCATGAAGTAGCAAATAACATACTCATAAATCACCTCCTCAAGAAAACTGAACAAGGAAAAAAAGATAAACAACAAAAGTCAAATATTCTTATTGAAACTGTCCATTCTATCTAAATCCAGAAATATCCATTTGTCCTCCTTTTCTCCTCCTCTTTCCTCCCCTGCCTCCTTCACTTAATGGGCACCATGTTCACCAGCACAGAGAACATACAGGGGATTGTATGTTCCATCCTGGGTTTTAGGTTCAGATTTGGGGTTCTGGTCTTTGTTAGCTTGCCAGTTCCATGTATCCTCGTACATCCTCCATGTTATCCCCCCCCCCCCAAGGAAGTTAGCCCCAGGCTGCTGCCATTGGGTTTTCTCCCCTGCCACCCCTGTGACCACTCCCCCGTCCAGTCCCTGGCAGTCCTGTGCTCGTCACCTCATTCTCGCGGTCCCACTGGCCCTGAACCCCCATGTCCACCCCTGTTGTGTCCCCATTGGCCATTGTGGCAATGTCACCGCCACGGCGTCTTTGTTCATTGGGCAGAGAGCTCCCGTCCTCCCCTGTCCCACCCCTATATCCCTCTGTGGCACCCTAGCCTCGGGGCCAGATCTGTCCATGCAAGGCTGGGAGTGGCCGCGGCTTCTCTATTTCGGCTCCTGCGACCAATAAAGTGTCCAGCTGCGATGCGGATGGATTTGGACAATTCCCTGCCTCTTCGTTTCCTTCCCTTGCACCGATGACAAAGCACGGCCAGCCTAGCCCGGGGCACAGCGCAGAAGTGCCCGGAAGTAGCGGCAGCATCGACCCTGACGAGGAGCCAAGGCGACAAGATGCGTTCTTGGGAGCCGGTCAGGGCGGGAAAAGTGATGCGCCACCGGAATTGTAAGAATTGTGAATGGAAGGTCAGAATGGGAAATGAAAGCTTGACTGCACAAATGAGTAAGAATTTTTAAATTAACATCAGTAGGTATACAGGACAGTTCTATCTTGCTTGACATAACTGAATCATGAATTAAATGGAGAATGGAGAGAGAGACAGAGAAAGAATAATGTTCCTGGTTAGACAAGTGCAGCTCTAATATCATCAGTACAGAAAAGAGGCTGAAAGAAGAACTACAGACAAGTTATGATTAAGAACTTCTTAGCTATTTATCACCTTTTCTTATTTAGTCTTGCTGCATTTCTGGCTGGTTGGGTATGCATTTATGACTGATGAATTTAGAATATCAACTTTTTTCACACCGTATTTAGAAAATACTTATAATGGCTTATAATGGAATATTTTGCTTTTTTTGATAAAAAGAATAATCCATCAACACAACAGGCAGAAAGGAAATGGGAGAAAACATTTGTTCAGAAAGCTTTTAAATTATGTTGTTTGTTCATGTTAACATTATTTTTTTTCTTTTGCTGTGTCTATCTTCTTCCATGAGGACCAAATCAAGCAATTACATAGAAAAAAAAAAAAAAAGAAAACAAACAAACAACATTGCCTGATAGTTCACATATTACCAGGGGAATCAGTAGGGAGTGATTTGCAAATTTTTTTTTTGCTGAGATCATGTATCAACAGCTGAAGTCCAAAACTGTTGAACTTGGAACACAACAAGCTGAACTGTAGAGAAGTATAGAGGGGAAGTGGAGGAGCAGATCTCTTCTCTCCGGTGACCAGTGACAGGACCCAAGCAAAAGGCATGAAGCTGTGTCATGGGAGATTTAGGCTGGATATTAGGAAAACATTCTTCACCCAGAGGGTGCTTGGGCACTTAAACAGGCTCCCCAGGGCAGTGGTCACAGCGCCAAGCCTGACAGAGCTCAAGAAGCATTCAGACAATGATCTCAGGCACATGGTGTGACTCTTGGTGATGGTGCTGTGCAGGGCCAGGAGCAGGATTTTGATGATCCTTTTGAGTGTTCCAACTCACTACATTCTGTGATTCTATGAAAGATTCAAAAAAGTGTGTTGTCAACATATGTAGTAAAGTGCTACAAACTAGAAAGTTTCTGCCTTTTCCTGGTTCAACTACCCATTTGTGAGATGGGGTAATGCAGACAAATCTTTTAGAGGAATATTGGGAAAATACATACATTATTGTCTGAGGCATACTTGGTTACTCTACTGGTAGGCACTTTAATTCTCTACATAATTATTAGTAAAGCAGTGTCCAGGACAAGTTTTCAAATAGAGTGCAGAAACTGTGATGATCAATAGATACAGAGTAGCCTCTCACCCATATGCATCCACCTATTCAGGAGGCAAGAGAAGTGGGCAAATGATCTGAGGACAGTTTTTTTGCATGTATTGAACTTGAAGTTTCCTAGATGGATTTAAACTCTTAAACAATTTTGCAGTAACTAACACAGTAAATAACAGTAGTGGAAAGCTAAGAACAGAGCAAAGGATCTTATAAAGTGTGTAGAATTAGTAGATTAAAAAAAAAAAAAAAAAAAAAAAAGCCCTAGATAATAATGTGTGTTCAGTAGTAAGTCAAACTGTACTCACTAGAAATAGCCATGAAGTCTTTGAGAAAGGCTTTGTGTCAGGCTTTCCTCACCATTAAAAAGTCATGAATGATATCACTTTGGTGCAGTTCTGTGTATTCATTTTGTACTAAAATAGAGTGGGAGGAAAAATTTAAAATTATGTACAACAGCCCACTCATGGTTACTTGGCCTACAAAAATATTAGGAGAAGACTAAAACAGCTTCCTTTTTCAAGACAGCAGAGGTGAGTGAGCCAGGTAAATCATGGACAACTTTACCTTGCAATTTTACAATATTTTTTCTGAACAAGACTCAAATATTTACCCATGGATTCCCAAGAATAGTAAGCAATCCATAATTATGTAAAATTGATTAATGTTTCACTTTTAAAGAACGATGAAAGCATTAAATAATACCAATGAAGGTGTGAAGGTGTGGTATTATTACACAGATGCCCCATGGTAGAGTATCTGCCTATTCAAATTCTGTTTGGAAATGGTCTGCCCTGTGGACAGATGTGACTATCAAATTCAATACCTGCAGCACATTTGCTGACCTTCAGCAAGATCTGCCTTTTTTATGTTGCAACATTATTTTGTTTTATTATTTTACCCAAAGAGAGCAGTCTGTGATCAGCAAAGAGATGCTTTTATCTTAATAATTGTTCCCATATTCATAAATATTCAGATATTCAGTCTCCTAGGAACTCTGTTCACTATTTCTTGGTATTGAGAAAAAACAATGAAATAATTTCAACTAAGGCTCAATACACAAAAGCTGATAGTCCAGTTATGTTATTAGCATAAGACCACTTTTGTTTGTGCTTGTTAAATTCTGTAAAATTATAAGCTTGCAGTCTACAAATCTTTCACATTAGGTGCAGCTGCATTTAATTCAAGAGGAACACTTAAAGACTGTTAGGCTTGAATTTGCAAAATTTTGAGGGAAGCATTTTCTTTATTCTTACTACCAGGTTCTGGTAGAGTTGACCTGTGATTAAACTTGTCAAAGACCAAGGAACAAGTCAATACCTTAAAAAAAAAAAGACAAAACCAAAACCGGGATGAAGCCTGATACCAATATAAAACTGGAATAATGTAATTAAATTTAATGGATTAAAACAGGCACTTAGAAACAATCTGTCCATAGTGTTTTAGAATGCAAGAGAAATTTAAAGAACTTTCAAAATCATCTACATAGCAGATATGAATATGAAAATGATTTTATGATGCAGTAAATTCAGCAAGTTGCCTTCAAATCAAAGTCCTTCAATTTAGTATGGCTAAAGAATAAGCTATGTCTATTTTTGTAAAGACATATGCATTGGAATGAGAATGTCAGAAGCATAGTGATGAGTATGACTTAGATAATCTCCTGCAGAGAAAAGAAATTACATATTTTTACAAAACTTCTTTCTTTGTACATGAATGGTCACATTGGTCACATTGGTCACATTGGTCACACAAATATTAAGAAGAATATATATGTATATATATATACATATGTATGCATATATGTATATATATATATATATATATATATATATATATATACAGATATGTCATTTTATTGAGGTTTTTAATTATATTAGTTATGATGCCAGGTGCTAGTGAAAAGAAAAATTCTTAAATATGATTGTTTCAGATTATGTAGTCACTTAAGCATCAGTGCACTGTCTGAAGTAAGACTATTATGGTTATCTCTACCATCGTTTAAGATATTCATGTAACTCTAAAATTTTACACCAGGATAAACTTACAAAATGCCTGTCCAAAACACTTGGTCTTAGCAAACAAAATTTTGGCTGTTGGTAGAGGAAAGGAAAGGACTTATCCCATTGTAAATACTTTGACTCTTCCATATCATATTTCTAAATTATATTATATGTAATTACTGTAGGTAATACTTTACCTCTATTTAAAATAGTGTGAGAATGAATATAAGTTTAAAATATTGAGACTATAAATGTCTTAAGTATCTTAATTAAAAGATTTGTGCCCTCTAAATTTTATATTTGTCAGCTATGACCAAACTAGATTTTGTCAAGTAGTCAATAATGTATATTATTAATAAAACCAAAAACCTTGCTTGAGCACTAAGAATAAGCCTTGTACTGAGTAGTCCAATAATGGTCCTTTGTGGACCTTAACCTGGCGGATAGCTTAACCTAGTGGATAAGGTACTTTACTGCCAGTACACTAAAATAAATCATGTCCTTTATACTGGGATGTGAGGGGTCTTTGTCAGTAAGTGTACTTTGTCAGTGAAGCCCAAAGAATCTAGAGAATAATTCTCCTAGTAGTACTTTTAATAGGGAAAAAATCATTAACACGGATTGCATGATTTCCAAAGAAATTTCTGTTGCCACCATGAAGAACTGAGTGCTGAGCTGCAGCCTGACCCAACAAAGCTCTGTAAACTCTCTGTTTATTCTGGTATAATTATTAGCATTTTCAAATCACTTTAGTAATAATTAAAAAATAATTATTAATTTTTTTTAAATACCTCCTTTCTAACACAATGCCCTGCGCCATCAAATTGTGTTAGTTAAACAAGTTTCAATTAGAAATATGAGGGAAAAAAATCAAATATCATTGAATGCACAAGTTTTTGAAGAAGGAGGCAACAGTTTCAGTTTATTAAGCACTTGACTTACTGTGTGTTCTGGAGACATTTGCTGAACTTCTTAAGTAAGGAATTTCTACTTCTCTTGGTAGTTTATTCCAAGACTAAACAAACATAGCTATTAAAAATGAACTACTCATTTGCAGCCATTTTATCACACAAAATAAATTAAAAAAAAAAAAGTTTTCTTTCAATGGTTCTGGGATTTTACTAGAACTTTACAAGTGTCCTCATAAATTCAATGGTAAAAAAATATTGTGTTTTATTATGTATTACTTGGATCAAAAGCACTTACGTAGCAACAGTATTACAGGTTACTCAGCCATGACCAACTTGATTTACCAATACTTTTTACAATGGAATTCTACAAAAAAACACAGAAGCATCTTGATATGATGGAGAAAGAAACACACAGCAATGGTGTATTTAAGTATTTCCACACTCTTTATTCTTCTGTCTCTGAAGGAATAGCTTAGAAACTGCTTCTGACATTGCTATGACTATCTATGAATAGTACACAGGAAAAAGAAGGTGACTTTTTAAGATAATAACAGAGGCAAACATGCATGACAGATTAAAAAAAAAAGCAGCTCTCATTTTAAATTCTTTGCCACTGTACATGTTCTTCACATTGTTATGATGCTGTCTGATTAGTCTACAAGACACTTCTGGGACTGTATGGAGGCCATTCTTTGCTAGCTACTAAAAAGCTGAAAAGGTTTGATATTTAGTCAGTTTTTGTGCCTCATCCTTTTCATTACCCATTTTCAGCATGACTTTACAAGCATGATATTGAAAATGCAGCAGCCACACAAAAGTGGGAAAAGGAGGGACTAAGAATCCATTCTCATACACATGGATGGTGACTGGCACCATCCGAGAAAAGGAAGTTTTCAGTCCACTAAGAAATCTTTATTCTCATGAGGAAAACAGAAGCGGAATAATAACACTGAAACTAACAGCACTGGTGAAGTTTCTAATTGCCTATTTTCCCACCAGCAAGGTTTACCAGCTGCCTAGTTGATGAATATGGAGTTTGTTCTGGATATTGTTTTAAAATAGAGGTGTTTTCACACATGCAGCTTTTTAAAGTGAAAAATAAGATATGTAAATTAGGGCTTTACCTATCTAAACCTAGATATGTAGTCATTGGCATACTATCTGAAAACTATAAAGCCACTATTCATTTTTTTTATCCCCATAATGTCTCTTGGATGCAATAAACAAGGATATAAGTAAGCCCCCCATTTTCGAGATGAAAAAATAAAGAAGCATGAAGTTGACTATAACTTACCTGAAGTGACACATCTGATGTGTGGTTACATTGAGAACTATAAAAGTCCTAATAGTATGAACCTTTTTACAGATAAAAACTTCTATAGATTGCTTTTCCTATGCCTATAAATATGGCATATGAAAATAAATTACAATATTGCAAAATAAACACAGTAAGAAAATAAGCAAATATAAATGCTTGATTCGTGCATAGTGCAGATTTTATACAATTTCATTATCGTATAAATAGCTCACATATATAATCTTTCTTGAGTTAATTCTGATAAATGTTACAGTAAAAATTAAGATTAATTGAGGTTGCTTTGAAAGATTTGCTAAGAGTTATATCTGTGGTACTTTTTAGCCTAGATACATTATGTTCTAAAAAATTTCAGTATTCTATTAGTTATTTATGATATCTGCTTACTCATATTTTTATAGACTACTAAACTGTGTACAATTACTTTTTTCAGTCTTAACTTTTGATGCTTAGAATTCTTCAGTGCTTTTTTTTTACGAGCTTGAGTCTTTAGAATATACAGATATCTGCTAGAAGACTCAATTGCTAACTGTTTTGGAAATTAATACATGGTAGCTGAAAAGAAGCATTAAATCTACATAAACCTACAAAGCTTCAGAGCTAAAATGGATCACAAAAAGAATGTGAAGGACAAACATTATTTGCTGTCATTGAAGAACACTAAGTTTTCGCATAGTCACAAAGATATCTAGGGAGATGTTATTTCTTCCTTTGGATCTTACACATACAGAAATACAGCATATCCTTTTGTGTAGGCAGAGATTCAAATAAGGTTGTTGAGAGCAGGGAAGGGGTTTATCTGGCATTTTTAATAAAATATGCAGTGAAACACTAGTAGCTTGATTTCTTACTGACTTACATCTTGTACAGGTATTTTTTGTGTTTGAAAACTTAATAAAAATTAGATTTATAATATAATCACATCAAGATGTCAGTATTTTATATTAATTTTTCAGATTTACAAAACTGTTATATAGGACAAACTATTAAAAGCACACTATGAAAAGCACATTTCTGTATAAAAGCCTCTCTTTTCAAAGCTATAACAAACATAGCTTTTCTTCTCAGAACCCCGAAAAGCTTTGTACCACACTACTGCACCCTGAAAGCCTATGGACTGCAAATTTGGGCACCTTCATTTCCATTAGTGCACTGTACCTTGTACCTGGTATCATTGTTTTTAAGTTGCAGTTTAGCATTTGCAAATTTTTACTAAAAGAATCCAATTAACTTAGATCTCTCTCCTTTTAGTTTTACTCTTTCTTCTCCTGCATACTGACAATTTTTCTTTGACTGTCATCCATGCAGTAAGGCTAGAGGGCTACATGCAAACCAGATTTTCCTGTTGGCATTAACTATCCTGCTGCTTTTGTGCGGCGTGGGTTTTTGCTCTCCCCGGCTGCACGCGGCTCTTGGGAGCCCGGCTGTGGCGTAGCTTCCACGTGCTGCCGGGGTTTGCTGCCGCGGGTTCCCGGACACGGCTCCGTGTCTCGGGCGCGTGGGCTGGCCAACCGCTGTTACCGTGCGCTAGGGATCCGGCAAAGAGGAAGGAATTTGTCCATTTACTCCGTGCTTGGCAGGAACGGTTTATTGGTCACGTGGCGCGGTTCGATGGAAAGACGCGACCGCTCCCGGCACTCGCATGGGAGAAAATGGCGTCTGACTGCCGGCAGGATAGGGCTTTATAGAGGGGCGGGGCGAGAGGATCCACGGCCTGCCGCCCAATAGGGGCGGCTGCCGTGGCGATGATGTCAGCAACCGCGACCAACCAGAGAGCCCCGCAGGGGCGGGCACCGAGCCAGAGCGGGCTGAGCGGGATCGTGTGGCTCGGGGCGGCCAGCACGGGGTTTCCCGGGGCCGGACGGCAGGGTGGTTACAGGAGCGGCACAGGGGTAAGAGCCGGCAACAGGCGACATGGGGCCAGAAACCGCGGGGGGGGACAACACGGGGGAAACGCGGGATTACAGAACTTGACTTATTTTAACATAAATTAAAAACCCTAATCTAAACCCAAACTCCGGGATGCAACATCTCCCCGCTTAATAAAATATAAAAAGAAAGCAGTGGTGTTGATGCAGTCTCTCAAGCGGTGGCCTCTTCTTCCAGCTTTTGCTGCTGCTGCAACTGCAGTGACTGCTACGCAGGTGGAGAGGGCCTGGAGATGGTGCTGGGGTTGGTTCTTTTCAGGGTGTTTAGGGATAGGGAAACTGGGACAACTTTATTACAAACATGGGGATTTGGGACACACACAGACTGGGGCTTTGGGGAAAAACATTTTTTTTAAGGAGATTGTAGGGTCCTTTTTCTTTTGCGTCGCCTGCGGTTTGATGCAACCCCCCGATTGGTGGGGTCATCTGCCACGCTCAAAGGCACCCTGATGTTCTGAACTACCACCTGCACAGTTACTTGATAACTCACAGCTCCCCTTAAGGTGCTGTGGCCTGCCTTACTTTTATCTTCACGCGAGGCAGGTGCGCGTTGTTTCTTCAGTTTTTTGGGGGAATGGGATCTCCCTCCCCCCCTCTCCCCCCCTCCCACTGTCCCTGGGGGTGCCCTGCCCAGAAACGGACATTGAACCACAAAATGTCCTCTCTGATCACAGTGGAAGCACTGGCGTCTTGCTGGAGGCTGCTTCGGACCAGCGTTCTTTGGAGGCACGGCATCCAAGGCAGCAGTGTTCATGGATGCCGCTTCCAGGACAAACTTGTCCTGAACCTCCGATCCCTCTACATGCCTCTCATCTGTCGGCTCGACCCGTTCCACGGAATCTGGAAAATGCTCAGAAACCCACATCCCCCTGCTTCCCTCCCTCCCGGGTCTCCGGGAACCCTGGGACTGCGGAGGCAGGGGCTCCGATTCCCCCCCCTCTCCTTTTCCCTCCCGCCCAGACGTCTGGGGCCCATGGGAACTTGGAGGTAGGGGTTCCCGTCCCCCCCCCCTCTCCTCTTCCCTCCCGCCCGGCTCTCCGGGGCCCATGGGAAGATGGGGGTAGGGGTTCCCGCTCCTCCCTCCCCCCTCTTCCCTCCCGCCCGGATCTCCGGGACCCATGGGAAGATGGGGACAGGGTACGGGCAATAGGACGGGGGCTGCCTCCCTCAGGCAGCGGGGTGGACATGGCAGAGCTCTCCCCGGTGGAGGAGGGCGGAGTCGATGACTCAGCAGGGACGACATGCAAAGGACTGGAGGGAACACCCACTCGAGGGGGAACAATGGGTGAGGGAGCAACCTGAACTCCCGAGGGGGCGGCGCCCACGCCCACGGGGAGGCAGGTGGGGGTTGGGTCAAAGGCGGGGACACCAGGAACAAAGAACAGAAAGGGGTTGTGGGAAGAAGAGACCCTGCCATGTGGCCGCCCTCCATCTTGGGAAGACAAAGAGATCGACCACGTGGCCTCGGCCTCCTCAGGGGGACAAAGAAAGGGGTTTAAAGAAACAGAACTGCTCGGGGTAGCGCCGAAACTGGGATTTTCAACTGGGAAAAAGGGATTGGAAAAGGGGTTTAGGGTCGTGGCCTCAGCGAATCGACTGATCTCGCTAAGGCGGGGACGCCGGGGTGGCTTGGGGGAGCCAGGCGCACGGTCCACATTTGTGGAGCTGCCCTGAGTCTCAGACTGACGGGGTGCCCCTCCTCGCCCACCCAGGTTAGGGGAAGAAGGGATAGGAGAAGGGGATGGGGAAACAGATTCAGAGGGAGTAACAGATTTTCCGGATGGTTCTTTCCTTTCCCCAACCGAGTTTGGCGCGGGGTCTGATTTTACTACATCCGTGATCAACAAATGAAATTTAGGGAAGCAGTCATCTATAGAGGGATCCCTACCGATCCCCTCTGCTAGCCTTTTTCCCACTTGCTCCCAAAATTCTGTTTTGCGCGCGTCCTCGGTAGACAGACGGGGGAAAGCAAAGAACAACCACCGGACAAATTTCTTAACTAAATTTTTTGGGTAGGGGCCCTTCACCAAAAGGATTTCTTTAACTTGGGAATAAAATTCCTTTTGTTGGGCAGATAGCACGGTCCCCATGCTTCTTCCACCCAAACCACCTCACCCCTGGGGCAGTAAAAAAGAGAAAAAAAAAAGCAAAAAAACGCAGGCGACTCCAGCGGCTGCCGTTCGTGCTGCGCGCTGCACGTCCCAACCTCGGGAACACGGCCAGCCCTCCCCGTATTAGCTGGACACGTTTCCACGACTAATACTTACCAGACTGAAGTCTCTGCAAAGAAAAGCTGCTACCAGGGTCCGGGAGTCCCGGGAAGTGTTCTTTCTTCTGCCCTCCTGGCTGCGAAAGTTTGCACTTCCTGTCCCACGCAGGACACACTGTCTGGTCCCTCGTGGGCGACGGAGACTTCACTGACGTACTTTGGAGAGCCCCTGCTCTCGGTTTCCGTCCGGCACGGAGCTGTGGTCTGGCACGGATCGCTGCCCACTCTGGCTTGGCGGCGGCGCTCCCCCCTTGGCGGCAGCGCGGCCCCTGGCCGGCGGCGGCGGCTCCCGGCGCTGTTCCTGGAGCTCCGCGGTGAACCTCCGTCCACGCAATCAGCTCAGCGCTGGCCTCGGCCCCACGTTGGGCGCCAATTGCGGCGTGGGTTTTTGCTCTCCCCGGCTGCACGCGGCTCTTGGGAGCCCGGCTGTGGCGTAGCTTCCACGTGCTGCCGGGGTTTGCTGCCGCGGGTTCCCGGACACGGCTCCGTGTCTCGGGCGCGTGGGCTGGCCAACCGCTGTTACCGTGCGCTAGGGATCCGGCAAAGAGGAAGGAATTTGTCCATTTACTCCGTGCTTGGCAGGAACGGTTTATTGGTCACGTGGCGCGGTTCGATGGAAAGACGCGACCGCTCCCGGCACTCGCATGGGAGAAAATGGCGTCTGACTGCCGGCAGGATAGGGCTTTATAGAGGGGCGGGGCGAGAGGATCCACGGCCTGCCGCCCAATAGGGGCGGCTGCCGTGGCGATGATGTCAGCAACCGCGACCAACCAGAGAGCCCCGCAGGGGCGGGCACCGAGCCAGAGCGGGCTGAGCGGGATCGTGTGGCTCGGGGCGGCCAGCACGGGGTTTCCCGGGGCCGGACGGCAGGGTGGTTACAGGAGCGGCACAGGGGTAAGAGCCGGCAACAGGCGACATGGGGCCAGAAACCGCGGGGGGGGACAACACGGGGGAAACGCGGGATTACAGAACTTGACTTATTTTAACATAAATTAAAAACCCTAATCTAAACCCAAACTCCGGGATGCAACACTTTTGTACTCTATTCAAAATGAATGGGCATAGTGGACCTTCAGTCAATAATGCCAGGCTCAACAATGCTTATAAATTAAATTCCACAGAAAACTTAATAAAATATGAAAAGCATTTATCCTCTTTTCAGTGAAAAAATGCCATGTCCCGTACTTAGTGTTATACTATAAAATCACACAATAACATATTAATGAATTGGGCTATTCTTTGTTGTTACTTTGCAGTCTTTAGAATTCTATAATTCATATCATGCAATTGTTCCTTTGGAATGAAACAGCAATAAATCTTTAATAAACTATGAACAACATTTCAGTCTGAGCAACAAACACTTTCCTTAAAAAGTATTACTGGATATATTATAACAAAAATAAACAAAGGAGGAAATATTGTTAAAAGTTTTCCTCTTTTTCCAGATGTGTCTTGTACTGCATGGAATTAAACACCAGTAAATCTTTAATGAGGTATGAATGAATATACCAATCACTTGAGAGTTACTGACACATCAATATCCATAGAATAGTATCTTATTAAACTATTGCAGTTCCTTTCCTGATAGACATTAAATATTCAGTATCAATAATACATGAGCATTTTTAATTTATTTCTGTTGTTACATCCTGTCCTTACTCCTGCAGCAACATTATTAAAACTGATTATATAAATATAATTTTCTCAAGATACATGTGTTACATGTGACTGGTGCTGAAGAGTGGTAAATGTAGCTGGTTTAAAACTCCTAATTTATTACTGATAATACATGGCTTAACAAACAGAATAGCATTATACTTAAACTGTTCTTTCTACAAGATTGACCCAGAAGGAAGGAGAAAGCTTTTATTTTACAGGTTTGACCTATATTTGTAAATTACTAATTTGCAAAGATCAAAGAGCTATGCAACTGTGAATGCTGATCTTTTCACTTTGACATCTGGCTTCTGAGAGTTCTCACTGCAATACCATCTACACCTTTATAAGCTTTCACCTGTCAATTGCTGTTACATTGAAGTTGTGGTCCTAATCTGATTCAGAGTACAGCATCCCCCTAAAGACAGGGAAAAGCTTCCTTCTTCCTTGTTTTTCCTTTGTCTTCTGTCTTCACCTGATTCAGTGCCACTTACAATTGTTTTCTACCAGACCAAACACTGAAAGGTTTTGCTGTGATATTGCCCTGCTCTCCTCCCAATTCAATTGGACAAGCACATAAAGCAGCACTAATAAGAAATGAGACAGCTTGAGAACTGCATTTTTTAAATGTAGATTTAAACCACTTGGTGAAATTTAAGGTTCTGCAAAACAAGAGAAAAGCTGCCTCTATGTTCTGTACTGTCTTGTACACCCATGACCGAGATTTTTTCTTCTTAATCACTTCACATTTTTACTTCATGAATGTTGGATCACTTTGCAGTGATTAGTGAATGATATCTTGTGAGATCTGTGCCTAACAGGTAAAAACTATAATTTCCTGAAATCGCTGATAAGGACAGCCAAACTTGGTGCCATGATGTGATTAGTTTATATAATCTCTGGTAGTCTCTGTCATGGCTGGATGACTTAAAAGATATCACTATGATTTTTCCAAAGGATTTTTTTTTTTCCCAAAAATCACTATTATTTTTCCAAAAGATTTTTTCGAAACTATTTACTGCCCCTTTACTGATGTATTTTATGTACAGCATTATTAATAAATGTGATCATATTACTGCTAGCAATGATTTTGATAATAGTGACTTTTAGGTGTTCATCTAGATTCCTTTTAACAGTTGGCTCTCTATTGATCCCCAAATTTTGAACCTAGGACAGAAAGACTTTGCAAGGGTGGAAGGCAGTAGAAGTTCAGATACAAGAGAAAGGATGCTGACCAAGGGGCTAGAAGTCCATCTAGAGGCTTCTCACAAATGCAGGCTGGGGGATGAACAGATTGAGAACAACCTTGCTGAGAAGGACATGGAGTACTGGTGAATAAAAAGCTCGACATGACAAAACAGTGAGGGGTTCACAGCCCAGAAAGCCAGTGCTATTGTGGCCTGCATCAAAACCAGTGTGGCCAGCAGGATGAGGGAGGGGATTGTCCCCCACTACTTTGCTCTCTTGAGACCCCCCCACCCAGAGAATCATGTCCAGGTTTGGAGTTCTCAGTATAGGAAAGATGTGGACCAGTTTGATCAGAGGGTTGGAGGCTGAGAGAGATGGAATGTTCAGCTTGGATAAGAGAAGGCTTCAGAGAGATTGTATTGCTATACAATTGCCCTTCAGTACCTGAAGGGGGATACATGACATATGGGGATAGATTTTAGCAGCATTTGTTGTGATAGGGCAAGGGGTAATGGTTTTAATCTAAACCAGGGTGATTTTGGACTATATATGAAATGTTTTACAGTGAGGGTGGTGAAATACTGGAACAAATTGCCCAGAGAGACGGTAGATACCTCAACACTAGAGATATTCAAGATTGGGTTGGACATGACTCTGAGAAACCAGATCTAGTTGAAGATGTCCCTGTTAACTTCAGGGGTGTTGGACTAGATGACCTTACAATTTCTCTTCCAACACAAACTATTCTATGATTCTATGATTCTGCAATCTTTATTATGTTTAAAGTTAAAACATGGAATTTGAACAAGCGCCGCAAAACCTTCAGGCATGGAGTTAGTAGGGAAGAGCATGAAATAAAAAGACAGTTGAGAGTTTTTATCTGTCCATCAAGTCTTTAACTGAGTTTATTTCTGAAATAAAAGATCACTGGAAAAATCAGTAAAAGCTAGTTTGTCTATTTTTCAGCTTTCTAAAGATAACTTATGTTTTCACTCTCCTGTAACGCTTATGCACTCTAAGCCATGGTGCACTATTGTCATGGTTCCAGCCAGGACAAGGTTAACTTTTCCAGCCCCAGGAGGGGGACAGCCAGGATCCTTAGGTTATTCTATAGGACCTCACATCATGAACATGGGGGTAATTTCTTATCTGTTTTGCTTGTGTGTGCAATGGGGTAGTGCTTGTCATTTTATTGCTGTTTCTAGTGAATTGTTCTTGCCTAAACCCACAAACTTTACATTTTTGTTTCTTAAATTCTCCTCTCCATTCTGTACCAGGGGAGAAGGGGTGTTTCAGTGAGAATACTAAATTGGGAAATACCATTCCTAAACCATAACAATTACATAAAAATACTTTTCAAGTCACAGTGCTGGCCATGTGTCATGAATCTTCTTCCATGATGAAATTGCATTAAGATCTGATAAGGGAGCCAACTTCTCTAGTACTAACAGGATAGGTATAAAATTGCTATCAAAGAGTTGGTACTCTGAAGAGCACATGTCAATCAAAAGACTTGTTGTGACCTGTGCAGTCAGGTCACAACTCTTCCGTGTGAAATAAGATGCTCTTTCTTCCAAATTTTAAGATCTCTGAAAATTCTTCTGTTACAGGTAGCTCAGAAGCAGAGCTTGATTAGTAGTGTGTTTTTGTTGAATCCAGCTCTTCAAAACAAAGCAAAAAATAAACACCAAAAGCCCCCTAGAAAAAAGTAGAATTCTTTGCCTAGAAGTTTGTAGACTTATGCACCTCTGAGCTCTCAAGGCCACTGCCCTACTCCAGGTGCCAGTACAGATCAGATCAGACACATGTGCAAACACATGAGTACAGAGCTCTGCAGGAGCTGATCAGGATCCCCTGGCTCTCAGGCCAAACACACATAGGAAAAGAGTGAGAAATTTAGTATAATTAAGAGATAGGATGACTGCACTGATCAGGCTCAAGCCCCACAAATGTATCAATCAGAAATCTGCTTGCCATAACCAGCCCTTTCCATCTCCTTATCCACTCTCCCACTCTTGTTATTTCCAAATTCACCTAGATCTCAATTTTTCCTGGTTTCTTTCCATAATGTTTGTGTAACCCAGAATTGTTTTCTCCCTTAATGTCCCATACAGATTATATGTACTGTATATCTGTATGATGTTTGGTATATCAAAACCCACTATGAACAGTTCTCTGGAGAGGTGCCCCTGATGACTTATCTTGATGGGTTGTGTGTCTGCACTCTGGAAGTGCAGTTTTCCTGGGAAAGCCCTGGATGGGACCTGGTCTGTTGCATCCCAGGTTGGTTCAATTAGGGGTCTTAATAAATGTTAGTTAGTCGGTTCTATGTACCCCCATTTTCCCCTCACAATGGTCTGCTCAAGGTTGTCTGCCATTGGAGCTTTCCCATGTCAGTCTTGTACTCACCCCCTGCTTGTTCCTGAAACTTCTGTGCTAGTCACCCCATCCATGCAATTCCTATTTGTCCTGGAACCCTCTACCCACCGCTGTTATGTTCCTGAAGGCTGCCGTGGTCCACGTCACTTCCCCGTTGCCTGTCCCCATTGGGTGAGGGGGGCTTCCACCCCTATCTGCCCGCCCCCTATATAAACCCATGCTTCCTTTGTCTCATCGCCAACTTGACACCGCTCCAGCCACCGCAGCGGCTACGTGGGAATAAACATTCTCCAGCCATGCAGGACAAGGTGTGCCTTCTCTCATCCCTTTGTCTCCTCTCAGCATCTGGCTATGAAGAGCAGCAGACCCACATGGAGGCTCACCGCTAGAGCCTCCAAACACACAGCAGCCCCGGTCTCACAGCAAAAATGCAGAGCCTAGCTGGCTCCAGAGCCGCCCGAGACTGGAGAGAAGAATGCAACACTGCACTGGTCAGTATATCCCTTTTCCTCAGTCCATTATTTCGATTCCCTTCAGCTTTTCTTGTGCCACATATCATTATGCTCCTCTGTATTTGTGGGATTGTGTGGGAAAGTTACTGGTGGGACAGTATTTGAAACAATTCCATGTTTCCAAGTGCCATTGTCTCCCTAAGCTTCTTTCTGGATGTGTAGATGAGCTTTTTATCACATAACACAAGAAATGGTAAATAAATCGTATTAAAAATATCCTTGTCTATAAATGGAAAATAGAGAAAAGTTAGAGACATAGACGTTGTAGAAATCTTTAAAGACTTTGGAATTCAGAGAGGACTAAGTCAGCAGAGAGTCTATTGTCCTGTTACACTAGACATTTTTGCCTCTAACAGGATATATTTCTACCAGTTGTCTTCCAAATCTCAAATATTATCACTTCTGAAGTTATCTCAAGCTCCATTTTCACTTTTTGTAAAAGTGATTTTTTAGTATGCTTAGTTAAAGATGAGACTATTTAGTTCTACTGTCTTTCTGCATTAAAAATTAAAAAAAAAAAATGGTTTAGGTTTCTTTTTTATGACTTTGCTCCAAGCTATGATCTTTGCAAAAGGAGTGAAATGGTGTTTGATATATATGCCTTCCTTAACACAATCCAGAGTAAAAAGACTGTATTTCAGTAAATTTGGTGCAAGTTTACTTGTAAGTATATATTCATATGAACATCATAGTTCCAAATGTTAGAAAATTCCTAACAAATACACACTTATAATTTTTATTATTTAGTGAACAACTACAGTGGCTTCTTTCTTTTTTATTATTGTTAGGGGCACAGGTAAGTCCATTGAATTTGCTTTTTAGAGC
Organism: Vidua macroura; assembly: GCF_024509145.1. Lineage (NCBI taxonomy): Eukaryota > Metazoa > Chordata > Aves > Passeriformes > Viduidae > Vidua > Vidua macroura. The sequence goes on along the minus strand of NC_071572.1, from coordinate 58,030,405 downwards.
TTCCAGTGACTGATAAAACATTTCAAATTATATTTACCATACTTTTTAAATCAGTTCCAAGCACTGAGCACTTACCTTTGCATGCCTTTCAACACTTGGCAAAGTCATTTAAGTGCTCATGTGTAACGTAAAGCACCAAGGTAAGTTTAAAAGAAATAAGAGGCTGCCTTTCAAATGTGATAGAATATTTAATAATTGATATCTCTACACTCTCTTTAATGGAAAACAAAAAAATTCTATTAATTAAGCTTCCAAACACACATGACACTACAAGTTTCTGTAATGCTCTATTTTTACTGAAGTAAAGAAAATGCAGAAAATAAATATATAAAAATCTATGACAAAAAATAGTTTTGATTTCCCCATGAACTTGGTAGACCCCAGAATAGAAGATGGAGTCCTACAAAAATATAAGATGGAGACTGTTCTTCTTTAAGTACCTATGACATGGTGGAAAAGTGTACCCTCACAGCGTCTCTCAGTAATGAGGGAAGGCAATATAGTTCATCATAACACTCACTCTTCAGAATACTCCTGTTTTAATTAAGGTGATTTTCTTTTTAATTGGACACATAGTAAATATTATTATTATCTGAATAATAGACCATAGTAGTGTCTATAATAAATTTAACACCTCAAACAGAAGAGAATTCTTTCTGATTATTTGTTATGGTCACAGTGGACCAAGCCCTTAGAAAAATGAACAGTACAGCTCTTAGTGGATCAAAGTTTATGGCCATCTGGAACTGTTGGATTAATGTCATGACACAGAACTAGAATTTTTTGTGACTCTGCACCCCACAGAAACAGAGAAGACTGTTGCATCCCGGGTTGGTTTAGCCAGGGATTCTGTTAAATGTTAGTTAGCCAGTTCTGTGTACCCCCATGTTTCCCCTCACAGTGGTTCGCTCCAGGTTGTCTGCCATAGGAGCATCCCTACGTCAGTCTTGTGGCCACCCCCCTGTCTAGTCCTCAGAGTTCTGTGTCTGTTACCCCATCCCCATATCCCTATTCGTCCTGGAACCCTGTACACACCCCTGTTGTGTTCCCATTGGTTACCGTGGTCAGCATCACCGCCACGTCGCCTGTCCCCATTGGGCGAAGGGGCTTCTGCCCATGTTTGCCCGCCCCCTATAAAACCTCGTGCTCCCTTTGTCTCACTGCCATCTTGTCCACATGGCTCTAGGGAGTGGTCGCTGCTCTCCACCGCAGCACCACGTGACAATAAACCTTTTCCAGCCAACCGCAAGGACAGGGTGTGCCTCCTTTGCCTCTTTACCTCATCCCTGCGTAGTTACAGAGCTCAGCCAGCCCACACCAGTGCACTGAAAGCCAGAACACCTGGACCACGTGGCACCCTGGTCCGGCCGAGAAGGAGTGCCTTTAGCCAGGCTCCTGAGCTGCCCTGGACTGGGGAGAAGAATGCAACGCCACAGAAAACACACCCCCCTCAAACGAAAGAGACAAGGGAAAACTAGTCTCCTGGTAGATTATATTTAGAGTGGCTCAGATGAAATTCAGGTCCTCTGTCAACATTCCAACTTTATGTAGGAATATAATAATATTTGAGTAGAACTAAACAATTGAATATTAGTCTTCATTCCTGTCTCTTGCAAGTTTTATGTATCATCTAATGTCTTTCATATACTTCACAACCGCAATCTTAACCCATCCTGTTCTAAAATGGTACTATCCAAAGAGCAAAACCTTTTCTACTTTCAATCTTAAACGTATTCAGATATAGCATTGAATGTTCTAAATTTTGTTTCCTTTTCTGGAATATACTGACTTCTTTTTGTCTTTTTCCATATGGTTTCACATATTATTATTCACATAACACTGTTTTAACAGTTTTTCCTGTCTTATGACAAAAATTCATAGGAAGAATTCCCAATTTCCAACATGATGCGTATACAGCAAGAATAGATTTTTTTCCAGTATCTTTAGGGATTTGTTATTATTGTTTGGGGCTTTCTCTAGAAGCCTTCAAACTCTTCTATAAAGTTACTTGAACTTCCTCCAGATAGAAAACCAGGAGATTTGATACTAAAAGCAAATACTCTGTGCTATTTCTGAGGTGTGTTGCCCCTGGCTGGATGCGAAGTGCCTACCAAAGCTGCTCCATGACTCCCCTCTTCCAGCTGGACAGAGAGAAAATATAATGAAAAGCTTTTAGACCAAAATAAGGACACAGAAATATCACTCACCAATTACCATGACAGGCAAAATTGACTCAACCTGGGGAAATGAATTTAGTTTATTACCAATGAAATCAGAGTAGGGCAATGAGAAATAGAAACTAGATCTTAACTCTCCCCCCACCCCTCCTTTCTTCCCAGGTTCAACTTCACTCCCAATTTTCTCTACCTCTTTTTCCCAAGTGGTGCAGGGGCACAGAGAATGGGAGTTGTACTCAGTTCATCACATGTTGTATCTGATGCTCCTTCCTCCTCAGGGGAAGGACTCCTCATACACTTCCCCTGCTCCAGTGTGGGGTCCCTCCTGTGGAAGACAGTCCTCCAAGAACTTCTCCAATGTAAGTCCTTCCCATGGGTTGTTGTTATTTCTCAAACTGCTCCAGTGTGGGTCACTTGCATGGGGTGTAGTCCGTCAAGAACAAACTGTTCCAGTGTGAGTCCCTCGCAGGGTCACCAGCCTGCTCCAGGATGGGCTCCTCTCTCTACGGGGCCAACAGTCTTGCCAGAAGCTTGCTCCCATGGCATCTATATCTTTCTTCAAGGCACATCCACCTGCTCTGTCATGGGGTCTGCCTTGGGCAGTGGCTACCTGTTCCATGACAGACTCCCATGGACTGCAGGAGGACAGCCTGCCTTGCCATGGTCTTCAACACAAGCTGCAGGGAAATCTCTGCTCTGGTGTCTAGAGCACTTTCTTGGCCACTTCGGTGCACTGCTCATGTTCACTGATAGAACAGAAGATTTTTTCAGAAGTTCATTAAAGTGAGGGCTCAAGAAGTCAGCAGAAAAAGAAACGCTAAGCAACTGAAACATCATACAAAAATGTGAATGGATTTTAAAAATGATAACAATCTGTAAACTATGGAAGAAGAAAAAGTTGAAGATGAATCCCAGGTTATGAGTCTGAGTGACGAGCAGAGAGATGGTGTTGTCAACAGGGAAGGGAAGGGAAGGGAAGGGAAGGGAAGGGAAGGGAAGGGAAGGGAAGGGAAGGGAAGGGAAGGGAAATCAGTATTTTGGTGCTCCTTACATCAACATATGTGATTGTTATATTATTTTTACTTCCTGACAAAACACAATTTTGTTTCTATTGTAGTACATGCCACATAAAAAAATTAAATAAGGAACTCCATAAGAAATGAAAGTCACCTACATATCACAACAATAATTTAGTCAATATTCTGTATTAGAGCATAAATTATTGATGACATTAGGGCAGATATAGAAAACCCTATTGTCATTTATTTTTACGGTCTTCATTCAATTACTGTGCTGTTGCACAAATAAAATGTTTCGTCTTCCTTTTTTTTTTTTTTTTTTTTGTTTAGGACATTAAAGCAATACTGTCTTTCCATAGTACCAGCATAACTGGGTTTTCAGTTATATTGCTTTATATCAAAAGTAATTTTCCCCATATGAAAAATCCATAGTAAAAACAAATTATCACTAGGAATAATTTATTTATTCGTAAGACATCATATTAACAATGAAAACCAGATTATTACATAGTGTATTAGCAGGCTACCTCATAGGTTTATTTGGTAAAACCTTGGCCTCACTTGTGTGTGGAAACCCAAAAAGTGGGATAATTTAACAGTGATACAAAGTTATGCGTTTGACTGTATAGAGGTTTGACAGACAAAACACAATGTATACCCAAGAAGAGAAAAAAATTAAAAATAGAAGAGAAAGACAGGAATAATTCAGAGCCTTGCTTTGCCACAATGCAAACAATCTGTCACACTGGGTTCAGGCTCATGTCTGGAGATACAGAGCAGAAGATGCAAGCTGAGTTTGTTTAGTTTGGATGAAAGGAAAACATAAAACCATATGTCTGTCAAAATTTGAAGTAGTGAGTGTAGATTTACGGTGTAGATAGATGTCAAAAGAGAGACAAATTCAACCCTAGAAAAGTCTATTTGTCTTCGTTGGTTATTAAAGAAGTCTCTGAAGATATGCACTAAGATATACATTTGTACTTTGTAGACAACTAAAATTCAGTAAGATGATTAGATGATTCCAGTGAGATGCACAGGATTTGAGCAAGTGCGTATGTACTGAATATTAATACAGAGATGACAGGTGGGCTTGTGTTTGCAGGGGAGTTTACCTAAGCTAAGACAGACAAAATATCAAAGGCTAGCCCTCCTGAGTATGTCAGGTGAGGGGGGTGGTCAGGGAATGCACATATTGTATACAGGAGAGTGGGTAGGAAACAAAGATTACCTGGTAGACATTAATGCATGAGGTGAGACTCAAGGTAAAGACATGGCTAAAAACTATAGGAAGAAGATACCAAATTTTGCATTTTAGCTAAGAGTCTCAACTGCTAAGCTTTTGGAATATCCTCACAAAAAGGAAGAACGGGGGCCTTTCAATTTGGTGCACCATTTTAATGTGAGGGATGACTAGGGGCAAATTGCACATAATGACACATGTATGTATGTGTCAGATGATACTATTTTTGTTGCTCACTCTGTGCATCTCCTGACCCATTCTGGATAAAAGCTGACTTGGATCTGCTCTCCCAGATTGAAACTGGGAAGCATCCAGGCCATGAAAATATTACTGGACAAAACCAAAGCAGTTGTGAGATCTCTTAGGCGGTTTTCTCAAAGTCAGCACTGTCCCCAGCACTTATTCAGCATTGCCATTTTGTGTTATGTAATGACAGTATAGAAGTTAGAACAAGTTTAAATTCATTATCCATTGGATTAAAACAAATAATATACAAAAAATTAGTGAACCAGAAAATGTTGTTGAATGTATTCACTGTAAGCACAACTGGCAGGCAGCTTGCTGTGCAATTGTATTTGGTAGCTCAAAGGAAGGAAGGGGAGAAGCATTAACTCATGCTTTGATCTTTCCTTAGCCTCCAATTGTGAAAGCCATTCCTTTCAGCTCTGATATTTTGAAGGATTATGTCCTTCTCTTTTGTCACTTCAAAACTGACTTCCTCCTGGAAGGTTTGGACAAAGATTAGTTCTTGCTAGGAGAAAGTACATATGTTTTGGGCATGCCACTTGACTACAGGAAAGATCTTGTTCTTGGCTTTTTCTCCCAATAAAACAGATCATGCTCAGCTGAGTGAGCTCCAAGAGCTCTTGTATGACTGCTGTGATTGCCCGCATTTCATCTTCTGTGGCTATTTTCTTTTGTTAGGTTCCTAGAAACACCAAGGGATTTAAAAGTACCGTAAACCAGATCACAACATACCATGGATTTTAGTAATCTTGGCATCATTAAATTGTACAGCTGCTCTCTTGCATAGTATGTACCCATACTGTGGTTATACACTTTTCCTGGTTTATTAAACTCCTTTCCAGCTGGCTTCAATGCCCATCCAGTCTCCTGGTGCTTTTGGGACTCCTCTCACCCCCCACACATTCAGAAGCCTGTAAATAGTCTGTGGAGCAATAAGAGCTCTGACCTTACGGTCCCCTTTAGACACTAATGTAAAATAAATAACCCACTGCAACAGCGGGATAAGTATTTATGAGTCCTCTGTGGGAGTCATACTCAGCATAGGGAAGAATATTTCAGTGAAATACTTCAGACCACACATGCTTTGTTTTATTTCCTTTCTATTATTATAAATAGGCAAATTGGGTTTTTTGTTTTTGTTTTGTATTTGTGTTTTTTTGTAATAGTCACACTATCACAGTTTGGAAAACACTGAGATAACTTGAAGAAAGCTCAAGCTGCTCTTGAAACATTCTCTTGGTCTAAAGTTTAGATATTTACTGTCTTGTATAATCAAATGTCTGTCAGTCAAACCTCTCCCAGCTTCACTTATCTAATTAAAAATATGTCTCTGCTTTTGTTTTCACTTTGCCTGCATTAAGCCTCGTGTAGTAGTCTGTTTGCTACACTTTCAATAAACATGTCTTATTTCAAGTCACTCCTTTATTCCCAGCAGCTGTCATAGTTTTCCTTTTCTTTCAGAATAATATTTGTCTTACTTTAGTGATTTGTTTTATTATTTCCAGTTGATGTACCTAACTTCATTATCTTCCTATTCCCTCATTAGGTTTTTGTTATTTTGACTTCTTCTCCCCAGTTTTTACCTTATGCACTTATATAATTCTTCTGTTACTAGATGCTTTCAACAGAATTTCTCTTCATTTTCTTTCCTTATGTTTTTCTCCTATGGGATTTACCTTATTGGTCTTGCCAGGTATTTACATCACCCTCACTATTTTTCTGTTTTATATGTTGTCTTTAATATTTATTTTGTCTTGTGTTTTTCCTCATGATAAATACAATAAAGTCTCAGCTTCTCTTATTAAAATGCATCTCTGCAGTAATATAAGAAGTTTACAATGATGACATGACAACTAGTACTTCAAGCTCACTGTTCCATTTCAACTCAAATGGTGACAGTGTTAAAGGCTTCAGAGACAAAAGAGGAAAGTCTTTACCACAAAAATGCTGTCTTCAGTACTGCTGTTTTTAGGCACATCTCAAACCACAGGTCTTGCCAAGAGTGACCTTCTTCTATGTCAGTACATGGGGAAAAGTGACAAGGTGGGAACCTTCAGGGTGGAGTAGGAGCAGCTCTGTTAGAAACTCAGAAATTCTCTCCTTGATAGCAGGTCCTTCTGCAATATCCTTTCCTGTTGCCCCTATTCTCTTCCAGTCCTATAAAAATAGAATAGATGCCCCTCTTCATAAATAGTGTGGCAAACTCTGTGGACATTGTTCTGACTGGAGAAAGAAATGTGTTCTCATGACTACTACAGTTAAACCAATCCCATTAATTAACTGCTAAAGCTCAGTGAGTGGTTCACTTGTAGAGATCATGTACTGGGTCTGGCTGAGATGTAGTTCTCTCGATAGCTAAAACACAATAATGTGCAACATTTCCTTAACCTATAGAGGAGGGGTGGAGTTGTTTTGTTTTTTTTTTTTTTCTTTTAATAGGTCTTGTATCCCTACTGTTTTCATTGCAAAATAGTGCTTACTTCTTTGACATTACATGCCTTGATGTGGCTAAGGAATATTTCATCATTTATGTAACAGGCAAAAGACCATATATGTTCTCCTTTCCTATTCTTCTTTTTCTTTCATTAAGTCACTCTTCACTGTCATTTACTTTCTTCATTTTCTTTCTCTATTTTACTGTGGGAGGATTGTCAGACTGTTAATAGGTTCAGAACTCTGCATCAATCAGGCAAAGTTTTCTACCTCTTCACAAAGACTGAGGAGGTCACCACCACATCTCCAAATAACACCAGTTCCAAGAACGTTTTAAATAAAGAACTCTGCATTTGAGAAAAGGAGTTATTACAAGCTGAAGAAGTATGAGAGTATTTTTACTGGAGTTTACAGCTGGAGGTTATGGATAAGCCTGATATTTGAGACAGTTCTTGTACAAGGACTTGTTATTTACAGAGTAGAACACTGAACAGCTTGAGCTATGTGCTGTCCTACTTTGCATATTCCTCTTTCAAAAGCAACTCCATTTTCATTTTTCAGGTGTCAGAGGGAAATGTTCCTAAAAACATTCATAATGTGTTTCACAAAATGAGCCTGACTAAATTTTGCTGTAAGTCTCTTGTGTATTTGCCACCCAAATTTTGAACTTCTAAAGGAGTCATGCTCAACTCTATGTCTCTGTATTGCCTCCTATTTAGGCTGCAGAACACTTCAACATATAATCTTAAAAAAGAGGGATTCATGGACCTTACTGCTACTTCAAGTCATACCAAAGTATTCCAGTTTTGGTTTATACTACAAGAGGATGAAATAGTGGAAGAAATGTAATCTGAAATTACTGTACTCTAAATGTAAAGAGGAAGGCAATGCCAAAATTAACAGAATGTGAAACAGGATACTGCAATCTATCACTACCTTCTTCTCAGCTGGAGGTGGGGTTGTTGAACAGATGTGTTGGGATTTCTGCAGAGAAAGGCGAAAGAACCTGGAGAAACACAAAAGGAAAGTATGCTCCACTAAGGACATCTTGAGAGTAGATGGGCTGAGAAGGATTCTGCTATGCCACTCAAAATATCCAGTCAAGCAGTCTCTAGGACATTACCTCCTCACATTACCTCCTCACGTCTTTCCCTTTGGCACAAGGTACAGAGTATATGAGGAATGTCACAACAGAAGGCATTTTATCCCTCTGTGTATGAAGTCTATCTACAAAGCAAAAGGAAAAGCAGTCTGGTTTCCAATATTTTAAGAATTTTTTATCTCTGACTTTGGCACATGACACACAGCCTTCATTCTGATGGTAGATTTCTGTTTAGTCTGGATATAAGTAGGTCAACTAGATTTTAGGAACCATGTCACAAGTTAAAAAGAAACTGTGTATGCAGAGAGTATAGAACAAGCTCACAGAAACATCACAAGTCTTCCTCTGTCAAGCTTATATATTCCATAATATATTTTTTTTTGTTGTTGTTTTTTGCAAGCAACATACCTCCAGAACTAGGAAAATTAACAACAAGTAACAGGACAAGTTTAACATAGAAGACATGGCTAAAGAGAAAAAGACCAATTTCCACTGTTTGGGACAAACTGGCATGGTAGGTTTTATTTTTGATTACATATATTACTGTGTCTGGAGTCAAAGATTATCTTGAAAGCTGATTGGAAAATATACCTTTCAGCCATACTGCTTTCAGCATATCTAAATGTGACACTCCAAGCTATGGCTCTGTATAATGAGGCAGAAAAGTACTCCTAGAATTTTATTAATTTGTTTGAGATAGATGAGTTTGACTAAAAAATAAAATCTTAATTTGCACAGCATCTTGGACTTTATTGTTTGCACTTTTCAAGCATTGGGTATGTCTTTCCATCAGATGCTTAATATTTCTGGGCATGTAAAAAAACTGAATATGTAAAGACTTCCAAAAGAAAGTGAATAATTGTTAGGAGTGGAAACTGGAAAGGGGGAATTTAATATAATTTCTGTATTTTGTTTCAGAATAAGAAAGAGACAAATGACAGCAAATGAAAGCTGTTTCTCTTTCTGTAGTGGTAACAGTAGTCCCAGCAGATTCAACAACTTTAAAACTCTGAAAAAGGAGAGTGCCAAATCTGTGTATTACAATATTTCATATTAGACTATTCATTTCCTGCCTTAAAATCATATTTCTGTCTATCTCACTTCTTGATATGGAGTTACTTTCTGAATTGTATCCATCTGATTAACGATAGGATTTTTTCATCTATGTGAGTAACCAAATTACTTGTGAAAGCAAGATCATTATCTTCAGGTAGTAGTGGGATTGGATATATATTACTATTTGCACATCTCTAGAACCAATCCCATTACATAAAAATTGGAATTTGATTTAAGCATCTAATTTATAACTATAACATTGAACCAAGACTTTGGTTTATATTCCTAAGCCATGATCAATAAATCTACCTAGTAAATCAGTCTTTTTTAACAAATAAACTGGGTTTCATAAAATAGATCTTAATAACCAGAATATATGAAGTCCTGACTTATAAATCACAGACATGACTAAAAATCAGTCATATTGCTTATAAATCAGCAATGTTACTTTAAAAAGTGCCATGCTTCTGAAAAAAAAAAAAAAATGTTGAAAGACAAATGTTCCTTTCTTTATGTATGTATATTTAATTTAGGTATTTAAAATGAAAGCAATTATAAAGCTACTTCTGAAATGGTTATTTGAAAAACAGCACCTTAAAGCAATGATAGAGCAGAAGGCAAATTTTATTTGTATTCATAAATGTGCACCTTGCCATTTGTAACTGTCTTTGTACTCTCCTCTCTGCACAGGCTGCCTATCAGGGTTGTAGTGTGCTGTCAAGATTGCTGTAGGTCTGATGCTTGTTATTCTCCTGGTTAGTTTTTTCAAATATGCCCTTGCCAGTCTCAGCAGCAAGAGACAGACTGCTTTAATTTGCTTATTTCCAGATGCTATTTTATAGGTTGGGGCTAAACCACAGTTCACAAACTCCAAGTTTGAGTAGATGGAAAAAGTGAGAGGAAATGGTTAATTGATCCTTAAAAATATTGAAAGCAATTTTTTTTTGTAGTACTTTTCAGCAAATTTCTGCTTTTCTTGTTTAGTGGGAGCATTTGTGAATGATCCCATATTCTTCAGTCATTTTCTCAAGGAATAAGTGAAATACAACAGATTTTAGAGCTGACTTCCATGTATATAGGAAAATTCATTCAATTCTTCCCTGAAGTTCTTAAACATTTAGGTTTGGTACGATTTGGTTTGAATTTCAAGTCCAACTTTTATATAAGTATAATAATGAAAATGCTATCATCAGTATATCTTTTAGTTCTTTAAACTAGTTTTCAATCCTCAAATATAATGAAAATCTTTCCATAAACAGAAGCAGAGACTTTCCTTCCTCCCCAGTTAAACTCATAATATTTCCTATAGAGTTCAAAATGGATGAACTTTTAATCTGAGTTGGGAAAGACCTACATTCTCACCCTCATTCATTCTGCACTTTTTCCATGCTGGATCAACAATCTCACTGGACGTATAATAGAGGGAGTAACAGTGGAAAAAAATGACTTTTTTTTTTTTACCCTATTATAGTTTGCATAGGTATTAAAATATATTCAATGTAAGTTTTCAAATATATCCCCTAGCAAAATTAGATCATTGTAACAAGACATATGGTTTGTTCTAGCTTTCTCTTTCTCTCATTTAAGTAAGAATTTTTAAAAACCTTTTCTTCTTTTGTATCCAATGTTCTCAATGGAAATGTTTAAATTAATTGAGATTTTTGCCAAAAAAACTATTTTTCTAAAAAACATGTTCTATCAAGTTTTAATTAAAACATATTTCCTCTCACAAATTTCTTTTTCTTCCTTTAAAGTAAATAGAAATGGAACATAAAAAAGGTAAAATATTTTAGTAGATTTTAGATATGTGCAGCGTGGGTTTTCGCTCTCCCCGGCTGCACGCGGCTCCTGGGAGCCCGGCTGTGGCGTAGCTTCCACGTGCTGCCGGGGTTTGCTGCCGCGGGTTCCCGGACACGGCTCCGTGTCTCGGGCGCGTGGGCTGGCCAGCCTCTGTTACCGTGCGCTAGGGATCCGGCAAAGAGGTAAGGAATTTGTCCATTTACTCCGTGCTTGGCAGGAACGGTTTATTGGTCACGTGGTGCAGTTTGATGGAAAAACGCGACCGCTCCCGGCACTCGCATGGGAGAAAATGGCGCCTGGCTGCCGGCAGGATAGGGTTTTATGGAGGGGCAGGGCGAGAGGATCCACGGCCTGCTGCCCAATAGGGGCGGCTGCCGTGGCAGTGATGCCAGCAACAGCGACCAACCAGAGAACCCCGCAGGGGTGGGCACCGAGCCTCAGGCTGAGCGGGATCGTGTGGCTTGGGGTGGCCAGCACAGGGTTTCCCGGGGCCGGACGGCAGGGTGGTTACAGGAGCGGCACAGGGGTAAGAATCCGGCAGCAGGCAGCATGGGGCCAGAAACCGCAGGGGGGAACAACACGGGAGAAATGCGGGATTACAGAACTTATTTTAACATAAATTAAAAACCCTAATCTAAACCCAAACTCCGGGATGCAACATCTCCCCGCTTAATAAAATATAAAAAGAAAGCAGTGGTGTTGATTCAGTCTCTCAAGCGGTGGCCTCTTCTCCCAGCTTCTTCTGCTGCTGCAACTGCGGTGACTGCTACGCAGGTGGAGGGGGCCTGGAGATGGTGCTGGGGCTGGTTCTTCTCAGGGTGTTTAGGGATAGGGAAACTGGGACAACTTTATTACAAACATGGGGTTTTGGGACACACGCAGACTGGGGTGGCTGGAAAGTTCTCCTGGGGCTTTGGGGAAAAACATTTTTTGAGGAGATCATAGGGTCCTTTTTATTTTGCGTCGCCTGCGGTTTGATGCAACCCCCCTATTGGTGGGGTCATCTGCTGCACTCAAAGGCACCCTGATGTTCTGAACTACCACCTGCACAGTTACTTGGTATATCACAGCTCCCCTTAAGGTGCCGTGGCCTGCCTTACTTTTATCTTCACGCGAGGCAGGTGCGCGTTGTTTCTTCAGTTTTTTTGGGGGAATGGGGTCTCCCTCCCCCCCTCTCCCCCCTCCCACTGTCCCTGGGGGTGCCCTGCCCAGAAACGGACATTGAACAACAAAATGTCTTCTCTGATTACAGTGGAAGCACTGGCGTCTTGCTGGAGGCTGCTTCGGACCAGCGTTCTTTGGAGGCACGGCATCCAAGGCAGCAGTGTTCATGGATGCCGCTTCCAGGACAAACTTGTCCTGAACCTCCGATCCCTCTACATGCCTCTCATCTGTCGGCTCGACGTGTTCCACGGAATCTGGAAAATGCTCAGAGACCCACATCCCCCTGCTTCCCTCCCTCCCGGGTCTCCGGGAACCATGGGACTGCAGAGTCGGGGGCTCTTGTTCCCCCCTCCCTCCTCTTCCCTCCCTCCCGGGTCTCCGGGAACCATGGGAATGTGGAGGCAGGGGCTCCGATTCCCCCCCTCTCCTTTTCCCTCCCGCCCAGACGTCTGGGGCCCATGGGAACTTGGAGGTAGGGGTTCCCGTCCCCCCCCCTCTCCTCTTCCCTCCCGCCCGTCTCTCCGGGACCCATGGGAAGATGGGGACAGGGTGCGGGCAACAGGACGGGGGCTGCCTCCCTCAGGCAGCGGGGTGGAGATGGCAGAGCTCTCCCCGGTGGGGGAGGGCAGGGTCGATGACTCAGCAGGGACGACATGCAAAGGACTGGAGGGAACACCCCTTCGAGGGAGAACAATGGGTGAGGGAGCAACCTGACCTCCCGAGGGGCCGGCGCCCACGCCCACAGGGAGGAAGGTTGGGGTTGGGTCAAAGGCGGGGAAACCAGGAACAAAGAACAGAAAGGGGTTGTGGGAAGAAGAGACCCTGCCATGTGGCTGCCCTCCACCTTGGAAAGACAAAGGGATCAACCACGTGGCCTCGGCCTCCTCAGAGGAACAAAGAAAGGGGTTTAAAGAAACAGAACTGCGCGGGGTAGCGCCGAAACTGGGATTTTCAAATGGGAAAAAGGGATTGGAAAAGGGGTTTAGGGTCATGGCCTCAGCGAATCGACCGATCTCGCTAAGGCAGGGACGCCGGGATGGCTTGGGGGAGCCAGGAGCACGGTCCACATTTGTGGAGCTGCCCTGTGTCTCAGATCGACGGGGTGCCCCCCCTCGCCCACCCGGGTTAGGGGAAGAAGGGGTAGGAGAAGGGGATGGGGAAACAGATTCAGAGGGAGTAATAGATTTTCTGGATGGTTCTTTCCTTTCCCCAACCGAGTTTCGCGCGGGGTCTGATTTTACTACATCTGAGATCAACAAATGGAATTTAGGGAAGCAGTCTTCTATGGAGGGATCCCTACCGATCTCCTCTGCTAGCCTTTTTCCCACTTGCTCCCAAAATTCTGTTTTGCGCGCGTCCTCGGTAGACAGACGGGGGAAAGCAAAGAACAACCACTGGACAAATTTCTTAACTAAATTTTTTGGGTAGGGGCCCTTCACCACAAGGATTTCCTTAACTTGGGAATAAAATTCCTTTTGTTGGGCAGATAGCACGGTCCCCATGCTTCTTCCACCCAAACCACCTCACCCCTGGGGCAGTAAAAAAGGAAAAAAAAGCAAAAAACGCAGGCGACTCCAGCAGCTGCCGTTCATGCTGCGCGCCGCACATCCCAACCTCGGGAACACGGCCAGCCCTCCCCGTATTAGCTGGACACGTTTCCACGACTAATACTTACCAGACTGAAGTCTCTGCAAAGGAAAGCTGCCACCAGGGTCCGGGAGTCCCGAGAAGTGCCCTTTCTGCTGCCGTCTCAGCTGCGAAAGTTTGCACTTCCTGTCCCACGCAGGACACACTGTCTGGTCCCCCGTGGGCGACGGAGACTTCACTGACGTACTTTGGAGAGCACCTGCTCTCGGTTTCCATCCGGCACGGAGCTGTGATCCGGCGCGGACCGCTGCCCGTTCTGGCTTGGCAGCGGCGCTCCCCCCTTGGCAGCGGCGCGGCCCCTGGCCGGAGGCAGCGGCTCCCGGCGCTATTCCTGGAGCTCCGCGGTGAACCTCCGTCCACGCGATCAGCTCAGCGCTGGCCTCGGCCCCACGTTGGGCGCCAATCACGGCGTGGGTTTTCGCTCTCCCCGGCTGCACGCAGCTCTTGGGAGCCCAGCTGAGGCGTAGCTTCCACGTGCTGCCGGGGTTTGCTGCCGCGGGTTCCCGGACATGGCTCCGTGTCTCGGGCATGTGGGCTGGCCAGCCTCTGTTACCGTGCGCTAGGGATCCGGCAAAGAGGTAAGGAATTTGTCCATTTACTCCGTGCTTGGCAGGAACGGTTTATTGGTCACACATGGCGTGGTTCAATGGAAAGGCGCGACCGCTCCCGGCACTCGCATGGGAGAAAATGGCGCCTGACTGCCGGCGGGATAGGGTTTTATGGAGGGGCGGGGCGAGAGGATCCACGGCCTGCTGCCCAATAGGGGCGGCTGCCGTGGCAGTGATGCCAGCAACAGCGACCAACCAGAGAACCCCGCAGGGGCGGGCACCGAGCCTCAGGCTGAGCGGGATCGTGTGGCTTGGGGTGGCCAGCACAGGGTTTCCCGGGGCCGGACGGCAGGGTGGTTACAGGAGCGGCACAGGGGTAAGAATCCGGCAGCAGGCAGCATGGGGCCAGAAACCGCGGGGGGGAACAACACGGGGGAAACACGGGATTACAGAACTTATTTTAACATAAATTAAAAACCCTAATCTAAACCCAAACTCCGGGATGCAACAGATATGCCATTTATACACAATTTTAGCTTTTTTTTTTTTTTTTTTTTTTTTTTTTTTTATTATTTCTGAGAGACAGTGAAGAGTACTAATAGACAAGACTTCAGTTTACCCAGACAGCGATTTGGGGCTTTTTGTAGACAGATTTGTTGGTGTAATGCTTTCCTGTAATTATTTTCCAAGAAACCAGGTGCAAGCTATCAACTACTACCAACCTGGAACTAAAGAAATTGAATTTAATAGACAAAATTTAACCATCTGTATTTGTCTATTTAATTTGATGGTATAGTGCGGCATTCTGGTGTTTCTCCTGGGTCTGGAGCAGCCACCACACTCCGCGGGGCACCGCAGCTCCTCCGGTCCCGGTCCCGCCGCTACTCCCGGGCTCCATGGCTCCGGGAAGGTGGGTCGGCCACTTCTACCGCCGTGCACGAGGGACCTTGATAAAGGGGGAGAAGGAAGGACCAAATTCCCCACGGCAGGAGCTGAGAGCATTTTATTGATGTCCTCCCACTTCCTGTGTTGGACAATATGGCCACCCGGCCCTGGTCTCATGGGAGTTTTATGGAGGGAGGAGTGGGGGTGTCACGTGGTCTGCAGAAGCCAATAAGGACACAGTAGGGGATGGCACCAGGACCTGGGGCAGTCCCGGGGTGGTCCTGGCCACAGGGGAACCAATAGGGGCATGGCAGGGGCGGTGCCAGGGCCTGGGGCACTCCCGGGGCTGTGGGGGTGTGGTGTGGACGACAGGAGCCAATGGGGAAGTGGCAGGGGCGGCGCCGGGGGCCCGGGGCGGCCCCGGCCACTGGGGAGGGATAACAGCAGGAAAGGACCCACGGGAAGAGACAGGAGGGACAGGAGCCAGGCCACATGGTCAGGCAGCTTGGGAACCGGGTACTGCAAGGGGGGGGAAACATGGGGGTACACAGGATTTGTTAAGACACATCAGAACCCCGACCTAAACCCAAAGTCCGGGATGCAACAGTATAGTCCTGTCACTCTCATAATGTTGGTGCAAGTATATAAAGTGATCCAAGTTTTTAAGAGTTTATTAACCCAAGAGAGACCTACACTGGCAGAACAACTCTCTTTCCTGTTTTCTATGTTTCTGTTGCTATAGCACACACAATACCACAAACCTGCTCCTTTAAAATATCTCTGTATGTGAATCATCTGTGTCCTTTGGGTTACCATCCTTACCATTTCTATGCCGCAGTATCCCATCTACAAAATGCAGATTATAAAATATTTTTTAATCTTTCTTCTTTTTTTTTTTTTTTTCTCTTCTCCAGTCTGTATTTTATACGCCTTCTTCTCTTATAATTGTATTTTTGGCAATATCCTTCTGGATAAGTAAGGGTCTTGTCCACATCCCAAATATATTAACCCTTATTCCTTATAAAGGGAATTCCTGGTCACAGCTTCCTCTTCAGCATTTACAGGAGAAACAACAAACACAAATAATGCTATAATTTTGTTTTAACTACTTTTGTGTAATTGGGGTCAGAAATCACCTCTTTTTGTTATGATACACTGGAAAAATGTTAAGGTCTTCCAAAATAATGCTAGGATCTGATTATTAAAAGATGTCTCTGCCCAAATTAGGGTGCAAATGAGACTGTATGCCAAAGTCAATAGAGCAGATTTTATTCAGCTGTAAAGCAGGGGGCTGGGGCAGGGGGAAGAAGAAGATACAGAGAGACAGACAGATTAAGAAGAAAGATAGTAATCATCACATGGCCTTTATTCTTCTGTTCCTCTCAGTGTTGTGGGTCTCCAGTTTGTTCTTCTGGAGGTACCACTTTTATACAGTCCGTGTCCTGGGTATCCACAAGGTGTTCATGCCATTCCCACAATTCAGGATAGCATGTATGTAAGCAGTTGCTTCCCTTCTCACAGTTTGCCATGGTATGAATTTTTATCCATCCAGTTTACCCAGATTCACCTCACCAGGCCTGACCTCTTCCTGTTGTCATCATCTATGGTTTTCTCACAGTCTGCACAGTGGAATTTTGTCCGGTGTGTGTTAATTCCAAATCTTTCACTTCTGTCAGGCAAAGTCTTCAGTAACTGGAAAAAGGGGAAACATTGCAACAATTTGTTTCAAAGGGTTAAAAGGAGGACCTTGATCAATCATTCTTACCTCTGTGTCCAGTGAGATCATGGAACAGATTGTCCTCGAAGATATATCAAAACTTAGAAGACAGGGATATGATTAGAAACAATCAGTGCAAGGAACTCACTTGGGATGAGGTAGTCACTGTTATCAGTACAAGGGGCAGTGTGTTACTTTTCTCGGCCCCGGTCGGCTCCCGAGCGCCCGGCTTGGGTGCCTCGGCTTCTCGTCAGGGCCGGGGCTTGCTGCTACTTCCAGGTGCATCTGCTGATGCGCCCTGGGGCGGGCTGGCCGTGTGTTGCTGTCGGTGCGAGGGAAGAAACGAAGAGGTGGGGAATTAGTCCAAATCCATCCGTGTGGTGGCTGGATGCTTTATTGGCCGCAAGAGCCACGATGTAGAAGTTGCAGCCTACTCCCAACCTCACGTGGACAAATCTGGCCCCCAGGCTAGGGAGCTGGGGAAGGATATAGGGGGAGGGTTAGGGGAGGGCAAAGGCCCTCCCGCCCAGTCGGAGCAGGTGCCGCAGTGATGATGTGGCCACAGCAACCTATGGGAATGTGGCAGAGGTGGACATGGGGCTTTGGGGCGAGTGGGACCATGGGAATGGGGTGACAGGCACGGAGCTCCCAGGACTGGACGAGGGAGTGGTCACAGGAGTGACAGGGGGAAAACTCCAATGGCAGGCAGCCTGGAGCTAGCCACCACGGGAGGGGGGAAAAGCTGGAGGATGCACGAGGGTACACAGAACCGGCAAACTAATAAAGATCAGAACACCTAATCTGAACCCAAACCCAGGATGCAACAAGTACAGGCTGAGGGATGAGTGGATTGAGAGTATCCATGTGGAAAGGGATCTGCAGATACTGTTAGATGAAAAACTTTAATATGGACCAAGACTATGAGCTTGCACCTCAGAAAACCAACCTTATCTTGGCCTGCTTTAAAAGCAGCATGGCCAGCAGGGCAAAGGAAGGGATTCTGCCCCTCTACTCTGCCCTCCTGAGACCCCACCTGGAGTGCTGCATCCAGCTGAGAAATGCTCAGCCCAAGAAAGACAGGGACCTGTTAGAGAGGATCTAGAGAAGGGCCACGTAAATTTTCCATGGCACACCTCTCCTGTGGAGGCAGGATTGTTCAGCCTTTTAGAGAACAGCAGGCTCTGGGAAAACCATATTGAAGCCATATCGAAGTTTTAAAACCAAAGGTGGAAGGTTTAGGTCAGAAGATATTTTTTATCAAGAGAATGGTGAAGGCATTGACACAGGTTGTGAATGCTCCATCCCTGGAAGTGTTCAAGATGGGTGAGATGGTGCTTTGAGTATTCTAATCTAATGAAAGATGCCCCTGCTAGCTGGTTTGCACTAGATGACCTTTCGAAGTCCCTTCCCAACCTAAACCATCCTATAAATCTATGATGTTATGAAGACAAAACTAGAGACTATTTAAAGTAGCAATTTACATGTACGGTTGTTTTTTTTTTTTTCAAAATTTGCTGATTACATTGTCATATTTGTAATGTAGATAACTGTTTTGCTTTCTTATCACTGTCTGAGTACTGAGTCCAAGACAAATATATTAAAAACAGAGATATTGAAAGAATTTCTCTCATTAGTAATCATCAGTAACAGCAAACTAATACTTCCTACATTATTTGAATGCTGTGGGAACAATTGCAACATTTCGACTGAAAGCAGCACCTTAAATCTAAGAGACCTTTCACTAATTAAATTGTAATTTCTTGATTCTTTTAAGTATCTGTGAGGGGTATTGAAGATAAGGGCATAAAAAGTAGCAACATCATAGAAAATAACAGACTTTCAGCAGAGTGGGAAGTGTACTAACAACTTCTTCATACCCATTGCTCTCCCACTTTTTTATTCACCAGGTTCTGATCAGTCTGTCAAGAAGAAACTGGTGTTTCTATAGATAGCTGTGACTGTAGCTGGTTGTTTTCCATTTTGGGCTTGGTTTTCCTGGTTTTCTTGGTTTTTTTTTCAATGCTGAGCAGTTCTAGGGCTCAAAGGGAAAAAAAAGTCCTTTTTTAAACATCATATGGCCATTTTATTTGTATTTTGCCACTAAGGATGGTATTCAGTCAAAACTAATGATTAGTGAACCAGTATTCCTGTGTCGCTGTTGGACACGAAATGAGTACCCAGAAGTTTGGTAAGTTTAACAGAGAAAAAAGCGAAAGTTTTATTTGAACATCTGGTATTTATAGAATTCTGAAGGTGACTGTGGATTGGAGGATGGAATTACTACTCCTCTAACCACACTGGTCTAAAGATCAATCAATCATTTTTCTTCACTTACAGAGAAATATGTAAACTATTCTCTTTATACATGAAATTGTGTGTGAATTCTGACTCTTTAATATGTAAACATTATCAGAAGGCTAAAGAAGTTTTATGAGAACTTTAAATCTTTCAAAAGAACTATAAATGAAAACTTAAGACTTTTAAAAATCAGGGTAACATTCCTGTATTTACCAAATTTCTACAAATATTCTATAGAGAGAAGTAGTTGGATTGGGGTAAATCCAGTGTGGATTATACCTAAAAGGATCTGATTTTAGGAATATATGGATAGTTGTCTCCTCCTACTTAATAATAAAGGAGATATTCACTACAGAAAAATGGATTAAACAGCAATGTAAAACATTGTCACATGCTAGATGTTTGAGATAGACAAACTGATTCTTTTTCTGCCATTCTTTTAAGAAATGTTCATCTACCTGCATGACTGAAAATTTTATGGAAATTGTCGGTTGAAAGTCTGATTTCTGGACTATTTACTCACCACTTTTCGGCCCAGTGCACTCTGAGAATCTCTTGTGTCCTTCATTCTTGTCCCAGGAGAGAAAGAGTAAATAACTCTGATCTGAATACTGTGATTTATTTAAAAATCAATGAGATTAGAGGTACTCGATTACTTGAGAGACTCACTAGCCCACAGTGTTACATTCAGTGGACTGAGCTGCTCTTCCCCACAGGGAGAGCTGGGAAAGTTGGGCAGCACGTTATATAAGCTCATGCCATAGTTCTGGTTACAGTTACCAATCTTGAGTGTCATCCATTGTGGTAGTGTGTTTTGTTTAAAATTCATGTCTGCCCCCTGTTTTCTTCCTTAATCCCCTCCTCTCCCGAGCTGCCAATCTTCCCAAGGTCCTCCCTAACCCCCTCTATTCCAAGTTGTCATTCCTCCCTTTCCCCACCCCTTTCTCCAAAATGTTCCTTGTCAATCCTCCCTATCCATACCCTTCCTTCCAGAGTGTTCCCTGTCTATTTTGTTGTACTTGGCACACTATTTGTTACTTTGTGTTATTCCACTCTCCTATTTCCCCTGATAGGTTTACAATAGTTTAGTCCCACCTTAGACCACTCCCCCGCTTTACCCTCATTGATTAATGTTCCTGCACCCCTCCTCCTGAGTTACTGTATAAAAACTTCTGTTCACCCCCCAGCTTTGTCTTGGGTCTTTGGTCTTTTGGTCTTTGGTTTCACCCAATAAACCCACCCAGCCTTTACCCCAAAGACCCGTGTCTTTGTTATCTGTCCCTGCGCCAAACCTGCTGATAACTGGGATTGCAGAACTTGCAGGGGGATGGTCACGCCCCTGCTTTTGCCGCCCAGCACACCCCACATTGGGCGCGCTGCGACAATCCATCAGGGTGCCTCTCTGGGGTCTCCCACCTTTCATCTTCATGCATCTCTGTGATCTCTGAGATGTTTCCTCATTTCCATGTTGTTTGCTCCAGCCAGAGCAAAACTAAGGACTTCACCATGTCCTTTCTGATGCTACTTCTTTCGAAGGCCATTTTCTTTTTGTGAACCACATTTTTTTTAGCACCAGCGCCTCTGTTTTGTATCCTAAACCTCCAGTTTTTTCCTGACTAAACAGTCTGTGTACGAAAACACAACTTTGCAATTGGTGTTCTCCTTTCATGTCTTTTTATTAACTAAAGGATTTAGGATGTACTCTGTTTAGATCAGCTGTTTCAAAAATTTACATCCAGTCCATACCAGTTTCATCTAGCAAATAGAAAATTTTTGTTAGGGAATTCAAAAGTTCAGTTTTGAATACTCACAGTCACAGAAATTTATCCTGTTTGCTGAACTCTCTTAGTATTCGCAGCTTAATGACTAAGAAACAAATATACCACCAGACAGAATTCACTTTAGCATAATTTCAGAGAATCATAAAAGCAAATATATTATAACAATGGGAATAATTAAATTCCTGTGTGAATGTGGAGAAAGTCACTGAAGGTCAAATAGTTGATTACGCATGTGAAGCAAGACTGTTTTTTTGGGATGATGGGAAAAATAAAAGATATACTGGCATAAAAATTATAACAGTCAGAAGATGAGCATTGGGTAAATGCATGTATTTATGCTGTGAGATCAGCACAGAAAATAACATTTATGAATGAGATGGAAAAAGATTGCCTGAAGGTGAGCACAAAAAAGATTTTGCTGAAAATTTAAAGCCCCAGAAAGCTTTAAGAAAGAGAAAGAAAAGATTGATAAAATATAATTATCGCATTGTGCTTTTATGTTTCTTGTGTCAGTTCTCATTTCACATTGGTCCTAAAACAACTAAGACAACAATTGCATCTTTCTGGAAGATGGATTGCCGTCAAAAATAGAAATGTGCAACAAGCAGCAAGAAAAAATCCCTTATCTAAAGGCTTTACTTCTTCATATAACAAACTGGGCAATAAATACAAAATGTTTCATTTAGTTTGAAACTGCAAATTAACTACTCATCACTGATATTTGAAAATAGTGATTTTTTTTATTATATATTTTATCAACCATAGCTGCTTTTCATACATAACACAAGAGAAAAGACAGACTATTTAAGGAAAAAAAGTTCACTTATATGCTAATTTGGACACAGCTCAAAGTTTCAGCCACTGATTTTTATATTAATTTATTATATGATATCTTTGAATAATAATAGGTCAAACAGTGATTCAGAAACTGATGTTCTTCTTGAAACATGCTGGCATTTTGCAAGTAGTTAGGATTACTGGTTTGGTTTAAAAAAATGCAATAACACTTGATTTTGCACCTGTAATTTCAATCCTCTCCTCTCTAGTACATCCCACTAACATCAGTGTGAACATTGTTCTTAAAAATTTCATATTAATAGAGTTCAGTGAAAGATGTAAAGTTTATCAGAATTAAAAATTACCAAAGACTATTATAGTTTTATAAAATATTAAATCCTGCTCTAAGATCAGTGACTAATAGTTTTAGTTGTGTATTTATAAATCTTGTTCTAAAATTTAAAAGCTGCCTCAGTTAGAAAATTGTTTTAAAAAGGACAAATCAAAACTCTAGCTATGATGCAAAACAATAATTAACCTCAATAAGAAAAGTCAAATATAAACAGATGGAGGAACATATGCTAAGTAAAATGTAAATGTGAAGAGAAATCTCTACGACCTAGAATTTCAGATTCTCTTTTTTGTTTGTCTGTTTTACCTTAAAGAAATTTCAAAATGTTACATTACAAATATAAGCAAAATTTCACCAAGCAGCACAGTAGTGAAATAATGCAATTTGTCCAAGTAGATGAGGCCCCAAAAGTAAAGAAACCTAAAAGGTACCTCAAGTGTGTTGCTGAAATGAGGATAAAATATGATAGAAGAAAATACTGTACCTCATTATGACTAGACTATCTTATCTATCAACCTGCTTTTAATCAATATTTCAATGTGAACATATTCATCATAATTCTCAGCAACTGTTGCTTCTAAAGTATTTTAAAAAATTGTCCAAATTTCATCAATTTTGCAGCTACAGATACAGTGTTAAACAAGCAAACCAGTTAGGAGAAATATTAATACGTTTTAAAAATTATGAGGAAAAAAACACAAACAAATAAAGAAAAAATATCCCTCCAAAAGAAGCCCAAAGCACATCTTTTCTTTCTGCTTATTTTCTTGAGCAAGTTTTCCACTAATTCTCTTTTGTTCTAGGGACTGGACTGATGGTTTCTTGCTGGTCAAAAATGCAGAGTCCAAGTTTGATTCCATTATGATTAATAAAAAGGAGTTTGTTCTCTTTGTTTTATTTTTCTTGTCTGCTCTTCAGCTTGTGTTTTTTAAACCATTGATTCTCTTGAAAAAGAGGAAGGAGCCCCAAACAAATGAACAATTAGTTAAAATTTTATCTTTGATTTGGCAAAGGTTTCGGATATAGATTATTCTGTTAGAAGGAAGGAATCATAAAACACTCTTCACTCTCATTAACTGTTGCAAAAGCTTAGAGGATGAAGAAATACTGGATATGTTAATTCTTGTAATTTAATTAACACTACTGATTTCCATTACCATCCTCCTCACACTTAGCAGGTACACATTCATCTCTCACCTCCAGTGAGAAATAGATACCTTTAGGAAACATTAAAAAGTCAAGAGTTGGAGCCCTGCAGCCCATATTTATGGGACCACGCTGATTTCAATGAGCAATTAGAAACTGTCTCTGTTATTTTACCCTGTGTACACATCTTTATGAAGTGTATAAATTTGGATTCAAACAATTCACAATGAATGTTCATTTCATGTGGAGTGTTTCTTCTCCAAAGCTAGCTTCAGTGTTCTATTCGAGCAGTATTGAAAATTTCTTTGCAAAAGGTAATAAAACTTTAGCATAATTCTGTTATAAGCAGAAGTACCAGAAATGAGCAGTTCTGAAACTATTTGAAACCAAAAACATTCAGTATTAATCAATGAAGTAAAGAGATCTGTAGAGATTTTCAAACATGTTGCTTCTCCAATGTGAAGCAACAGAGCTGAGATAATTTCACATACCAGGATAATTTATTTTTTACCATTGAGTAAGATTGTGAGAAAAATCCCACATTTTTCTTGCTTTTCTTCTTTAATCTCTATGAATTGAAGCCTAAAGCCATTCTTGGACATAATACTGTTTCTCTCTCTTCCTTATGTTTACCTTTTGGGACAAACACATGGAATTGAAAACTGTCTGGCTTAACAATTTCAGATCCTTGCTATCACACAAAATTGTCATACATAATACATTTATAAAACAATTTTAAGAACAATTAGAAGTTTGTTTGCTTGTTTTGTGCTGCTGCTGTAAGAAAGCTATTATGGATTCTTGTTCCTCTATATCTTAGAAAGTAGAGAAAAAAAAATAATTAAAGCCTTAATTCAGGGACTGCATTTCAATGCCATCAAATAATGCACAAAAGGTTAATATGCTATTTATGAAGCGATGTATTCTATCTCCTATCTCCAAACCCATGTTGGCTTTGATTTTTTTCAAATTGTTCTTTCAAAAAATGGTTTTAAGTTAAAAAAATGTAGTACTAATCTCAATTTTTTACTACTTCTTAAGTTTTTTATTCATAAGGAAAAAATTAGCACATCATTATCCTGGTTATTCATTTGCAAATCTTTGCATAATACCAAAAAGTATTGGGTAGCTGCAGCAAGGTTTAGGTTGCAGGGTGGTACAGCAGTGGCTTCTGTGAGAAGCTGTCAGAAGCTTCCCCTGCGGCCAACACAGCCAATGCCATGTGGGTCCAAGACTGACCCCTCACGGGCCAAGACTGAGCTCCACAGCAGTGATTGTAGTGCCTCTCAGACAACAGAACTCACAGAGGAAAAAACTGCTGTTTGATAAACAGACTGCAACCCCCATTCCACATCCCCCTGTGTTGCTTGAGGAGGAGGTAGGGAATGTGAGAGAAATGTTGAGCCTGGGAAGAAGGGAGGGGTTGGGGGGAACAGTGGGTGGAAACTGTTTTAAGCTTTAGGTTTTATTTCTCCTTAGACTGATCTGATAGTCAACAATTAGATAAACTTCCCCAAGCTGAGTCTGTTTTGCCCATGACAGTAACTGGTGAGTGATCTTTCCCTGCCCCTATCTCAACCCACGAGAGTCAAGAGAATTATCTTTTCTCTCCTCTGTTCTGCTGAATAGGGGAGTGAAATAATGACTTTGGTGGGCACCTGGCATCCAGCCAGAGTCAATCCACCAAAACCACTTATAAAAGTATTTTTAGGATACCACTTTCCCAGATATAACTCCTACTCATTGAGTTATTTAGTATATATTTTTAGGCTTTCAGTGTTCCATAGTAAAATTAAATGGCTGTCAGGATCTTTCTGGAGTAAACTAATGTGCTGCCTACAAAGCAAAACTTGGGTCTGATTCTTCAAAGTTTGCTCTGGAAACCATCTTCAAGGGTGGTGTAGATGAAACTGCACAACAGGCTGCTTTGTCCTATGCAGCACTACAGCATCCATTAACTCTCTCTTGTGTTCTCATGATCATATAGACCTTCAGTTTCATGCAATGAATATATGTTACAATTCTTATGTTGATTAAAGCTGAAGGAAACATACATGAAAAGGAAAACAATATCCATCCCTACTGTGTGAGGACATTTCAAGTGGGCAGCTTTTAAACAACTCAGAGGTCGCTAACCAGAGAGAACATCATTAACAGCTGCCTTAGGAGTATTTGTTTTCTAGAGTTTGTCGCAGATACATTTATTAAAAGGCAATTGGATTTTGCTACAGAACTCAGTTGGGAAGGAGTTCAAGGATGTTTCCCCATTTGAAACTACTTCTTTGAGAAGTGCTATTCCATTCATTCATTCATTCATTCATTCATTCATTCATTCATTCATTCATTCATCCATTCATTCATCTATCATATGCTACACTGATGTTATATAGTATTAATTTTTAAACCAGAATATCATGCTTTCCATCATCTGATAAATGTCTAGGATTATTAAATATACACTTCTAATTTTAGCAACAATTTTTTTTCTAGCATCAAGGAATGAAATAAAGTTTGACAAAGGCTATTTCCCATAAAAATGTATCAGTACATTATTATATCCATGTACTTTATTCCTCAATGAATTTAATTCACTGATTCCTATTAGTTTTTTTTTTCCTTTGGATTGTTCTCAGACTAAATGTTATACTTAACTCGTCATGCTACTTGTTTGTTTCATTTGGTTTTAATTGGCTTAATAAAATATCTCTATAATTTTCTTGATACACTCAGATATATACAGAACAAGGATAGACAAACTGCAGATCTCTTTAAGTTAACTTCTTTTGGTCTTTGACAGTAAGGTAGACTTTAGCCAAAGTTTTTGTCCTTACACATGGAAGTATCCTGTTTTGCTAATACAAACATTTATTTTAAGTAATGAACATTTTTTTCTTTGTATATTTCAGGTTTATTTTCTCAGTAATTTACTTTGTATTTTGATTAATTCTGGGGAATTAAAACTTCTGAAAAGAAAAGTAGATATACGTGAGCAGATTGCCTTGTGTGTAAAAGTCAAGCCATGATCTTGTTCCTATATATAAACTCATGACTTCTTTTTGTCATCCTCTCAGGCTTGCTGAAAAAGTTGCAATTCATAATCTAAACATTTCAATCACTCACATCCTCTCTCCAGATTCCAGCAATACCACTCACATCAAATTTATTCTAATTAATAAGGAATTACAGTACCTCATGAATGTTTTCCAGATTACTAAAACTTTGCAATAAGCAAGTGAAAAACTTTATCTTGGACAAATTGCTACAATGTGCTCACAGCAGGTAGAGTTTGCATCTGCCTCTCTTATTTAACTTTAAATTAAAGGGAATGGGTAGATTTTTAATTCCACTTAGGATCAAACTGTCTATTTTAACCTGATTATATCTGATCCTTAATTTGTATACATTTCTCCTATGTCCATATGTATGTAGCTATAGATGGATCATCTTGCTGTGACATGACCTGAAAGCAGAAAATTACCCTTTAATTACAGCAAGATAAATTCAATATAAGCTATCAAACCAGAGACCTTTTTTTTCCTCTCTAATGTTCATCTCTTTGATAGCAAACATGGGATAGACATTTAAAACACAAACTTTCATCTTCAATTCGCATAGTGTCTCTTTGAAATTATGCCACATATGGAATACGTGCAAGCTACATCCTGATCTAAAACTCCAGCAAACCACAAAAACCCTACATTTCACTGAAGCAAATTGCCTATTTTAATTGAAGATTTTTTTTTAATGAAGATGTGGGAATGATGAATATTTGCTGCTGAAACTGTATGAAATCCCCAGAACTTTAAAAGCTCATGTGATCCTCAGTGGTCCAGAGCACTGTGTGAAACCTTGAAGGAATATCTGATGGAAGTTAAAGCAGTGTCTGTGTAATCCATGTGACTTTTTGTGCTATGATCTTTTCCTAAACTCAGTCTAAAAAGAATGTGAGAAATTCTCACTCCCAACCACAGAGCCTTCTAAAATTAAACTGCAGAGAATTGTGCTTCCAGCTCTCAAAGTCCCCCCAGTATGCTCTGTGGCAAAAGCAAGGGGCTGTAAAACTCTTCTCACCAGAGGAACGGGCAGGTAAGGGTAGAAACCACGGCTGAGGAGTGGGGACATACAAGCACTGTAGGTGCCTCAGCCAAGGAATAATTTCAGCTCCAGTTCCAACATAGGCAAGTGGGAACAAAATACAAAGATAAAAGTAGAAGGAGGGGTTGAAAGCAGCACCTACGTGGGAATCTTGGGGGCAGTCAAGAAAAATAGTACATGAGGTAGAAATGAAAGTACAGCCTTGATGGGGAAGACAAGGACCTTGAACACAACCAAAGGGACGGTAGACAGTGAAAGAATTTTAATTGGGGAATTTCATGGCCTGAGTTTCAGGAGATAAAACTGACTTTCACAGCAGCATTCTGGAAGGATTTAAGCGGAACAAAGCAAATAGCCTGGCTTTTATCATAACTGGTGCAATGGTTAAATGGAATTTTATGTACATCTGTTATTCTTAGCTTTATAATGATTTTTTAAAAGACTTGGGGAGGGGTAAAAATAGAGAAAGTTTCATCTGTGCTATGTGAAGTATATATTCTGAGGGACAGATGATTGACTTTATAAGGTGATCATCAGAGTTAAAAATGTTCAAGATTTGAAAATGTTGTCCAGCACACAAATGAGGGCCCAAATAAAGAAAGAATGCTCAGCATAGAGGGTAATAAACTCCTTCCAAATTGTATCAGGTTCACAGTAGATCATGATCTTGTTTTACAAATCTAGTCCTGCCAGAAATGCACAATAAAATCTGGAGCCACTTTCCTAAAGTAATTCTATTACTGTTAGCTCAGATAAACTTTTGATTTTTTCCCTGAAAACCTGGTGCATTTTTCATACAAAAATATACATTATTTTTTACACTGTATTATTGATGGGTATTCTACAATTCAAGATAAAAAACTTCTCTGCTTAGGACAATACACACATTTGATGGTCTATAATGTTTATGAAATGAAGACAATACTGGAATTAAAGTTAATAAGCAGTCTTCAGATAGTTCACTGACTGAATCGTACAATTACTTTGTTAACACACCAGATAGTTAAGGACTTCTAATGTAACACATAGAACTTTCAAATTCATATATTCTACAATCATGCTCATGTTTCAACCTAGAGCAACTTTACTGTGGAAGATTTGTTAAAATCAAAGGTATTTAAAAACTAAAGTTTTGCATTGTCTCAAAAGTGATAGTGCGATCATTCAGAAAAAAAATACATTAAAAAAAGAGAGGATCTGAACTCATAAAAGGCATCTTTGTAAGTGTTACATTTCTATGCATTCAAAAGAGACAAAAAATTAGCAAATATTATGTCTATTGCTGCCCTTGTTATAAAAATTACTTCAGTCAGATCTCAGCCTCTTTGAAAGCTTTCTGGAGCCTTTACATCTCATGCCTTTGTCTCTTATTTTGGGCTTGCTCTGACAATCTTAAGAAAGGGTTATGATTTCATTTCAGAGCTCAAATATATTTTTAGCTCGTGAGGCATTAAAACAATTATAAAGAAGTAAGCAAGTAGTCACCAGTCTGTATACGGAGCAGTCACGTTTGTATTTATTTGGATTATAAGAAAGAGATGCTTCTACAAACAATGCAACGAGGATGAGTCCTTTTTCTTAGAGTCATCAGAAATTTTTGAATTGTAAAACTAAATCTGGCAAACATAAAATTCAGATCCATTTGTTGGTGATATTCTGACAATTGTGTCTAATAATAATAATAAAGTTTTGTTGAAATTTACAGATCATGCTTTAAAGTATATCAAGTATTTGAGGACTGACTTACTAAAGCCAGACATCAAGAATAAAATTTAAACTTGAGATTGGTGAAATCAGAAGTTTTATCATGGTCTACTCAGTGGCTGCAGTTCTGGAGAAGTAAGAGAAGGAAGTCTATATGCACATATATTGGGGCTTGTCTACTGAGGAATTATCCACACTGGAGTTTACTTTACATCTGGAGCAATATAAGGTTTCAGCACATGCTATTCCAGTTTCAAGTGAAACAGGTAACTGTAAACCACTACATCTAGAGATATTTCCTTTCTGTTTTACTGCTATATTAAATATTCATCTGATGAGCATAGAACTTTGGAACTCCAAAAAGCACAAGTCACTTTAAAATACCTGTGGATTAAGTAAGCTCTATTTGCCTTTAAATTGGCACAGAAGGTTAGAAAAGCATTCACACAGGTCTTAGACAGCCAAGTACGGTACATGTTCAGTACAAATGTACTGCTGGGTCTTCAGCTGCTTGTGCATCTTTTCATACACTTTCACTCCAGTTTATCTCCTCTTTGCCAGAGATGCTTTCCAGGTACTCGTAGAAGGGTAGCAGTGGGCAGAGAGATAGAAAGCAAATTCAGCTTGGACTAGCCACACAATGTAGACACAACTCAGATTGCAATGAGACATTTTTTACAGTCATCACTGCATATGTTTTACTGATCACTGTATCTGTGGGTTTCCCACCAGCAGCAGGAGTTTTCAACTACATCATCTCATTATAAAGTGCTCACTCCTCTAGACATGTGACGGAATTTGAGAACACAAAGATTTAGAAAGTAGCTCAAGAGCACTAAATGTCCTGAAGTTGCTATGTTTCAGAATGGGATGAATAGTTTGGATTCTTCTTGTACCTCCTCAAAATGGCATTGTGTTGCCAGTTTGCTGGAATTCAGAAGACTCTTCCCTGAAGAAGAATAATTTCCCTTTTCCTCTTGCAATGACAGTAATAATCATTTTAATATTAACAGAATGGGAGAGAAAGAGACCTGATCTATGACAAAGATCCTCTTATGTTAGTCCTTCCACAGGAAGCTGTTCACTGCCAATGTGACACCATAGTCTCTGATATATCCCATCACTATTGTTTGACACTTAAATCAGATAAGTATAGCAGAATTGCTAGAAGGAACTGAAGTGCTATCAACTTATTTCTTATCAAATTAACAGTAATAGTAATTCCTCAAGGATTATGTATATTACAGTCATTATTTGAGACAAAACACCCTCTTCTTAATGGAAAATTATCAGTTTTGTATGCTACATACTCCCCTCCACCCATTATTAGACACCAACTGCTTCCCTTTCATATTTATTCTTCTTTCTTCTACATATAAACAAAACACACTTCATTTGCAACAGAATTTTTTCTCTTCTAATTGAGGTTTCCAAGGAAGCAAAGTGAGATAATTTAATTACACTCCAAATAGCTGCTCTACCTCAAACTGTTCAAATTTCTTCAAATCAAACCTCACATGATGGACAGAATGCACATAATTTCACAAATGTGAATAAGTATACCATATGCAATGCATAACTTAGACTAAATCTTGACAAATTAAATAAAACCCCCAAACTTTATAGCTCAGGTCTTCACATAAAGAGCCAAACACAACATTCATGTTCTCAGAAATAGAAGCAATATCCTGAGCAAAACACTGCATCAGATACTTTGAAGACTAGGGGATATACAAAAGTAGCTCAGCTTCTTTTGGTTACTTCAGAAAAGGAGCCAGTCTGACAGAACAGAAATTCTACTTTGCCAGAATTAAGCTGATCAGACTTCCTTCAGGCAATCAGCAGGTATTTCTTTCTATCTGCATACTTACCTGCCCTCCATTAGCACACTGTCTGAACATTGCACAAAATTTAATGAACTTGTCTAATGTAGATGTAGAACCTAAGATGCATTTCATCAGTGCAAGATTCGTGAGGTGAGGCTAAGAATGATCCTTGGTGGAACATCAATGCTGAAGGGCTAGAACTATGTAGAGGGCACAGAAGTTTAAAAATCTTGATCACTCATGATCACTCAAGCTCCCTTGGATTTTTCTCACTGAATTATAACGGTTGAAAAGGGGAAGGAAACCAGAGTTGAACTCTAAGAAAATTATTTTTGGAATTAATTTTGCATGCAGCTCACCATGAAACTGAAAGTTCAATGACTCTGGCACCACAGTTCTGTCTCTCTTTTTGCAGTTGTACAGAAGAAGTTTGATGATGTTTATCTCATGCTATATGGGATATAAACTGACAAAGTTCTGCCTGCAAAGGGACCATGATTAGCCACTGCAGGAAGATAAGAAGATTGAGGAGACAGGCTGGAAAGACTGAACAAATGTAACTTGAAAATAAAAGATCCTTCATGTGACAATTATAAATAAGAGTCTCCTAATGGCTGAATGATTATGGAGCTTGGTGATCTCCAGGCTAGATTGCAGTGGCATGTTGCACTTAAATACCTTCAACCACATAATTTTAGTGGATGCAGGTAGGGAGATCAATATTTATGTGGACTAACAAAGGGTACTTCTGACTTCATCCATCACTGAAAGGATGGAAATACTATGTAGGACTTTTTTTCCATTGCCTTTAGTAGAAGCTTCTGAAGGCTGATAATATCCCACAGGATGAGACACTGAATGGAAATAGACCAAAGACAAAAGACCTAAGGCCATTGTAGCAACATATAACAGTGGACAGTTTCACAAGCTACCTCTCAGAAGCATAAAGATAAGTTATTTCCTAAAGAGGGACAGAAGAAACCTTCCAGCCAAATGAAAAATGAGACATGATGCCAAAAATGTGAAAGCTGAAAAGGCTTTTCCTGATCCTTCTTCTTTTTCAAATAAATTCTGTCAGATAATAAATGTAAAAAATGGTAGATGAAGAAGGTAACAACATCCAGAAAACAGTAGTAGTTCATACTGGAGAAGGAACAAGAACAATAACCTGAATTAGGATGCATTGATGAAACTGTCTCTGATAGACATGCTAAAATTAAGGAAAACTGAAGCAAATGAAAGAGATACAGAGAACTTCATATAGACAACCCAGAACAGAAAAAAGTATAAAAATTTGAAATTGGAGGTCATTTCAGGAGGCAAGAACAAAGGTTAGAAAAGCAAGAACATGTCAAGCCTTTTTTTCCTTAGAAAAGGAAGAAGTGTCAAGCCTGAAACAGAATGCAATTCAGGAGCTATTAACAGACAATTCCAAAAAGTGATCACTAAAAGGGCATGCAGAAGTTTGTTTCTTGTGTCTGCAATGGGTAGGATACCCAGAGATACAGTTGTCAAAACCCATTACTATCAGCTGGAAAACTTCCCTTTTTTTGGGATAGGAAGAAATTTTTTCACAGGTTTGTAAAATGTTAACTTTTTAGAACATCTTAACAGTAACATTTAAGTAGGGGAAAAAAAATCTGAAGAATAAAAGTAATGTGCAATTATTTAGACAGAGGTGAGACCCTTTAGATTTCTATTTGCTTTTGACAGATTTTAGAGTTTTCATCTGTTACCTTTTACATATTTATAAAATTAGGTGGTGTTCACAAATGGCAAAAGAAAATGGCTATCACACAAGAATGAAGCAACAATAAAGATATGTTTTGAGGTTTATTCCTTTTTAATAATTCCACCTTAAATGTACAAATAAGGGATTAAAACCCAAAGATGTTAAATCACTGTAAACCAGCATTACTGCAAATCCAGAAGAAAGATACAATCCCATCAATGTTTTACCTGGAGATGGACTGTGATGGGTCAGGAAGCAGAGGAAGGGAGAACTCAATCAAACTATTTGGAGCAAAGTCATAGGGCCTCCTATGCTCCCAGGGTTAACATAATAAGGAAGATTTTTCAAACCATTCCTTTTAGGTGAGCCTCTGAAGACATATTTTTATGGAAAGATTCTTTGTATTGACTACTGCAAATGTAAATGAAGTGTAGATCAGATGAGGGGATGTGATAATTTTAGGTTCACATTACACTGGGTCTCTGAAGCTCAATAATTTTATGTGAAAACTTGACTGCAACACCACAGATTATTTTATCTGGTTGATTTGCCATGTAGTTTTGAGACAATTCCCTCAGTAGCCCATCAGACAAAGAGAGGTTATAAAATATACAAGAGGGAGACACCTGTGGTAGTCCTCACAGCAAAGGAGGGGGAAAAGTGGAACTTGATAAGTAGTTAAGAGCATGGCAGTAATATCGATACTTGCTTTGGAAACCTTTTCTGTAGGATGGCCAAAAATAAAAGCTAGTGAAAAAAAAAAATCCATAATGAGCATTTCTCAGAGTATTGCTTGGGAAAACAGACGGGAATTTACAAAAAAAGCAGACATGGATATAGTGATTAAAATTACTAAGAATAAAAGTATTAAGAGCCTGTGAGAAAAAGATATGTTAAGAAATGTCTGAAGTACAAAGAGCAAGTTCTTTGGAGTTTGGTTAATTGCTAATTTTTTGACAATGGTACAGGAGAAACGTTTTTTACCAGAGCACTCTTTTTGAAAGAAATAGGATTATATTTTATTACAACATATATCAAGGTATACCTCTATAATGAAGAATAGTGACCATGAATAACCTCATTAAATTATTCTGCATTACTGTAAAAGGCCTTAACAGTATAATAAAAAGGAGGGGGAAAATAGAAAGAACTTGGAATGTTTCTAGCAGACATCAGGAGACGCACTTCATAGTTGCAAGAACCATTATTCAGAGAAAATTAGTTTAGTCTAACCTCAGATATTACTGCAGATTCAGGCAATGACTCAAGCTCATACAAACAGACTTTAGCAACAGTTTCAGACCTAGCAAAGTCTGGAGCCAAAGCTTTCTCATTTGGCTTGTAAAACAGAATTCTGCAGCATCTGGTGCAACTGTTGTTCTCCAGATGTCTACTTGCAGAATTGGGTGGGGTTCATCTGCCTGACTTTAGATATTTAGTGGTTAGATAATCTACATTTTAAACTTAATAACAAAACCCTACCTTACCTCTTCAATCACTTTTTATTATTAATTAGAAGGTAGCCCCAGTGGGCTACTTATCTCCTCTTGATGTAGTTATGTAATGCAGGCCATGAGAGTACCTTAGATGTAGATTACTACAATTTACCTGTATACATTTAGGGCAAAAGTGCCCCAACAGTTATTGTAACCAATTAATTTTGACTATTTTAAGAATAAAAAAGCTCTCAAGGCTCTCTCCTTTTAGGCTTTTACTAACTTAATGATAAATTATTTCTTAAATAAACCACAGGCTAGATTAATACAGACTCCTTCTTCTGCTCTTTCTGTATTGGGAAAAAAAAAATATTCCTGGCCTTGTTTTTGGCCTTTTTCTGGTCTTCTTTAATAAATAGTGATTCAGTAAATAGGACCTGCTGGTCTTATTTCCAGTAATTGCATCTTCTTTTTTTTTTTTTTTTTTTCTCGTGAACTTTAAAGAAATTTGATTTCTTCTTCCACTCACCTACAAGGAAACAATCTATATTTATTTTCTTATCACTTCGAGCTGCATAATATATAATTTGCTGAGGAGGGTTTGTAAACTACCATCCCCAGAATGCTTTCCTAGTTCTATGCCATGTGTCTGCCCAAGTGCACTCACAACTTTTGAATGTGTAAACTGGATAACTCCATTTTTGGCCATCCAATTTGCACTTGCAAATGTCAATTTGCCTGTAGAAATGCAGAGTCTTAAAAATTGAATATTTACATTTATACATGTTTTGAAAATTTGCCTCAAGGCAGACAATTACATTAACCCAGAGAAAATTCTTCCATTCCTGAAAAGTAAAAAAAAGTTACTAAACCTTCAGGTGAAAGGGACACTTCAGTTAAAGGTCAGGATATCTAGCTGTAATTTTCTCTAACTACTGTTTTAGACGTCAACTTTAAATTCTAATTAAAGATTGAGGTAAAAATATGAAATTCTAATTAGGAAGCTGTAGGGTACATTTTTCAGTGTTATATCATGTCCTCTCTTATTTCTAAAAGCAGAATATCATTCTTGAATACCTAACATAATTTGAGTGCTTGATTTTCTCACAGAGAGGAATATGAAGGTTCATGGAGAGTAGCATTGAAGTTCACAGAGAGGAACATGGAAGTTCTATGAATAACACCTGACTACTGATATAAGGGATAAGATAAATCAGTGTATTTCCCTTATTTAATTATATTTTTTTCTGCAGTGTACTTTTTAAAGTTTTCAGAAGTTTCAGAAATTGACTTTCTTTTTTTTAGTCATAGTTTGTTCTTTTTTTTTTTCTGAAGGCCAAGAAATCTGACCTCAAAGTCCTGCTGAGATTTTCCTGGTTTCATGCACTCCATGCTGCCTAGTAGTAAAAATAAATAAGTAAATAAACCTTGC
Organism: Vidua macroura; assembly: GCF_024509145.1. Lineage (NCBI taxonomy): Eukaryota > Metazoa > Chordata > Aves > Passeriformes > Viduidae > Vidua > Vidua macroura. The sequence goes on along the minus strand of NC_071572.1, from coordinate 57,994,792 downwards.
TGTACACTAAGAAAACTAATTACAAAATTTAGCTGCATTTCAGCATTTGCATACACGCTGTCCAAGCCTGATTAATGCTGACCACTTCTTCCAAGGCTCATGAAGATTGTTTAATATTCTTTCAATTGACTTTTGATTTTTGACTTTTGTCCAGGCACTTGTGGACTTTGTAGAAATGAAGTTAACATTCTCCAATTCATCAAGCCCTGAAATACGTTATATAACATAATGGCAGAGAAGTTGCACCACTAAACATCTCTATGTAGAAATCTTTGTTCTTCCTTTGCCACCTGCCTTTGTCATACAGCTAAATTATTGCTTTCCAAATATTCAAGGACGTACCATGCATTCAAATTCCCAACCACTATGGCAGTTTTTAAATGATGCTTAAACAGTTTGTAGCTTCTTACACTCATCCATCATACCAAGAGAGACACATTGTCATACTCATTTTCAATATCCTTAATGCATTTAGTTTCCTTCTTGAAAACTGAAGAATGAGCTTACTTGACCACACCATTCTCTGAGTGCAAACAAAATTCCTGATTGCATGCTGACTCAGAAGCAAGATGGGGTTTCTTAAGCCATAAAATCCTCTCTTTTGAATTACTTCAATCTTGAAGTTTAATATTGTTCCAATCACACTAACAAATGGGCATTATTTTTTTACTAGGAGATTATATTTTTGACTTTCCCCAGGTGAACGTGGGCAAAGAATATGTCTTCTTAATTTTTCTACTTTGATGCACTGAAATCAGCACAAAATTGTCTTGATACAAAGTTCAATTTATGCTGTCAAAGTTAGGCATTTTTTCCTTATCTGACCAGTATAGGATTAGGCCTTGTTTCACCTCTTTCTTTGTGATTTATTTGGAACCCTCATGAAGTATATGGCACCCCTTCAAAGAGGCAAAAAAACCCTGTAGGACAGACTCTTTATTCTCTTAGGTTATGAGTTGCTTTCATCCCTGTCTGTTTGTTTTTTTTTTTTTTTTTTTTTTTTTTTTTGCCACCAGAAATTATTTTCCTGTACACAAAACATTCTGTTGCTGGAGTTTTGCTGATATTCACTGCAAATATTTCAAAGTACTCAATACTGGCTTCTTCATAATGATTTTCAAGGCCCTGTAACCAGATTGCATGTCCTGCTTGTGCCTGGAGCTGCACAACTAGATTTTTTTCCTTTAAAGTCTCATAGCTAGTAGTTGTTCCTCTGCCTAAACTTTTGATTGTTCTGTGTTTGTTATTATTCCACTGGCCAATCACCATAGCTTGTCCTCTTTAGAAGTCATAATTTTGTAACTTCAAGTGACTCAGATGCCTAAATATTAAGAAATAAGAGTAAATGGTTGTAGAAAAAAATATTTCTTGCCAAAGAGTCAATACAGAAAACAACATTCTGGTCAACCTCATTTTCAGCCTAGGGAAAATCATGGAGTATATTTGTGAGCACATGAAAGTAACAGGGAACACTCAGCAAGGATTTACCAAAAGGTCCATCTGATAAAATGCATGAATTTTTAAATGAATAGAAAGTAGATTTCATTCATGTTGACCTTAGCAGGGTTTTAAACACTATTTTCCCACATCAAAATTGAGACTTTATAGTCAGAATGGGTATTCAACTAGGTGGGTAAAAAATTCATTTGATTAAAATTGATTAGAAGCTGGGCTATTCATGGAGGGTAGTAACAAGTGGAGTATTTTAAGAGTCTATCTCTAGACCTTTTGTACATACCATCTTCACTGGACATGACAGAAGAGACAATGTGGTGGACTCTTCAATCTTGGTACTAAACCATGGAGAACAAGATGATATATTTGACAACAGAAGGGACATTTGAAAGAACCTAGACAAACTATGGGAGGACTGGGTTGATAATAACCTCCTGAGGTTAAACAAAACAAATGCAAAGTCACACATTCAGGAAGTAGTAACTCTTGCAGCAACACAATCTTCCTCATTCAGCCTAGGGAAGATGGCTTTGGAGCAGATCTAACAGCTCCCCTTCAATACCCATAGGTAGGATTTTCAGAACACAAAGACAGGCTCTTCACAGTGCTGTGTGATGAGAGCCAAGAGACAAGTTGAAAGAAAAAGTGTTCTGACTGGATGTAAAGGAAAACCTTTTCACCCCAAGGAGAGCCTAGCCATGGAGCAGGTTGCTCAGAGGTTGAGCAATCTCCATCCTTGGACATTTTTAAGACTTAAATAGAGAGCCACATGATCACTGATGACCCGTCTTTGAACAGTAGGCTTGAATAGAGAACTTCTGAAGTCCCTTCCAACCCAAATTATCCTATGATCCTATAAGATCCCACCTTCTGTAAGGGTGCCAAGTTTCTCAATTCTCTTGAACGTTTTTTTCAGGTATTTCATTATTCTGTTCCTAATACATGTACAGGGGTATTCACAGCTTGGTCCTGAATAAATTATTCCAGCTTCTTGACATTTTCTCATGAAAATAATCAGCTGTAATCATGCTGTTACATAAAAGGTCAGATTTTAGGCCTTGAATGCACTTTGTGCCAACAGAACCGACAAAGTGTTTCAGATGACCTACAAAATAAACAAACAAACAAATGAAAAATCTTGAGACATGTATTCAAACTTGTAGGGCTATTTAGATGTTGTAGGCTTTCCCAGCTGTCATCTTACTATGCTCTAGACAGGCACAACTCTTCAGCAATCCTGTCTGGTGGTTCTATGCCTTAGATACCTTGTACTACTCACCAGTGTTTACCCAGATAAATCAAACTGTAGTTCTTATGGATGATAACTGGAGATTAGACATCTTTTTATAAATTTGAACTCCTGCATCTATCCATTAAATTGAGGTTCCTCTAAATGAAGTTTAATTACAGAATTTTCAGTGGATCAAGGTCTCATTATGACAGTAGTCATATAGTGGTGTCAAATCCCAAATACCTAAAAGCTGTTTATATACTAAGTATTCTTTAATATGGATTTTTCTAACATTTTTTTTTTAATGTTTAAATGGGTGATGAGGAAAGAATGAGACTTGCTGTGCATCTTCAGATCCTTATACTACATTTTTTTCGTAACTATGGGAATTTTTCCCTAAGGCTATGTTTGCACACAGTATGGGGCACATGCAGAGAGCCTGCACCTGTCATCTTAATTGCTTTCAAAGCCCAAATGAACACTAGGCTATGTGGAAGCAGTAGTTCAATGCAGTGAGAGTTTTGGGTAATGCATTGATGCTATAAATCACCTTGAATCTGCAGTCAGCATAGTTCCCTTTCCATGACGTAAGTAGCAGAACAGAGATGGGGAAAACAGATGTTTTCTGAGATGTTACTGATGCTCATGTCAACAACAAAAACCACGGGATTTAAAAAAATATGCAGTGAAAGATTTTAAATGACTTTTCATGTGCAAAAGCCAGATACGGAAATGAAAAAAAAGAAGCCCCTCTGGATGAAAAACAACAGAGTTTAGTTGACACTATGGTCCATGTGCTGTGTAATTCAATAAGGTGGATTAGAAATTATTTAAATATTGTTAAAATAACTAAAAGGATTTCCATGCACATTTGAATCACAAGGTCAAAATTATCTGCTAGCGTTACCAGATGATATTGACATGCTTAAATGAATCCAGAGGAGAGCTACAAAAAATGAATTAGTAAAAAAACGTACAAGAAGAGGTAAAGAAAATCAGATTTCATACACACAATCACAGAAAATCAATTTGTTCAACTTTATGCACTCTCAGTCTTCCCACTCACCAAACCAGACTCAACCTGGGGAAATCAGTTTAATTTATTACAAATCAAATCAGAGTAAGGCAATGAGAAATAAAAAACTAAAGGTTAAAGCGCTTTTCCCTCACCTCTCTTTTCTTAAATTCACTCCTGAAATCTCTATCACCTCCTTCCTTGCAGCACTACAGGGGGGAAGGAATGGGGGCAGTTCATCACATTTTGTCTCTGCTGATCCTTCCTCCTCAGAGGGAGGACGCATCACCCTCTTCCCCAGTTTCAGCATGGGATCCTCCCCACATGAGAAAATCCTTCACAGAATTCTTCAACATGAGTCCTTTTCATGGGCTGTAGTTCGCCACAAACTGTCCCAGTGTGAGTCTCTGCCATGGGGTGCAGTCCCTGAGGAATAGGCTGCTGCTCTCTTGTGGGTTCAGGTCTGCCTGGGTCCACAGGTCCTTTCAGAACTACACAGGGACATAGAATCATTCAGGCACTCACATGTTCCAGTATAGGGTCTACAGGTGGATGGTCTACAGGTGGATTTCTGCTCCGGCATGGATCTCCATGCCCTTTACCATGTGCTCCTGGGGAATCTCTGCTCCAGAGCCTGGAGCAGCTCCTTCTCCTTTTCCTTCTCCTTCTTCTCCTTCACTGACCTGGGTGTCTGCAGGGTTATTCCTCTCACATGTTCTCACTTCTCTGTCAGAGGCCTCAGTTGGTGTTGCAGTTTTTTTCCCTTGTTAACTCTGTTATCTGAGTGGCACTAACCTCACTGCTGATGGGCTTGGCCTTGGTCAGTGGAACATTTGTCTTTGACCAACCTGGAACTGGCTCTCAGACACAGGGGTAGCTTCTGGCATCTTCTTACAGAAGCTACCCTGTACCCCTCACTACCAAAATCTTGCTGTGCAAACCCAATACAGGTTCATTAAGGCCATCAGATCAAGAATTTTTTCAGGGAATAATAATAAAGAAAGTTATAAAGACACACAAACAGATGATAAGCAAACAAGGGAGTGAGACAATAAATTATACCAAAACTTCTCAAGCATTAATTGATGAATCATTAAAAAAGTGTATGTAAAATTTTGTAGAAGTAGAATACAGACATTACAACTCATGAGAACAGGGAAACAAAATAAACAGGATGGATATATCAGGGGGACTCTGCAAAACTATTAGAGAATTCATAGCGGGAGAATCCTGTGTGAGACAGAGGAAAGCATCAGGGAAGGAAAAAGGCAGGGAGGAATAGAAGGAAGGAAAAAAAGGGTTTATTTTATAAGCACTCATCTGCCTGACCAATGCAGTCTATTCTATACTTATTCTTAAGGCTTTTTTTACCATTTTCTGTGTAATATCACTCTCTCTCGCATGCATGAACAATGCAAGGTCGAGGTTCTAGGATATGGAAAAACAGCCATGGGTGACAGGGCTCCAGTTCTGTATGCCAATGACTCTGGAGATTAGCATCTAAGTCCCTGCATGTGGGAGTTGTAAGGGTTGGTAGCTGTGCAGGGGTCTCAGTGCATTTATATTTCTCCCTAATGAATTTAATTGATGTCCATAGGTATGTAATGCACATATAATTCAGTGTGAAATTTCAAGCTGGAATAACCAGCAAAAAGGAGTAAAATATGCATCTGTAAAGGTTAAAAATCTTTACAAGGGAGCACAGGTGTCTTACATCAGGGCTGGGTTATCAGGTGGGCCAGGTATACACTGGCATTTGAGGGAACCCATGAGTTTGGGGTGCCCAAGGGCTGAGTGTGTGAGTGCTGAGTGGGTGCAGACTACCCAGTGGGACCAGCCAGTGAACTGGGGACCCATGGGGTGGGAAAAGGGGGCTGGAATCTGGACAGGGGTTCTGGGTGGTTACCTGTTACATCAGAGTTTTTCAGTGAGCTCTGAACTTTCCAATCCAAATATCTGCACAATTAAGACAGTTCAGAGGACATAAGGAAAAAAAAAAAAAAGAGTTTCTGGTGAAAGGATCCTGTAGATATACTGCAATTAATGTCAACAATGACAGTGTCCTGTTTTTGTTTTCACTTGCACCACATACTGACTAGAGTGATTGTTTCAGTGATTTCTGTTTTGCAATAAATCAGAAATTATTTTTCTTGTCAGCATGTTGGCAGAAACAGCATGATGATACAGAAACAGTGACAAAAGAAATTGACAGCAGATACTTCAGGTACCTTTGTCAGATATGAAATATGCAGTATCTAGTAAATAAATCTGTTCTTAGTAAAAAAAAACCCACTGAGAGTAAACCCCGAAATTTACACTTCTTGAATAGGTGGACAAAGTTTTCAGAAGAATCTGCACCAAGCATTGTCTGCTCTTGCTTTGGGCTGGACAAGCCAGCAAATATGCATAATGAATATAGGATGCAGGATTATTTATTCCATTACATGGAGCCTTCAGGTCAATTTGCAAACAAACCCAGGCACTAGAGTTTCTGTGGAAATATTTCTGATAGTTTCAACAATACAAGTCTTGACATGAGGTACATGTATCTTATATGTTATTTCTGGACTTTGTCTGTCAGGAACAGATATAGATGTGAATATATGTGACCCTGATTAGTATGGCAGTGTTAGTTGTAGCCTATCAATGTATTGACGTAACTGGTTTTGTTTAGAAAGCTCTATTGGGTATACTTGTGTGTGAAGTAAGGATATTTTGTAATTGCTGAGCAAATTTAAATCTCAAAAATATGAACAGATTCCTTGAGATTTTTTTTTTAACTGACACTCAGTGGGTACAGAGAAAGGGTCATTTAGAAGAAAATGATATATTAACATAAGTGAGATTTCTGTGCTTTCTTTTGTGAAAGGGTGACAGCTAGCAAGAGATGAGCCCAAGTAATAGTTTCAGTGTATTTGTTTGGGGGCACTGTGTTCCAATGTGCTTACAATGCCAGCAATTGACAATCTGGACCTTATTGACTTTAAAAGTTCTTAGTAGTGTTTTATTCAATATATTTATGCCTGGTGGTACAGCACTTATCTGGGATATAACTGTGATCTGTAACTATTTATAATATTCCCTTTAAGGTAGCAAACTAAATTAAAATTACTAGCCAGAAGGTTTTTTAAAAGAGCAACACTAACCTCCTTAGAAAATCACATGCATATTGATATAACTAGTTCATCATACATTTTCTAGCACCCTAAGGCATACCAGACTCTTTTTTTATTTGTTCCATTTTCATATAGTATCTCATTGGCATTTTCTCTATTCTTTCAGGAAATTTTCAGGAATAAAACTCTTTCCACAGTTCCAAATTGTAAGCTTCTGTATAAATTTTATTTCCCTGTTCATTGATTTTTACTTTATGTAAAAGCAATGAAATATGAATTTTGTGAACCACAGAACACTGGTAAATTTTTATATTATGTTGCACACAATATTGACTCATTTATTCCCTTATTAACGGGAAGTTTTTCTTTTTATCACTTCTAGGAAGGAGTATGATGAAAATCTGTTTCAAATCTCTACTCTGGTTTGTCTCTCAGCAGGGAAATAAATAAATGTCTCCAATAACTTTATTCAAAGCATTTTCTTTGGTAAACACAATCAAGTACACATAGAGACATGCAAGCAGTGAAATAGCAGAACATCTGGGGAACCGCAGGTGGGCCAAGAATATGAAGCTGAACCAGGTGCACAGAAGCAGGTTTTCTGATTCAGAAATTGTATTAGATGCTGCTAGTTTTCTATATATGTGAGGCAATGACCTGCATGATTTCCACATTGGTTAGAATCAGCAGCATGTCATGTTCAAGAACGTATTTCACAAGAGGGTAGAGCTGTAAAGGAAAAAAATTATTATATGAAGTTTTTTTTAATTTTATTTTAATACATATTTTTACAGCAATATCTATGGATGTCCTGATCTCCTCATTCCTTCCCTGTGGCTCATTCTTATAATATCAATGCTTTTATACATGTAACTGTGATGTTGAAAACTTAGTTTCCGAAGTAAAAACTACTGTTACGTAAGATGCCGTCTTCTCTTTCTAGAACTTTTTTTTTTTTTTTTTTTTACTACTAGCTAGTTGCAAGTATTGACAGGGGAAAAAAGGCAACTTTCAATAAAAGGGTGTTTCAAAATTCCATTAGTATTTTTAAAATCCTGAAGCTGAAGCTAAAGCTTCCTAATCTCTTTGGTGAATTCAGCTATGAAAATACATCTGAATCCTTTAGGATTGCAAAACATAAATATTTGTAAAAAATTTCAGGAATAAGATGCCTAATTTTATATTGTGTATTTTAACCTCATTTAGAACTATGAGGAGCAAGCTCCTTTCTATGACCTCTTACTTATACTAGGTTCTGTAAGTTAGTGAAGGAGATCTAAAATTTTATGTCTTACTTGAACTGAATATTTGTCATGTGCCTTCTATACCATAGACAAATACACCCATCCAGATAGAGTTTGGTCACCTTCTGTACAAAGATAGCCTCTGACAGGGCTCCCCCCCAGACTGGGGTGACTCTGGGAGGTGGTAAAGTTTCTCTTCTAACCCAGGCCTTCAAAGAAAGACTCAGTAGTTTTCAGTTGTCTGGTCTTAAGGTAGTTTATTTCATGTTATCTCAAGGCACACACTCTCCTTGACATTTTCTCTGACTCCTTCTGCCTCTGTGTCTCTCTCTGTTTCTGTCTCTCTCCGTCTCTGTTTCTGTCTCTGTGTCTGTTTCTGTCTTTGTTTTTGTCTCTCTTTCTGTCTCTGTCCGTCTAAGGGCATTTTTTATATCACACATTACATATTAAATATTTATAGTTTTTCCCCAATGCTTATCACCTATATTGAACAGTGACTTTCTACTCTAAACTAATCTGTGAGTGCTAACATCACTAAGAACAGGGAGGATAGGAAGGAGAAAGGAGGAGGACAGGGCATGCCTAAATCCCTCTATCTTAGAACTTTTGACCCCTATGTATAAAACTCAGACTCTTTTGTATAAGGTCTAAAACCCCCCCTGTACAGCACTCAAAAATCCTTCCTTTCACTTTGTGACCGCTTCTATTATAATATCTAAACTTTTGTGATTTCTTGTTATTCCTGCAAGGTTGGTAAATTGCTCCATGGATCAAATGCAAAACCACAGGGGTTTCCGGCTGCCTGCCAGGGTCTCAGATGCTTCTGACGTGGACCCGGCACATCCAAGAGTGTCTGAGGGACACCTTGGGTTCCAACAAGCCTCTGCTTTATGTGCTTCTGTCTGTGCTCATCATGCTCTGTACATTATTCCAAGCAATTTAGCCAGCAAAAAGCATACGGAGATATTTCTATGCAACATCTCTCAGGCTTTAAATTCCATTTAAAAAACAAACAAATGAAACAAAACCAT